>NC_056726.1:766955444-767280405 GCF_019279795.1 Protopterus annectens | reverse complement strand
GGGGGAAGTTGCAAAGAGGTCGCAACAAGGAGTTCCCCATCTTCTGAAGATCTGAGATGCTACTCTGTCGTTCAGAGACCACTCGTGTGGGGAGAGAATTGTTCTTCTCAGTCTGTCGGCTATCACATTGAATCTCCCCGGAATGCGAGTTGCTACCAAGACACGGTTGGTTGCAACAGCCCAATTCCACACTTTCATGGCCTCTCTGCAAAGAGGGTAGGACCTGGTCCCTCCCTGTTTGTTCAGGTACCAGACTACTGACATGTTGTCGGACTGAACGGCAATCATACCCTGGGGGAGGTAGCTGTGTAGTGCTTGAAGCGATAGAAGCACCGCCCTCATTTCCAGTATGCTGATGTGTAGGGAACTCTCGTCGGGATGCCACGTGCCTTGGACTGACCTGCCCAGGTAATGTCCCCCCCACCCCGTCTGGGAGGCGTCCGTAGTCAAAGTGGCCACTGGAGGAGGAGGGATGAAGGGTCGCCCCTGATCCAGGTTGGAGGAGATAAGCCACCAACGGAGGTCCTGTTTGCATGTCTCCGTGATTATAATGCGGTGACAGAGGAAGTTCCTGATACGACTACTGGGCAGACAGGAGCCACTGGAGAATTCTCATGTGTAATCTTGCTAAGTGGACCAGGAGAACGGTAGCCGACATGGAACCCAACAGTTGTAGGACCATCCTTGCTGGGGCTCGGCGTTGGAGAAGCAACGCTCGGACTTGAGATTGTAATGTTTCTATTCTCTCTGTAGGAAGATAGACCCGCATTTGCCTTGAGTCTATCTCTATGCCGATAAACCGTATGTGCTGAGATGGCAGCAACACGGACTTTGCCCAATTGAAGGTGATTCCTAGGGAGGTGCCAAGAGATATAGTGGCTGCTAGGTTCTGTAATACTAGACGCCTGGAGGTGGCAGTTAGGAGCCAGTCGTCTAGATACGGAAACACCTGGAATCCTAGACTCCTCAGGTGAGCAGTCACCACTGCTAAACATTTGGTGAACACCCTGGGGGCTGTGGTGAGACCAAAGGGCAGTGCGCAGAACTGGAAATGACCGTCTCCCAGGCTGAAGCGCAGATGTCTCCTGGAAGCCTGATCTACCAGGATGTGATAATAGGCGTCCTTGAGATCTATGGAGCACATCCAAACACCTTTCTCCAGTAGCGGGAGAATGGATTATAAGGTGACCATCCAGAACTTGGACTTCTTGACTGATTGATTCAGGTTGCTGAGATCCAAAATGGGCCTCAAGTCCCCGGTCTTTTTTGGCACCAAAAAGAATTTTGAGTACGTCCCTAATCCGGTCTGGTCTACGGGGACCGGTTGGATGACTCCTTTTTGAAGCAGCTTTGAAATTTCGATGGCTGCGATATCCTGTTGACTGGGTGGCGGGTCCGGCATTTTCCTGGATGACAGGGGGGGGGGGTGCGAAAAAGGGATGACGTAACCTCCGGCGATGATTCGGAGCACCCATCGGTCCCGAGTGATACTCCCCCAGGCCTTTAGGTGCCTGAAAAGCACCCCGACTGGCTCCGGAGCTGCGCAGTCGGGCAATCCTTCAGGGATGCTGAAAGGTTGAAGAGCCACGAAAGGACTCGCGGTCTCCAGTGTTGCGGGGGCCTCTGCCGCCTCTGGGATGGCGTCTTCCTGAAAAATTTTCCCCTCTTCTGCCTCTAGAAGGGGGGATCGTCCTGCTGTGAGGGGTAATTCTTCCGAGATTTACGGATCCACATTTTCCCTCCTCTTTTAGCCTTGGGATAAGGCCAAAAGGGAGAGGAAAACCGCTCTCACGGCAGTCAAAGTTTTACCCTCTTGTTCACAGCGGGTCAAGGTGTCCTTTACCTTGGGTCCAAACAAAGAGGACCCATCAAAGGGAGCGTCGGCAAAGGAAGACCTGAAGGCCTCCGCAAAATGACACAGGAGGAGCCAGGCTGGTCTCCGCAGAGCAACACTGCCGCTCACTCGGGCCTCGGCTGCATACGAAATGAGCCTCATGGACGAGTTCGATATCGACGATAGAGTAGCCAACTGAGAGCTAACCGTCTGGGCCAACTGCTCAGGTAGGTTACCAGAGAGGGTATCTGAGAGTTCCTTGATCAGATCCCTCTGAAGTCTAGTGAAGTGCGTCAGTTAATTCAGAGACCTTAAGGTAAAGGCTGCTGAAGTAAAGGTGCGCTTCCCGTACCGGTCCATGCTCCTAGACTCCTTATTAGGAGGATGGACGGACGTCGAAGCTTTTGCCACATCTTGCTGGGTAGCAGATGCCACCACCATAGCATCTACAGCCACTCCCTTGGTGAGAAATTCCTTTTTCCGGGCTGACAAAAATTTGTTAGGCGAGCAGGCACCGGTTCCACAGAATCTGGATGTTCCCACGCCTCGAGAGACCAAATCCAGGAGCTCATCGAAGGGCGGAGACACCCAGGAGGCGGAGGGCTGAGCCCCGAAGGCCTTGAAGAACACAGACTCGTCAGAGGAAGGGGGTTTGGTCTGCCAGCCGCCTCGTTGTTTGAGGACTTCCAGGATGTCCGCAAAGGAGACATCATCAGAGGACGACTTGGGGGACCCTTCCGCATCATCAAGATCGGTGTCCAAGGTGAGAGACTCGTCAGGGGAGTCGACGTGCTTCCTCTTGCACTGTCTTTTTCTTGGGGGTTCCTCCGAAGACTTCAGAGGGACCTCCAGGAAAAGGGGGACCCCCAATGGGGGTGACCTCAGGCCCCAGGGCTCCGCTGTCTTGAGACAGGGGGACTACAAAGAAACCAGTCTCCATGCCTAAGGAAGGTGCCGGGGAGACGGTGGAGGTAGCCAAAAAAGATTTGGCCAAAGCACTCCTCATGGCTCTAAAGGCCGGACCCCAGAATCCTGGGAAGGTCCAACCCCCAAAGCCATAACAGCAGGCGGCACTCCCGCAGCCGACACACCGAGAGAGAGGGTCAGAACTGAAAACATTGGTCCCGAAGTGTCACCCCCGGGGCCGACCGAAGAGGTCCGTGTACCGTACTCCGACCCGAAGGCCGGGGTAGGAGTAAGGGTCGGAGCCGACCCGGAAACGTCCATCGGCTCCACCAGCACCGACTCCAACTGTGCCGAGGCTGCTGGAGGAGGAACCAAGGTTAAAGGGTGGACCATCGGCTCCGATGCCGACTGGGCTGGAGCCGAAACTAACTTTTGGAAGACTGGAGACTGAAACAGCCTTTGGAGCACCCTGTCAATGTCCGAATCCAACATCTTGGAAGACCGGGAGGAGAACGAACGGGTCCGAGTAAACTTCTCCACCGGCTCCGAAGGACTGGGGGACCGGCTCCAATTGTCTCGATCAATATCGGTGCCAAAGGAAACTCCATTGTAATTTCTCGGTGCCGAGGTCTTGGCGCCCGGGAAGAGTCTGCTGAGCAACTCTCATCGGCTCCGAAATCAGTGGAGCCGATGAAGGTGACCCGCCTCTCGAAGCTCCAGCCATCGGCTCCGAAGCCAGAGGAGTCGAGGCTGGAGGCATTGAGGCAGACCGTTCCGCCCTCAGCTCCAAAGTCCGTGGAGCCGATGGAGAAGCCTGCCTAGATTTCTTTGTGGTCGGTTCCGGCGGACTGGATGGAGCCGACGATTTCTTTTTTTTTTTTTTTAGAGGGAGAAGAAGAGGAAGATAGGCCTCTTCAAAAGTGGGTTTGATAAGCCCTTTTAGGATCAATTTGTTTTTCCTCTCTTGGAGGACTCGAGAGGAAAAAGCGTGACACACGCTACAAGACTCCTGAAGGTGTTTGGGGCCTAAACAGTACACGCATAGGGAGTGATCGTCTGCTATGGACATCTTGTAATTGCATCGGGTGCACTTTTTAAACCCTGAGGGTCTGTGCTCTTTAGACATAATTGAACAGTTAGTAGTCACAGGAAAAAGTTATATCTAGCAACGTATCTAACCCAGAACAATGGTTTTCGAAAATTTCTCTTCACAGTTAAACCAGAGAAAGCCAACAAATAATTCACACAACAGGAGGGCCAAGAACCTTCTAACTAAAAACGGGTACTTGACCACCTCACAAACTCACACAAGAAGGCTCACTCACGCGCGAGGGGAAGGCCCCTCTAACTTAAACGGAAACCTTACCCTGAAAGACAAATTTACCACAAAAAAATAATCGGTAAAAGTCAATCATACACAGCGATAGCTGTTAAAACAGCTTTTGGGTTAAATTTAAGAAAATTCCTGACAGAAAATTCTTAGAAAGAAAGCACTTAGCTCAGCCAAGCTCAAGACCACGTCTTTGCTTGTAAAGCGGCAAACGAGATCTAGGGAATTAGTGGTGGTGCATCCTGGGATATAGAATAGCTCAGCCAATAAGAGACTTCGCTCTATAGTATAGCGTGCCGAGTCGGAGCAGAGGATCGGCTCCGAACCCATCAATACAGAATGTAGGCGAGATAGGATCACATAACATCTGGGTTTCTGTTGCCATCAGTTTGAAGTAAGTAGTCAGTTGCCTTTGTTTGGCGTGAGGAAAGCCATCTGGGCAGTTGTATTCAAGCTTGCACCCAGGAATGTTATCTTTTGAGAGGGTACCTGTTGTGATTTATTTTCGTTTGTGTAACCTAGGCATGTTAGAACCCTTTTCACAAACACCAGGTGCTGAAGAAGAATGTCCTTGTTCTCTGCTTGAATGAGACAGCCGTCCAAGTAAGGATAGATTTGTATACTTCTTTGTCTGCAAAAAGCAATTACTGGTGCCAGGTAATTTGTGAAGACCCGGGGGCGCAGTAGATCAGCCAAAGGGCAGTGCAGTGAATTGGTAATGCATTAGGTCAGCCTTGAAACGGAGGTATCTTCTGCACAATTCCCTTATTGGGATATGCAGGTATGCCTCTTTTAGCTCTAAAGTCACCAGCCAAGCAATCTTGCCCAGCATGGGCAGAAGCTGCTGCAAAGTTAGCATTTTGAATTTTGGAATGTCCAGGAAAGTGTTCAAAATTGATAAATCCAGTATTGGCCTCATCCTTTCTGGGTACAAAGAACAGTCTTGAGTAAAAACCTTGTCCTTTTTTCTGTTCTGGTACTGACTGAATAGCCCCCATATCCATGAGAGACTTGACCTGTATCTGTGCCTCTGCCCACTGATTTTTTGGCATATCCGGCCAACTGTTTGCCATTGGCAGAGTATGGAAATGGAATCTGTATCCCTGTGATACTATGTTTAGCACCCACTTGTCCTGAGTTAACTGCCACTTTTGAGCAAAAAGTGCTAACTTTCTCCGTAAGGATGCTGCCAAAAGGTAAGTGCTTGGTGATGGCAGAGGGAAATCATTGGGACTATTTTCTGTAGGGTTGCGCTTTATCTCCTCCAGATTTGGATGTAGAAGCACCCCATTGCTTTGACCTGTAAGAATCTTGTGCCTAGTATCTAGAACCTTTAGGGCATCTGGATTTGCCCCTTTGAGCTCCGTCGGACACAGGAAATTACCAATTTTTTGTAGGCCATTGTCTACTGAATCTTGGTGGTTGCACTTGTAAGAAGTCTTTTACAGTTTGCATAAACTTAGCTTTGTCTTCCATTTTGTTTAAAACCTCCTCTGCCTTAATACCAGAGTATAATGCTGTAAAGGTGTATCCAGTAATTTAGCTTTAACATAATCAGGCAAAATTTGCTCTTTTAGCCAGGCATGCCTCCTAATCACAGATCCAGTAACTGCGGCCCTGCAGGTGGCCTCTAAGTAATCAAAACCACATTGCAAAGTATGCTTTCTAACTTGTTCAGCTGCATGCAATAAGTCCTGCAATTCTTTATTTTCTGCACATTCAGAAATCATCATTTTCTGCTTCAGTAATCCCATAACATGTTGTTGACACTTGAGCATATGAAACCTAGCAGTTTAGGGCCCTAATTGCCAAGGTTGCAAATGTATAAACTTTCTTTCCCCATCTATCCAGTGCCATTGAATCTCTGTCACAGGGTGTAGGATATTTTGCTGTTGAGGCCTTAACTCCCTTTGGACCCTGTGAAATAGTTTCAGGGTCAGCAGCAGGGTTTCTAAATAAAAATTTGAGAGAGTCTGGAACCCTATAATATCTGTCTGGCTTGCTGGGAGCCAGAGGTAAGAAGTCAGGAGTCCAGCTTAACTCCGAAAACACATCATCCACAATGTCCAAAAAAGGGGGTATGGACAAAGGCCTGTGCTGAGGAGGAGGAAATCCCTGAGCCTCTTTTCTGATTCTGAAAAATCTCGACTCTCACAGTGAAAATGCTCCCTTAAAGTACGCAAGGTTTCTCCAAATGAATAATCCTCAGGAAGTGATACAGATGGATAGATTCCTCTGCATCAGAATCCTCACAGGGAGGAATAGATAATTCCTGATCAGAAGAGGAATCAGAAGAAATAGAAACCTGATCTGAAGATTCATAATCAGTGTCTTGCCTAGTCCTCTTCTCAGGAGGGGGATGGGAACCCCTGATCAAGGTAACTAAGTCTTCAGCCATTTTGATCTGTTTTTTAGGCATAGACGCCTGTGCATTTTGCTCATACGTCATTTTTTTTTTTTTACTTTAGAAGTTGCTTTTCTCTTTGGTTTTGCAGCTGTCGGTTTTATATAAAAATGTTGAGGCCTCAATACAGCCTCAAAAGCCGGTGCCTGCTCAGTGGCTCCGGACCCATATGAGGGAGAGACATCCGTGAGTACAATACTTTGAGTATTTTGCAGTGTGCCGTACTCCGCATGGGTCTCAGTAGGGGCCTGCGACTCAAAAGTAGCGGGCATCAGGGGCTGCGAAAGTGCCTCACTGACTACCGGTGAACCGGTGACTAGCTTAGGAGAAACTTCATTGGTTCTGGACCTAGGCGGTCTGTCACTATCCTTTTCTTTGCGTTTTTTTGTGTACTACGATAGTCGGATTGCTATCAAACGACATTTCAGGGTAGTTAAATCTGTTTCCAAAATATTTTAAGGCAAAAATATACCGACGTTTAATAATGCGTTGGTTAAATCTAGCACAAAACCGACAACCAGGCACGTTGTGATCAGGGCCTAGGCAAGGAATACAGTATAAATGGAAATCCTTATGAGGTATTTGCTTCCCACAAGTAATACAATTATTAACTTTTTCTGACATCGGTATGGAGCAAGAAAAAAGTTTCCCCAACGGGGTACTAAGCTTTAGTGAAGACTTCGGTTCTAAAACTCGAAAATTTCAGGAGTCGGCCAAAAGGCACTTGCGAACTACTTCTGCTTCGGGCACCACGCAACAAGAAAGAGACTAAAGAAAATGGCGTTGGCTCCTTGTTTTATACCCCTGACGTCATGGAAAAGGAGACGGCAACCAACACAGGACTCAAGACTTTGGAAATCAGGCCAAGTGAGGGCAACCTGCCAGCAGATTACCCAAATGTAATGACTGCAACAGTGAAACACTAAGAACATCAGATCCAAATTATAATGAGTGGTAAACATACGAAGAGTAGCCCAAGTTGCTGCTGCACAAACATCACAGACATCCTGGACTAAAAAAACTGTGGCAGTAGCCATGGATCTAAACGAGTAAGCTCTGAAATGCCCAATTTAGCATAAAGGAGATGCAATTTGTCAGCCACTTTGACAGACAAACTTTGGAAATCGATTTTCCAAATTTTGGTCCAGAAAAGGAGACCAACAGTTGGTCTGCTTTCCTGATTTTATTCTGTTCTATGCAGACAGAATCACAATTGTCTATGAACATCCAATAAATGTAAGCTATATTCTACTTTGTTGGTACACTTGGGGAAATAACTGGTAAATTGACAGTACTGCTAATGCTGGATTCTGACACTACCTTTGGAAGAAAGTACAGGATGGTATATAAGGTCACTCTTTGTTGAAGCCAAGTAAGGAAGTTTAAAAGATATAGTGCTTGATCTCAAATTCCTCTTGCAGAAGTAATGGCAAACAAGAAAACTGTTTTCCATGCAAGATATTTAAGGTATCATGTAGCTGCTGCTTCAAAGGAAGATTGTGAGAGAGACTGAAAAGTACAGTTTTGTACCTACCATAAATGTAGATGTCCGATAGGCATGCATCTGCAGTCCTTACAAATGGGTTGTCCTGTCGTCAGGCAGCCCTTCGGTCGGCCGGATTCCAAAGTCTGGGTCTGGCCTCGGCTGGTGTCGCACTTCACCCGTCATAGCGGCAGTTCTTCGGGTATAAAGGCATCAGCCGACGCCATTTTCCTCAGTGTTTCTTGCCCCAGATGCCAGGTGCCCTCTAGGAAGGCTAAATTTGGATGAATGCAAATGGTTCCAAATAGTAGAGAGCAAACAAAAAATAAGCATGTATGTACATATATACAAACAAATACACCATAATAGATTCCCCCAGCTAGCTACAAGATGGGCAAATACCCTAGGAGTACCACAGAGGGAAGGAGGGTGGGTAATCCTGACTGCAGATGCATGCCTATCGGACATCTACATTTATGGTAGGTACAAAACTGTACTATGTCCTTCAAGGATGCATCTGCAGTCCTTACAAATGGGTAGAATACCATAGCCAAACTGGGGGAGGAGGAGAAATAAGATTATGGTGTAGTTAAGATCCCTTGCAAAACAGCAGTGGCAAAACCTGCTCGGGATCTGGAGTATAAAGGTAAATTATAATGCTTGGCAAATGTATGCACGGAGCTCCAAGTAGCAGCTGATAAAATGTCTTTGGTTGCCACTCCTCGTAAAAAAGCTGTGGTAGTGGCTGTAGCCCTTGTAGAGTGAGGCCTGATGTTTTCTGGAGTTTTCTTCCCATGGTAGGAGTAACAAAATGTAATGCAATTTCCTATCCACTTAGAGATTGTCTGTTTCGAAATTGCTTTTCCTTCCATTCCTGTTGCATATGCTACCAGTAGCTGGTCAGTTTTTCTATTGCTCTTGGTCCTGTCCAGGTAGTAACGTAATTGTCTATGTACATCCAAGGTATGCAACAGTCTTTCTCCCCTGTTCTGTGGGTTGGGGAAGAATGTAGGTAGGTGGATAGCTTGATTTAAAGATACCCTGGAGACCACCTTTGGCATAAAAGTAGGATTAGTTCTCATGGACACTACCTTGATGGAAGATCAGGAAGGGCTGTACTGCCATTAATGCCTGTAGCTCAGATACCCTTCTTGCTGAAGTGATTGCAAGCAGGAAAGCAGTTTTCCATGATAAGTACTGTAATTCTGCTGTTGCTGCTGGTTCGAAAGGAGGGAGTGTCAACTTTTCTAGCACAAAGTTCAAGTCCCAGGCTGGCAATGGTGGCTTCCTAGGTGGCTTTACATTTTTAATCCCTCTCAGAAACTGCCTGAGCAGAGGATGTGAGAAGACTGGAGGATCCAAGTTGTATTCTGCTGAAATAGCTGATGCATGAATCTTAATGGAAGAATAGGACAGGCTGTTGTGGAAGAGCTCTGCCAAGTATTCCAGGATGTTAGCTATGTTTACCAGTGACACATTCTCTCCTTTTGCAGTGCTCCAAATGAGATATCTTTTCCATTTTGCTGAATAATTTTTTCTTGTTGAGGGTCTGCGAGCCTCCAAGATAATGTCTTTAACCCTTTGAGATAAATCTGGGTTATTTGTTCTTATGTAATGTTCCAGGCAGCCAGCTGCAGTGTTTTCAGGTTTGGATGCAGGGTTTTGAAGTTGTTCTGTGTTAACAGCAAGGGAACTAGGGGCAGAGGCCATATTTGTTCCCGAGACATGCTCCTCAGTAATGGGTACCAACGTTGCCTTGGCCAAACTGGAGCTATCAGGATGATCCTTGGACGGTCTTCTTTGATCTTCAATAGCACCTCGTGCATCAAAGGAAGAGGTGGGAATGCATATGCTGTCAGGTTTTTCCAACTGAAAGATAGGGAGTCCACTTTCCAAGCAAGTGGGTGGTACGTCCTTGTGCAGAATTTTTTCAGTTGGTGATTGAGTGGGGATGCGAATAAGTCTATTTCTGGTAGTCCCCATTTCCCTGTAATGGTTTTGAAGATGTCCGGATGCAGCATCCATTCGTGGGCATCCGTGGTAGTTCTGCTTAGGATGTCTGCTAGTATATTTTCTTTTCCTGGCACAAAATTGCTTGAAGCTGAATGTTGAAGCTCAGTGCCACATTCCAGAGGTCCATTGCCATCCGGCATAGAGGGTACGAATGTGTGCCTCCCTGTTTGTTGATGTACCACATAACTGTGGTGTTGTCCGTCCTTATCAGCAGTTGACCCTGTCGAAGAAATGGTCCGAATGCCTGAATTGCCAGTTTTACTGCCAGCATTTCCTTTTGATTTATGTGTAGGTGCAGCTGGTCTTGAGTCCATAAGCCTTGTATGCACTTGTCCAGCATGTGCGCCCCCCAACCGAGGTCTGAGGTGTCTGTTGTGATGGTCTGGCTTGGTTGGGTGCTGTGGTAGGGCAGTCCTTGTTTGATTGACAGGCCTGAGCCCACCATTGGAATTCTTGTTTCAGGCATGGAATTATTGGAATCTGGGTTTCTAGGCTGTGCTTGTGCTGAGACCATAAATTCCTTAGGTACCACTGTAACTTCCTCATATGTAGTCTGGCATGTGGAATCAATATTATGCAGGATGCCATGTAACCGAGCTTGCAGGACCTTTCTTGCTGTTAGCTGGTTCTGCTTTGTTAATGCCATGAAGTAGAAAGGGAGTTGCTCCTGTTTTTCTACTGTCAGGAATGCCATTTGTTTTGATGTGTCCAAATCTACACCCAAGAAGGTTATCCTTTGGGATGGTATCAGCCTTGACTTTTTTATATTGACTGTGTATCCCAGGGCTTGTAGTAGATGAATGACCCTTTCCAAATCTTTTGTTAATTTGTTTTTTCTTGTCCGCTTGTAACAGGCAGTCGTCCAGGTAAGGATAAATTTGAATTCCCTGAAGCCTGCAATGAGCAATTACTGATGCCAGGCATTTCGTGAATACTCTGGGCGCAGTAGATAAGCCAAAGGGCAATGCTGAGAATTGATAATGCTTTGATCCTGCAAGAAATCTGAGGTATCTTCTGCAATTTGGTCGTATGGGGACGTGCAGGTATGCCTCCTTGAGATCTAGAGTTACCAGCCAAGACTCCTTGCCCAGCATGGGAAGAAGCTGCTGTGGGGTCAGCATTTTGAATTTTGGAACAATGAGGTATGTGTTTAAAGCGGACAGGTCGAGAATAGGTCTCCATTGGTTTTCTTTTCTTGGTACCAGGAAGAGTCTGGAGTAAAATCCTTGTCCTTGTTCCATAGATGGTACCCTTTCTATAGCTCTCATCCTTAGTGAGTTATTTGTTCTAGAGCTTCTGTCTTCTGATTTGGAGGTAGGTTTGGCATTCCTCTCTTCCTTGGTAGAGTATGGAAGTGAAACCTGTAACCTTGGTCTATTGTCTGTAAAATCCATTTGTCTCCTGTGATGTAATGCCAGTTTACTGAAAATAAGGCTAGCTTCCCGCCTAAGGGTGCTTCTAGTTGTTCCCTGGTAGGCGGTACCAGAGCCAAGTCACTGTGATTGTCCTGTGGAAGTGGTGGTGGCTGGATCTGTGGCTGTACCTCGCTGGTTGTTAGCCTGCCACTGACGGCCCCTGTAGGCACCTCTGGATTGACCCCTGCCTCGAGCGCCTATTCCTGCCTCTCGGAGCTCTGGAGGTGTCTGGAAAGGACCAATTCTTGGAAGGCCAGTTCCTGCTAAACCTTGGAGGCTGGACCTGCAAGAAATCCTTGACTGTCTGGACAGATTTTGCTTTCAATTCCACCTTCTTCAGCACCTGCTGTGCAGGGGAGCCAAACAAATTGAGCTTATCCATGGGAGCATCTAGGAGCTTTGATTTAACATGGTCTGGTAAGGACTGCTCTTTCAACCATGCATGTCTTCTGATCACTGTGCCAGTCATGGCTGATCTAAAGGAAGCCTCCAGTGCATCATAGCCGCATTTTAAGGAATGATTACTGACCTGCTGAATGTTATGTACCATTTCCTGTACAGATTTTTTGTCTAATGGTTCATCCGAGGACAGTTTTTTAGTCAACTGGTCTAACAAATTCCTGATACTGAATCATGTGGAATTGACAGTTCAAGGCCCTAGCAGAAGTGTAAACCTTTTTACCCCATCTCTCTAAGGCCCTAGATTCCCTTTCAGAGGGGAGGGGTTTTTTGGTAGAAGAAGCTGCTACCGCCTTAGGTCCCTGGGAGATAGTTTCGGGATATGCAAAAGGGGCCTTATACAAATGATAATGTGTGTCCGGAACCCTGTAGTACCTATCGGGCTTAGCAGGGGCCGGAGGAAGAGAATCAGGAGCAGTACAAGCATCATTAAAAGCATCATCCACAACAGTAAGTACTGGAGGAATGGCTAAAGGCCTATGCTGTGGCAAATGCAAAAAGGTTCTAAGCCTTTTCCTAGAGTCTGAAAAATCCTGGCCCTGCCATTGAAATTGTTCCCTCATAGCATGCAAGGTTTCCCAAGAGAAAATTCCTCAGGCGGAGAGGCAGAAGGAATGGACTCTTCTGCATCAGAGTCCTCATAAGAAAAAGGGGTCTCTGGAGGGTCTGAATTATCTGATTCATCAGAGGAGCCATCTGAAGAAACTGGCTCAGGGGGCTCTACTCTAGTCCTCTTCTCTGGAGGTGGGTGAGAGGCCCTGTCTGGATGTGGTTGGGATCCCCGGATCAAAGAAATGAGATCCTCTGCTAGACTAAGCATTTGTGAACTAGAACTGGGCCCGTGAGAGGGGGTCTTAGCAGGCACAGTTTTGGTAGTTTTTGCTGCTTTAGCCCTGGCAAAGGCCTTAATCGACATGGATGCAGGAGGCCTAGCAGCTCCACGTGCAGGGGTAGAAATATCCAAAGGGATAGTATCTGATAAATCCTGTGTACCTGCAGGAGCAGGTGGGATTTCAGTAGCAGATTCAGCCAAGCTGGATGAGGCCTCGGTAAGTGGTAAACTTTCGGCCGAAGGAAGAACCGTGGACTCTGTTTCAGCCGAAACAGAGACACTCAGCGTTGGCTTAACCGGTTTCGGCGAAACCGCGGACCGCGAGTGTCAGTCCTTTTCCTTGCGCTTTTAGAAATTTGCGTAGTCGGAGTATCCGGCGGCATAATGTAAGCAAAAGCGAGCCGAAAACTCTTCAGCAAATTCAGACCGACGTCTAAGCGTTCGTCGGTTGAAAAGAAGCACAGGCTAGACAAGCTGCTACGTCGTGGTCTGGGCCTAAGCAAGGTAAGCAGTAAGAGTGGAAATCTTTATGAGGTATTTGTTTCCCACAATTTAAACAGTTATTCACTTTTTCTGACATCGGCTGAGGCAAGAAAGAGTCCCCAACGGGGTACTTAGCTCTTTAGAAGTCTTCGGTACATGTAGTAGTAATCTCTGGTTCTGACCGACCGGCACTTGCGAACAGCTTCTGCTTCGGGCGCCACATGGCAAGAAAGACTGAGGAAAATGGCGTCGGCTGATGCCTTTATACCCGAAGAACTGCTGCTATGACGTCGGGTGAAGTGCGACACCAGCCGAGGCCAGACCCAGACTTTGGAATCCGGCCGACCGAAGGGCTGCCTGACGACAGGACAACCCATTTGTAAGGACTGCAGATGCATCCTTGAAGGACATCATCACATTAAAGTTCCATGAAGGTGTAGGGTCTTTAAAAGGAGGCTTTAGAAGGAGAGTCCCTTTTATGAAGGCTTTGCTCAATCTGTGAGAAGCTATGGGTGAGCCATTCAATCATGCATGGTAATTTGAAATTTCTGCTAGCAGTACCCTAATGGTTGAGGCAACTGAGACACTAGCACCGTTTTGAAAAAGGTGAGCAAGGACATCTAAAATATGATTAATGGGGGCTGAAAAGGGGTCAAGTTTATGTTGCTGAGCCCAAATGCAAACCTTTTCAATTTAAATATGTTTTCCTTATCAAGGGTTCACTGGAAGACAGAATTATACACCACACAAGTGATGACAGCATAGACTGTCTGGCTACTAAGGGAACTGGGGAAGTCAAGCAGTCAGCTTGAGGTTTGGTATATCTCAGTGTGACATGCCCATCGGGTGAGACAGGAGGTCCAAAGTCAGATCTAGGTTCCATGTTGACTGAACCAGGTGAGGCCACAGGAAGGGAAACTAAATTTGTCAAGGCAAATAGAGGGCAATGAGGATCACTGCGCTCTTCAACTTGGCAGCTTTCTGCAGAAATTTTGGAATTCATGGGGTTTGGTTGGAAGGCATAAAGGAGACCAGGGGCCAATCGTAGAGTAGAGCATCCCTCAGTGACTGCCCCTGTGGGGGAATTAGGGTAAAGTAGTTGATGCACTTTTTGTTTAGGGAAGAGGCAAAAAGATTGCAGGATGGCTGGCCCCACTGATGGAAAATCTCTATCGCCACTTTCTCGTTGAGGGAACACTTGTGTGGAAGAATGCATCTGCTCAACTTGTCCGCAATCACGTTGGATCTCCCTTGAATGTGCGTTAAAATAAAGTAGTCAGAAGAGATCACCCACTGCCAGACCCAAAGCGCGTTAACACAATGGGTAAGATTTGGTCCCCCACATTTTTTGATGTACCAGATGACTGACATGTCCGTTTGAATTGCAATCGTCCCACAGAAAAGAACATCCTGAAAAGTTCAACACCAAGAGCACTGCTCTAATGTCTAGGACATTTATATGCAAGTGGGCCTCTTTGGGGGACCAAATACCCTGGACTGTCATCCCCAGACAATGCCCCTAACCTATCTGGGAAGCATCTGTGGTCACTATGGCCTTGGGCAGTTGGGGAATGAAGGGACAGCCATGAAGCAGTTGATCGGACTCAATCCACCAATAGAGATCTCTAAGTAGGCGTTGGTAATTTATTTTACCTGATATGACACTGACTGATGGAAGACTGACTGAATAGCAACAGCCACTGTAGGATCTGCATGGAAAACCTGGCAAAGATAACTCAGGCTAGCCCTGCCGCCACGAGGCCTAGAGTTCGGAGAGATGTGTGGGCTGAGATTGATGTTCTCTACAATCTTCTTGACTGTGACCTTAGTTTGAACTCGGTGTAGTGGAAGGGATGTAACGGCAGTCTTTTGCGATGAAAGTGCAACAATAAATTCTGCTGGAGTTGGCTGAAGCTCTGATTTGCTATAGTTTATGGTTATTCCTAAGAGCAAAGGTGTTGAGAATTCGATCTCTTGCATGTATGAGTTGATGCCTGGTTGGAGTGGCAATGCGTCAGTCATCCAGGTAGGGAAACACCTGGAATCCCTGCAGTCTGCAGTAAGCTGCTACTAGTGCCATGCATTTGGTAAGCACCCTGGGAGCTGTGGTGAGTCCAAAGGGCAGCACTCTGAATTGGTAGTGACTGGCTCCCAAAAGCAAGCATAGGTACTTTCTGGATTGCCTCTTCAGCTTTATGTGACAGTAGAAGTCCTGAAGATCAATCTAGCACATCTGGACATCCCGGACCAGAATCGGGAGAATGGACTGAAACATGACCCACGGGAAAGTACAGTTGTGTACCTTACCATAAATTAAGATGTTAGAGTGTATTCACTGCTGCAGTTATTACATTTGGGTAATCTGCTGGCAGGTTGCCCTCAGTCAGCCTGATTAACAAAGTATTGGGTCCTGTGTCGGTTGCTGTCCCTTCTTCCATGACGTCAGGTTGTCAGGGGTATAAAACATGCAGCAGACGCCATTACATCAGTTTTTTTTTTTTTTTACCCAGATGTCAGGTGCCCCAAAAATATACCTCCAATCCCAAAAGCAAATACACCGAAAGGGCTTTTAAGCATAGTGAAAGAAAGTAGAGGTATAGCCAGAGAAAAATGGGGGGCTGGAGGGAGGGTAACCAGGACTGCAACAGTGAATACACTCAAACATCTACATTTATGGTAAGTGTACACAACTGTACTTTGTTCTTTGTGTTTCACTGTTGCAGTCATTACATTTGGGTAGATTCCCAAAGCTATGGTTGGGTGGTAGGAATTATACAGCATTAGGAGCAGCTATAAAGACCTGCAGGACAGCAGTGGCAAAGCCAGCTCTGGATTTCGAGAAAAGTGGTAAACAGTAATGTTTGGTGAACATATGAACTGAGCTCCAGGTAGCAGCTTCTAGAATGTCGCTGGTTGGAACACCTCTGAGAAAGGCTGTAGAAGTAGATACAACCCTGGTGGAATGGGATCTGATCCTCTGGGGGATAGTTTTTTCATGGTGCATGTAAATAAATAAATAAATAAATACAATGGCTTATCCATTAGGAAATAGTTTGCTTTGAAATAGCCTTTCCCTCTGCCCCTGCAGCAAATGCCACCAACAGTTCAAATTTTCTTTGAGCTTTTGTCTTGTTTAAGTAAAATCTAAGTTGTCTGTGCACATCCAATGAATGCAGAATCCGCTCCCCCTTGTTCTGTGGGATTGGGAAAGAAAGCTGGCAATTGAATGGTTTGATTAAGAGCCACACTGGATACCACCCTTAGGCATGAAGGATGGATTGGTCCTGAGGGATACTCTGTCTGCATGAAAAATGATGAAAGGCTCCACTGCCATAAAAGCCTGTAATTCAGAAATCCTTCTAGCTGAAGTGACTACTAAAAGGAAAGCTGTTTTCCAGGAGAGAAATTTTAAGTCTGCAGTAGCAGCTGGCTCGAAAGGAGGGAGAGTGAACTTTTCCAATACAAAATTGAGGTCCGAGGCAGGGGTTGGAGCTCTCCTGGGTGGTCTTAAGTTTTTGGCCCCTCTGAGATACTGCTTTAGCAGAGGATGAGAGAAGAGGGGAGCTTCTATGTTGTAATGAGCTGAAATGGCTGAGGCATGAATTTTTATGTTAGAAAAGGACAGGCCCTTGTGAAGCATCTCAGTTAAGTATTGTAATATCTGAGGAATGTTGGGCACTGCTGGGCTTAACCCTTGAGACTGATTCCAGGCACAGAATTTTTTCCATTTGTCAGCATAAGATTTTCTAGTACTAGGCTTTCTCGCCTCCAAAATGACATCCATCACAGGTTTTCTGAGAGATGCTAAGGGTGAATTTAGGTGATTAGCCACGCTGCAAGATTCAAAGTTTGGAGCTGAGTGTGCAGAATTTGGTTGTTCTGCTGAGACAGTAAGTAAGGTGTCTGAGGCAGGTGTCACGGAGGAAGGTGTGACACATTGCAAAGGAGTAGGTACCAGTGTTGGCGAGGCCAGTCTAGAGCAATCAAAATCATTTTTGGTTTGTCCTGTTTGACTTAGTACAACTGTGGAGAGCAGAGGCAGAGGGGGAAATGCACAGAATGATGGGTTTTTCCAGATGAAGGATAGGGCATCACCTTTCCAGGCTTTTTTGTGATGAGTTCTTGTGCAAAATTTGTCCAACTGACAGTTCTGGGGAGAGGCAAAAAGATGCATGTCTGGACTCCCCCATTTGCATGTCAACATGTTGAAAATCCCTGGCTCCAGTTTCCATTCGTGTGGGTCCATGAAATTTCTGCTTAGTCTGCCAGAGTATTCAGTTTTCCTGGCAGGAATTGAGCTTGTAGTTGTACTTGATAGGTCAAGGCCATGTTCCACAATGCCATGGCTAGTCTGCAAAGAGGGTAGAAGTGTGTGCCTCCCTGCATGTTTATGTACCACATAACCATGGTGTTCTCACTATCATTAATTGTCTTGGATGAAGGTAGTCCTTGAAGGCTGTCAGCGCATTCTGTACTGCTAGCACTTCTTTCTGATTGATATGAAGGTGCATTTGATTTGGACTCCATTTGCCCTGAATGCACTTCCCTGCCAGATGTGCCCCCCAAGCATACTCTGTAGTTAGGGTTTGGGCGGCAGAGGGTGATGTGAATGGCAGTCCCTTGTTTCGGTGGCAAGCCTCTGCCCACCATAGGAACGCTAATTGCAGGCAAGGTATGAAAGGAGTCTGTTTCCAGGCTGTGACAATGCTGACTCCATAGACTTTTTAAGTACCACTGAAGTTTCCTCATATGCGGTCTTGCATATGGAATTAGAAGAATGCTGGAGGCCATGAACCCCAAGGCTTGCAGTATTTGCCTTGCAAAAAGCAGGGTTTTTGTGGCCACCTTTTTGAAGTCACCAAATGAATTTACTTCTCTGGTGTAAGGAAAGCCACCTGGGCAGTTGTATTCAAGCTTGCACTCAGGAATGTAATTTTTTGAGAGGGTACCAGTTCTGATCTCTTTTCATTTAAAGTGTACCCTAGACAAGTTAAAACCCTTTTTACAAACGCCAGATGGTGCATAAGAGTGTTTTTGTTTTCTGCATGAATTAGACAATCGTCCATGTATGGATACATATGAACATTTCTTTGCCTGCAAAGTGCAATTACTGGAGCCAGGCACTTTGTAAAGACCCTGGGCGCAGTAGATAAGCCAAAGGGCAGTGCACAGAAAGTACAGTTTTGTACCTACCATAAATGTAGATGTCCGAACTGGATAGCATCTGCAGTCATAACAAGTGGGTTGTCCTGTCGTCAGGCAGCCCTTCAGTCGGCCGGATTCCAAAGTCCGGGTCCGGCTTCGGCTGATGTCGCACTCCACCCGACGTCATCTCTGTTGGTCTTCGGTATAAAAGCATCAGCCGACCATTTTCCTCAGTGTTTCTTGCCCCAGATGCCAGAAGCCCTCTTGCAGGCTAAAATTTGGATAGATGCCAATGTTTCCAAATAGATAGAGGTAAACACAACAATAAGCATGTATGTACATATACACAAACAAATACACCATAAAAGACTCCCAACAGCTAGCTATTAGAAGGGTAAACACCCTAGGAGTACCACAGAGGGATGGAGGGAGGTGACTGCAGATGCTATCCAGTTCGACATCTACATTTATGGTAGGTACAAAACTGTACTATGTCCTTCATGGATGCATCTGCAGTCATAACAAGTGGGTAGAATACCATAGCCAACTAGGGGAGGAGGATAAAAGTAGATTATGGTGTGTTTAGGATCCCTTGCAGTACAGCAGTGGCAAACCCTGTATAATGCTTGGCAAATGTATGCACGGAGGTCCAAGTAGCCGCCTCAATAATGTCTTTGGTTGCCACTCCTCGTAAGAAGGCTGTGGTAGTGGCTGTTGCCCTTGTAGAATGAGGTCTTATGTTCTGTGGAATTGGTTTTCCATGGAAGGAGTAACAGAATCGTATGCAATTTCCTATCCATTTGGAGATTGTCTGTTTGGAAATAGCTTTTCCTTCCCTTCCTGTTGCATAGGCTACAAAAGTTGGTCAGTCTTTCTGCTATTTTTGTTCTGTCCAAGTAGTAGCGTAGCTGTCTATGTACATCCAAGGTATGCAGTATTCTTTCCCCTCTGTTTTGTGGGTTAGGAAAGAAGGTAGGTAGGTGGATTGCCTGGTTTAAAGACACTCTGGATACCACCTTGGGCATAAATGTAGGATTAGTCCTCATGGACACTATCTTGGTGGAAGATTAGGAAGGGTTGCACTGCCATTAAGGCCTGTAGTTCTGAAACCCTCCTTGCTGAAGTAATTGCCAGTAGGAAAGCAGTTTTCCATGACAGGTGTTGTAGGTCTGCTGTTGCTGCTGGTTCAAAGGGTGCTAGTGTCAACTTTTCTAGCACAAAGTTTAAATCCCAAGCTGGTAATGGTGGTTTTCTTGGAGGTTTTACATTCTTGATTCCTCTGAGGAATTGCCTGAGCAAAGGGTGAAAAACAGGTGTATCAAAGCTGTATTCTGCTGAAATGGCTGATGCATGTATCTTGATGGAGGAGTAGGACAGGCCTGAATGAAGAAGTTCGGCCAGATACTCCAGAATGTTAGGCATATCTATGTTTGACACATCTTTTCCTCTTTCCGTCAGATGACAAACCTTTTCCATTTTCCAGCATAGTTCCTTCTTGTTGAAGGTCTGCGTGCTTCAAGAATAATGTCTTTAACTCTTTGGGAAAGCTCTGGAATAGCTGCTGTTATGTGATGTTCCATGCAGTCAGTTGCAAGGTTTTTAGGTTTGGATGTATGATGCTGTAGTTGTTCTATGCTAACATCAAAGGCATCAGGGGAATTGTCCACATATTGTTCGAGACATGCTCCTCAGTAGTGGGTACCAGTGTTGTCTTGGCCAGTTTGGAGCTATCAGGATTATCCTTGGACGTTCTTCCTTGATTTTCAGTAGTACCTTGTGTATCAAAGGAAGAGGGAATGCATATGCTGTTAGGCCTTTCCAGTTGAAAGAGAGCAATCCACTTTCCATGCTAATGGGTGGGATGTCCTTGTGCAGAATTTTTGAGCTGGTGATTGAGAGGTGATGCAATAGGTCTATCTGTGGCATTCCCCATTTCTTTGAGATGGTCTTGAAGATGTCCGGTGAAGCTTCCATTCGTGGGCATCCGTGGTTCTGCTTAATATGTCTGCTAGGGTATTGTCTTTCCCTGGTACAAATATTGCCTGTAACTGGATGTTGTAGCTGAGTGCCAGGGTCCACAGCTCCAAGGTCATTCTGCATAGGGGGTATGAATGAGTGCCTCCCTGTTTGTTGATGTACCACATGACTGTGGTGTTGTCTGTCCTTATCATCAACTGGCCCTCTTTGAGAAATGGTTTGAACTTTTGGATTGCCAGTTTTACTGCCAGCATTTCTTTTAGGTTGATGTGCAGTTGAAGTTGATCCTGTGTCCACAATCCTTGCACGCATTTGTCCAGCATGTGGGCCCCACATCCTAGGCCTGAAGCGACTGTTGTGATGGTCTGGCTTGCTTGACATCTGCGAAAGGGTAGGCCTGGGTTTGACTGGCATGCCTGAGCCCACCATAGGAACTCCTGTTTTAAGCATGGAATTAGTGGGATTTCTGTTTCTAGACTGTGTCTGTGTTGGGACCATAAATTCTTTAGGTACCACTGTAGTTTTCTCATATGTAGTCTGGCAAATGGAACCAAGATTATGCATGATGCCATGAAGCCCAAGGCCTGCAGTACTTTTCTTGCTGTTAACTTGTTCAGTTTTGTTAGTGCCAAGAAGTATAGAGGAGTTCTTTTGTTTTTCTGTAGTCAGAAATGACATTTGTTTTACTGTGTACAAATGCGCGCACAAGAATGTCCTTGTTTGGGATGGTATCAGCCTTGACTTTTGTAAATTGACTGTGTATCCCAGTGCTTGTAGCAAGTAAATGACCCTTTGTAAATCTGTTGTCAGCTTGCTTTTGTTGTCCCCTTGTAGCAGGCAGTCGCCCAGGTATGGGTAAATTTGAATTCCCTGAAGTCTGCAATGGGCGATTACTGATGCCAGGCATTTTGTGAATACTCTGGGTGCAGTAGATAAGCCAAAAGGCAATGCTGAGAATTGATAGTGCTCTGATCCTGCAAGAAATCTGAGGTATCTTCTGCAGATTGGTCGAATGGGGACGTGCAGGTATGCCTCCTTGAGATCTAGAGTTACCAGCCAAGACTCCTTGCCCAGCATGGGAAGAAGTTGCTGTAAGGTCAGCATTTTGAATTTTGGGACAATGATGTATGTATTTAAGGTGGACAGGTCGAGAATTGGTCTCCAACTTTTTCCTTTCTTGGAACTAGGAATAGTCTGGAGTAGAACCCTTTCCTTGCTCTGCTGTTGGCACTCTTTCCACAGCTCTCATGTTTGCTAACTCCATTATCTGGCGAGAGCCTCTGTTTTTGATTTGGAGGTAGATTTGGCATTCCTCTTTGACTGGAAATGTGTGGAAGTGAAACCGTAACCTTGATCTATGGTTTGTAAAATCCACTTGTCCTTTGTTATGTAGTGCCAGTTCTTTGAAAATAAGGTTAACTTTCCGCCTAGAGGAGCTGCTATTTGTTCCTGGTAGGCGGATTTAGGTTAAGTCACTGTGGTTGTGTTGATGTAGTGGCAGTGGCTGTGTCTGTGCCTCTGTTGTTACCTTGCCACTGTCTTCCTCTGTAGGCACCTCCTCTGGATTGGTTTCTGCCTCTGAACGCCTATTCCTGCCCCTTTGAAGTTTTGTGGAGTCAGGAAAGGACCAATTTTGGCAGGCCAGTTCCTGCTAAACCTTGGGGTTGAACCTGCAAGAAATCTTTAACAGTTTGAACAGATTTTGCCTTTTCTTCCATTTTCTTCATAACCTGCTGGGCAGATGTACCAAACAAACTTGTCTTGTCCATAGGAGCATCTAGCAACTTAGCTTTAACATGATCCGTAAAGCTTGTTCCTTTAGCCATGCATGCCTTCTTATCACTGTGCCTGTCATGGCTGATCTAAATGAAGCCTCCAGTGCATCATAGCCACATTTTAAGGAATGGTTGCTAACCTGTTGTATGTTATTTACCATCTCTAATACATATTTCTTATCAAGAGATTCATCAGTGATTAGTTTTTTAGTAAACTGATCCAGCATAAACTCTTTGTATTGTATCATGTGAAACTGACAGTTTAAAGCTCTAGCTGAGAGAGTAGCTGAAGTGTAGACCTTTTACCCCATCTGTCTAATGACCTTGCTTCCCTTTCAGAAGGAATAGGGTTTTAGCTATGGTCATTGCTACTGCCTTGGGGCCCTGGGATATAGTTTCTGGGTCTGCAAGTGGAGCCTTGTAAAGGTGGTGATGAGTATCTGGCACCCTGTAAAATCTGTCTGGTTTGGCAGGGGCTGGGGTAAAGAATCTGAGCGAGCAAACATCATTGAAAGCATCATCCACCACAGAGAGAACAGGGGTATAGCTAAGGGCCTGTGCTGTGGGAGGTGCAGAAAAGTCCTAAGTCTTTTCTGGAGTCTGAAAATCCTGTTGCTGCCATTGAACTGTTCTCGCGATGGCATGCAAGGTTTCCCAAAGGAGAATTCTTCTGGTGGGGAAGCAGCTGGGATGGATTCTTCAGCATCAGAATCTTCAAAATTGGAGAAGGGAGCCTCTGGCTGGTCAGTTATGTCTGATTCATCAGCAGAATCATCAGAGGACACTGGCTCGTTGGGCTCTGCCCTAGGTCTCTTCTCTGGGGCTGAGAGGCCCTGTCTGGGTGAGATTGAGATCCTCTAATTAAAGAAATTAAATCTTCTGCCAAAGTAAGCATTTGAGAACTAGAAGAGGGCCTGGATGTGGGTGGTTTAACAGGCACTGTTTTAGTAGTCTTGGCTGCTTTAGCCCTGGCGAAGGCCTTAATGGACATGGCTGCTGGAGGCCTAGCAGCACCACGTGCTGGGGTAGAAACATCCAAGGGATGGTGTCTGATAAGTCAACCACCGTAGTGGGTAAAATTTCTGAAGTCGCTTCAAGAGTTGTAGCAGGGCCTCAGTTGTAGGAATAGGTTCAGCTGTACTTTGTCCATTTTTCACGGTTTCGCCGAACCCAGACACTTTCAGTTTGCTTGACCATGGTTTCGCCGAACCGCTGACCGCGAGATGACTGTGTCTTTATCTTTGGGCTTAGATTGGGTAGTCGGAGGATCCGACGGCATAATGTAAAAATCAGAACCGAAAACTGTTCTGCAAACTCGACCACGCCCTAAGCCGCTCGCGTGTTGAAAGAAGCACAGGAACAGGCTGCTACGCCGTGGGCTGGGCCTAAACAAGGCAGACAGTAAGAGTGGAAATCTTTATGAGGTATTTGTTTCCCACAGTTTAAACAATTGTTAACTTTTTCTGACATCGGCTGAGGCAAGAAAGAGTCCCCAACGGGTACTTAGCTTTAGAAGTCTTGTAGTATTCGTAGAAGTAATCTCTGGATCCGACTGACCGGCACTTGCGAACAGCTTCTGCTTCGGGCGCCACGCGGCAAGAAAGACTGAGGAAAATGGCGTTGGCTGATGCTTTTATACCCGAAGACCAACAGAGATGACGTCGGGTGGAGTGCGACATCAGCCGAAGCCGACCGACTTTGAATGCCGACTGAAGGGCTGCCTGACGACAGGACAACCCACTTGTTATGACTGCAGATGCATCCATTAAGGACATCTGGTAATGCAAGTAGCCTGCATTGAAGCAGAGGTATCTTCTGCAAGATTCCCTGATTGGGATATGCAGGTAAGCCTCTTTTAAATCTAGAGCTGCCAGCCAGGCATCTTTGCCTAGCATAGGAAGTAACTGGTGAAGAGTCAGCATCTTGAACTTTGGAATGTCCAGAAAGGTGTTTAGAGTAGATAAGTCCAGAATTGGATCCCATGATTTGTCTTTTCTGGGTAGCAGGTAAAGCCTTGAATAGAAACCTTGTCCGTTTTCCTCTTCTGGTACTGGTTGAATAGCCCCTATGCTCATGAGGGAAAGTACTTGTTTCTGGGCCTCTGCCCACTGATTTGGGGGCAGGTCAGGCCATCCATTTGGAATTGACAATGTGTGGAAATGAAATCTGTATCCCTGGGATACTATATTTATAACTCATTTGTCCTGGGTTATAAGTTGCCAGTTTCTTGCATGAAGAGCCAATTTTCCCCCAAAGGGGCGGCTAAAAGCTAAGTGCTTTGTAAGTGTAAAGGGAAGTCATTGAAACTGCTTACCATAGGGAGGTGTCTTGTTGTTTCCAGATTTGGAAATGGAGGCACCCCATTGTTTTGTTGTGAAAGTCCCTTGTGACTGAAACCTGGAGCCTTTGGAATGTCTGGGTTTAACTTGAGTGGCTCTCGAAGGAACTGGAAAGGACCAGTTCGTAGTAGGCCAGTGCCTACTAAATCTTGGAGGTTGCACTTGTAAGAAATCTTTCACAGTTTGCATAGATTTAGCTTTATCTTCCATCTTTTTTAAAACTTCTTCAGCCTTAATACCAAAGAGACTGTCCTGTTGTAAAGGAGCATCTAATAATTTTGCTTTAACATGATCAGGCAGATTTTGCTCTTTGAGCCAAGCATGCCTTCTTAGCATAGACCCAGTAACAGCAGCCCTGCAAGAGGCCTCCAAAGAATCAAAACCACATTGCAAAGTATGTTTTCCAACTTGTTCAGCTGAATACAATAAATGCTGTAAATCTTTATTTTCCACACAGTCAGAAATTAACATCAATTTTTGTTTAAGCAGTCCCATGATATGCTGTTGATATTTTAGCATATGAAATTGACAGTTTAACGCCCTGACTGCCAAGGTTGCAGAAGTGTAAACCTTCTTACTCCATCTAGTCAGCGCCCTGTAATCTCTATCAGAAGGGGTAAGATTTTTAGCAGAAGAAGCCTTAAAGCCCTTGGGACCCTGAGAAATGGTTTCAGGATCTGCAACAGGATTTTTGAAAAGGAATTTGTGGGAGTCAGAAACCCTGTACTGTCAGGCTTACAAGGAGCAGGAGGCAGAGAATCAGGAGTCATACTAGATTCTGAAAAAACATCAACAACAATGTCTAGAACAGGAAGTATGGCCAAAGGCCTATGCTGAGGAAGAAGAAGAAAATCCCCAAGTCTCTTTTTAGATTCAGAGACATTTTGACTTTCCCAGTGGAAATGTTCCCATAAAGTACGTAAAGTTTCCCCCCCCAAAAAAAAATCCTCAGGGGGAGAAGCAGAAGGAATGGAATCTTCTGCATCAGAGTCCTCATAAGTAGGTATAGATAATTCCTGTTCATTAGAAGAGTCAAAAGAAATAGAATCCTGTTCAGAGGATTCATAATCAATGTCTTGCCTAGGCCTCTTAGATGGGGGGGGGTTTGGCTACCCCTGATCAGATTAGTTAAATCATCAGCCATTTTGATCATTTGTTTGATCATTTGTTTTTTAGGCATAGGGGCCTGCACATGTGGCCCAGGCATCAATGTTTTACGCATAGGTTGAGTTTTTGGCCTTAGTTTTGAAGATGGCATCGGTCTAATATACAAATCTATAGGCCTGAAAACACCCTCAGAACACCCTGCTTGCACAGCGGCTCCAGACCCATCCAAGGTGGAGACATCCGCAGGTTCCATATTTGAAGCATCACGCGGCATACCAGACTCCGAATGGGTCTCAGTAGAGGCCTGTGAATCAGAAGTAGCGGGTATCAGGGGCTGCGAAAGTGCCTCACTGAGTACCTGCCAACTGGCTTAGGAGAAGCATCATCGGCAGTTTTGGACATAAACGGCCTGTCTCTGTCTTTTTCTTTCCGTTTTTTTTTTAGGTATTCCGGTAGTAGGATTGCTAACAGACGACATTTCTGGATAATTAAAGCGTGAGCCAAAATATTTTGAAGCAAAAATGTACAGACGTTTGATAGTGCATTGATTAAATAAAGCACAAAACCAACAGCAAGGTACATTGTGGTCAGGGCCTAGGTAAGGAATACAGTACAAATGAAAATCCTTATGAGGTATTTGCTTCCCACAAGTAATACAATTATTAACTTTTACTGACATCAGTAAGGAGCAAGAAAAAGTTTCCCCGAACGGGGTACTTAGCTTTTTAGATGAAAACTTCAGATCTGAAACTCGAAAACGAAAATTTCAGAAGTCGGCCAACTGGCACTTGCGAACTGCTTCTGCTTCGGGCACCATGCGGCAAGAAAGATTGATGTAATGGCATCGGCTGCATGTTTTATACCCCTGACGACCTGACGTCATGGAAGAAGGGACAGCAACCAATGCAGGACCCAAGACTTTGTTAATCAGGCTGACTGAGGGAAACCTGCCAGCAGATTATCCAAATGTAATGACTGCAACAGTGAAACACGAAGAACATCTTGGTTTGTTGAACAGATTTGTTTACACTTGTGAGATCCAGAATTGGTCTCCAGGCCCCTGTCTTTTTTGGCACTAAAGAACCTGGAAGTAAATTCCAGATCCTATATGGTCTGGTGGAAACCTCTTGGATGACTCTTCTAGCAGCTTTCAAATCTGAATTGCTGCTTGATCCCTCTGACTGGGTGGAACTTCAGGGATTATAAAAACAATGTCTCTCTCTCCTCTGCTACTTTCCTAGACCTAGCTAAGGCATTTGACATGGTCCCACACCAACAACTCAACTCTGTCCTCAATAACCTATCCTTTTCTCAATCATACACCAACAGGTTTCAGAGTTACCTGTCTGACCGCCAACAATCCGTTGTATGGCAGAATGACATATCTCCCAAACTACCTGTCTCTATAGGGGTTCCCCAAGGATCCATCCTTGGACCCCTACTCTTTCTATTTTCAACAAACATGGCACACTCATACAATACGCAGATGACAACCATCATCTGCTCAGCCCAGTCCCTACCCAAACTGCAAAAAGTCACACAGGAAGCCTTTTCCTCTGTTGAAACTTGGTTATCTGATGCCCAATTAATACTCAACCCAAACAAAACTAAACTACTCATCTTCCAACCCACCAAACATACTCAAAACAACTCTAACATCACAGCAAAAGACACCACCACTACACACCCAACAGAATACACCAAATTGATAGGAGTGGAAATAGACAAACTAAAATTTGACATTCATATATCCATGACCATAAAAAAATATATAAATAAGCAACTTCTCACCAAAGCAGCAAAGATTTCAGTAGCAAATTCCCACCTCATCTCCACTCTACTTTATGTCTCTCCAATATATACCAACCTAAGGCAATGCAATCTAAAGTTAGAGACCTTCTACAACAAAATTGCCAAATACGCCACAGGGGCATCCTACCGTAGTCACCACTGTCTCTCACTTGCTGAACTGGGCTGGCTTGAACTCCCTTTACCTCCTTCAATGGTATCAACTCGCCCACAAACTAGTAAACCATCCACTAAATGTCCCAACCCTCCAGAATCTACTCCAATCCTATTGCACCACCAGACCTCTAAGATTCAGCAACAAAAATCACTTGCAAATCACTAAAGCCAATAACTCTGCTGGTAAAGCACTATTCTCTTGCGCCACAGCCAAATTATGGAACTCCCTCCCACCCACAATTACCACCGTACCATCATGCAACCACTTCAAAACTTTACTAAAAGTGCACCTAAAACATGCAAGCTATGCCCTTGCAACTCCCACTCTATCATCATTCCACCCACTACCTTTCTTTCCACCCAACTATCTATCTTGATTATAGCAAGCTCAGATGCTCATAAACCTACTTATTACACAGCAGGAACTTCTTATTCTAACAACTGTTAATGTCGGTTTTGTACTTCGCAGATAAAGATTCTAATTGTTTACTAATGTACTACGTTCTTCATCTATAATCATGTTAGTTATTGTTAATTCCTGTTAATTAAATTCTTAATTGCTATGTAAATCCAATGAAACTGTCTGTATATTTTAACTATGGAGCTTTTCTCCCCGGGCCTCCGCTGGAAATGGACCTACGTCCAGTCGGACACTACCGGTCAACAAATGTAAACAAATAATTAAAAATAAAACTAATAATTTTCTGGGGATTGGTGGTGGTAGGGAAAATGGTAATAAATAACCTCTGGATATAATCCTCTGTACCAAAGTATCTTTTGTCAAGTCTAGCCAGGCTTTCTGATGCAGGGATAAACATCTCCTGACTGTCTGAAGAGTTGGACAGTCGGGCCTGCATTCAGGAGCGCTGGTAGAGTTGATCGAAAAAAAATTCTTGTGAACCCTGGTTTTACAGGCCACCTCTTTTCCATGAGGGTGACATTATCCAGTGGAGGCCCCCCACCACCACCACCTCTAGGGGCACTTCTTCCAAGTGTCATAGTACGAACTTCGGGACTTTTTGAGAAATTTTCCAGCCATTTCACTAATTCCTGGAGAAAGAACTTTGGGTATGGCCAAAAATAGTTAGCCCACGGCAGATAAGATCTGTCTATTTCTCTCACACCTGAACAGTGTTTCTTTCACCTTGGGGCCAAAAAGGGTAGTTCTCTCACAGGGAGCATTAACTAAACTGGACTTAATTGGGTCTGCAAAAAAATCACACAAGCGCATCCAAGCACGTCTCTTCATGGAAATGCGCGAATCCACAGCTCTTGAGCTCCCTTCCACTATGCTGGAAACTAACCTCATGGAACTATTGGATATTGACTGTAGGCTTGTCAACTAAGAAGTTGCCAAATCTTTAACGTCTCTGGTTTCTGAGAGTGTATTTGAAAAATCTTTGGTCAAATCTCTCTGAAGTCTTATAAAATGTGCCAAATACTTAATCGACTGCAAGGCAAAGGTCGCTGAAGCAAAGACATGTTGCAAAGACATGTTTCACCAGTCTATAAAATGCCCACAACTCCCTGTTGGGGGGTGGACGTGGACATTGGAACTAATATAGGCTAGTTCCTTCTTTGCAGCCACCATAATGACCATGGCATCAACTGCAACCTCTTTCCAAAATGGTCTGAAGGTAGTGCCATTACCCTGTCCGGTCTCTGAGGTATGGGTTCTATGGAGTCGGGCTTTCACGCCTGCCTAGACATCATGTCAATGTGCTTGTCTGTGGGCACAGACACCCAGAAGTACAGGGTCCTATACCAAAAGCCTCTAGGAGAACGGATTCCTCTGGTGTAGTGCTGGAGGATGTCCAACCACCTCTGTTTCAGGATTTCTAGGAGGTCTCCAAAGGGAACATCTTCAGGAGGTGACTGTGGGGAACCTCTGCCCTACCAAACTCAGAGTCTTCGGTGACAGACTCCTGTGAGAAGTATAGGTGCTTCCTCTTGCACATACTCTTCCTGGGTACTTCCCTAAGTGGATGTTCTGGGGAAGTCACGGAAAAGGAAATCAAAATTCCCTGGGAGGGAATCTGAGGTTTCGGTACAGACTGTGCCCATGGAGAAAACTGTTCTCTCTCCAGGCACAATGGTGGAATAGGTAGGATCCGAAGGGCAAGGTTCCGTCAGGACTCCTGAGGCAGCGAAAGTACAGTTGTGTACACTTACCATAAATGTAGAGGTTGGAGTGTATTCACTGTTGTAGTCATTACATTTGGGTGATCTGCTGGCAGGTTGCCCTCAGACGGCCTGAATTCCAAAGTCTTGGGTCCTGCGTCGGTTGCTGTCTTCTCTTCCATGACGTCAGGTCGTCAAGGGGTATAAAACATGCAGCTGGTGCCATTTTCTTTAGTTTTTCTTGCCCCCGACTTCAGGTGCCCCCAAAAAGGTAGCCAAATTATATATATGTAAATATACATGCATCAATATAAACTTTATCTTCAGCTACAAGCAAATACACCACATAGGCTGCAGAAGATAAAGAGGAAAAGATACATTTCAGAATGACAGGGGGTGGGCAGGAGGGTAACCTGGACTGCAACAGTGAATACACTCGAACATCTACATTTATGGTAAGCATACACAACTGTATTATGTTCTTCATGTTTCACTGTTGCAGTCATTACATTTGGGTAGAATCCCAAAGCTATGGTTGGGGGGCTGGAGCTAAACCGCATTAGGTGCGGCTCAAAGGCCCTGCAGCACTGCAGTGGCAAAGCCTGCCCTGGACTTAAAGAGGCAAATGGTAATGCTTTACGAAGGTGTGAACAGAACTCAAAGTAGCAGCCTCTAAAATGTCTTTGGTTGGTACTCCTCTGAGAAAGGCTGCTGAAGTGGCAGCAGCTCTGGTGGAATGAGACCTAATGTCCTCGGGCACAGGTTTACCATGGCGTAAGTAGCAGAAACGGATGCAGAGGCTGATCCACTTTGAAATTCTCTGCTTTGAAATAGCCTTTCCATCTGATCTTGCAGCATATTGCTCAAGTAGAATCTTAGTTGTCTGTGTACGTCCAATGAATGCAGAATTCTCTCCCCCTTGTTCTGTGGATTCGCATAGAAAGTTGGCAGATGAATTGTTTGGTTAAGGGCCACACTGGAAACCACCTTAAGCATAAAAGTAGGATTTGCCCTCAGACGCCCCCTGTCTGGGTAAAATATGACAAAAGGCTCTACAGCCATGAGGGCCTGTAGCTCTGAAACTCTTATTGCTGAAGTAATTGCTAGCAGCACAGCTGTCTTCCATGATAAGAACTTTATATCAGCGGTAGCAGCTGGTTCAAATGGAGGCAGGGTGAGCTTTTCCAACACATAATTGAGGTCCCATGCAGGTAATGGTGATCTTTCAGGAGGCCTTAAATTTTTTGGCTCCTCTAAGATACTGCTTTATCCAAGGATGAGAAAAGATTGGTGTCTCTGTATTGTAATGAGACGAAATGTCAGAGGCATGGATTTTGATTGATGAGAAAGATAGGCCTTTGTCAAGCATCTCAGTTAAGTATTGTAATAATCTGAAGAACATCTGGTTCTACTGTATCAGTTCCTTGTGCCCGATTCCAAGCACAGAATCTCTTCCATTTGTCAGCATAAGATTTTCTAGTACTAGGCCTTCTGGTTTCCAAAATAACATCCATCACAGCTTTACTGAGAGATGTTGTTTGTCTGACATGATTAGCCAAGCTGCCAAGTTCAGAGTCTGTAGCTGATTGTGCAGGATCTGACTGTTTTGTTGGGACAGTAGTTGTGGTCTTTGAGGCGAGGTCCAACCTGGATATTGAGACAAGTTCCTTAGGATTGGGTACTAGTATTGGCGGGGCCAGTCCGGGGCAATTAATATCATCATTGGCTTATCTTTTCTGACTTTTAGGAGGACTTTGGGTAGAACAGGCAGAGGAGGAAAGGCATACGCAAAAAGGTTTTTCCAACTGAAGGACAGGGCGTCCACTTTCCATGCTTGTCTGTGATAAGTCCTTGTGCAGAATTTTTTCAATTGATAATTTTGAGGAGAAGCAAAGAGATCTATGTCTGGGCTCCCCCATTTCTCTGTTATCATGCTGAAGACTTGTGGATTTAGTTTCCACTCGTGAGGATCCATAAGGTTTCTGCTTAAACCGCCTGCCAGTGTTTTGTTTTCCTGGCAGGAACTGAGCTTGAAGATGTACTTGGTAGGTTCAAAGTAGTGTCCCACAGTGTCATGGCTAGTCTGCAAAGGGGGTATGTGTGTGTGCCCCCTTGCTTGTTTATATACCACATGACTGTGGTGTTGTCCGTCTATCAGTAGTTGTCCTGGATGAAGTAAATCCTTGAAGGTTGTTAGAGCATTTTGAACAGCTAGCATCTCTTTCTGGTTGATATGCAGATGCATTTGCTTTGGTGTCCATAGGCCCTGAATGCATCTTCCTGCTATGTAGACCCCCAGGAATAATCTGATGAGCCTGTTAAGGTTTGGCTGGCAGGGGGGTAGAGTGAAGGGCAGTCCCATGTTTTGGTGACATGCCTTCGCCCACCACAGAAACTCCTGTTGCAGGCAGGGAATGAGAGGAATCACTGCTTCCAGACTGTGTGAATGTTGACTCCATAAACTTTTTAGGTACCACTGAAGTTTCCTCATATGCAGTTATGCATATGGAATTAGTAGGATGCAGGATGCCATGAAGCCCAGAGCCTGCAGAATTTGTCTTGCAGAAGACTGGGTTTTTGTTGCCATCAGTTTGAAGTAGTCAGTTAGCTTTGCTTGTCTGGTGTGAGGTAAGCCATCTGAGCAGTTGTATCCAAGTTTGCACCCACGAATGTTATCTTTTGAGGGGGTACCAGTTGTGATTTATTTTAGTTTATTGTGTACCCCAGGCATGTCAGAAGCCTTCTCACAAATGCCAGGTGTCGAAGATGAGTGCCCTTATTCTCTGCTTGAATGAGACAGTAGTCCAAGTAAGGATATATTTGTATACTTCTTTGTCTGCAAAATGCAATTACTGGTGCCAGACGCTTTGTAAAGACCCTGGGCCCAGTAGATAAGCCAAAGGGCAGTGCAGAGAATTGGTAATGCATTAAGCCAGCCTTGAATCTGAGGCATCTTCTGCACGACTGTCTTATTGGGACATGCAGGTATGCCTCTTTTAGGTCTAAAGTCACCAGCCAAGCATTCTTGCCCAGCATGGGCAGAAGCTGCTGCCAAGAAAGCATTTTGAATTTTGGAATATCCAGGTATGTGTTCAAAATCGATAAATCCAGTATTGGCCGCCAGGCCTTAGTCTTGAGTAAAAACCTTGTCCTTTTTCCTGTTCTGGTACTGTCTGAATGGCCCCCATATCCATGAGGGACGTAACCTGTTTCGGTGCCTCTGCCCATTGACTTTTTGGCAGATCTGGCCAACCATTTGCCATTGGCAGAGTGTGGAAATGGAATCTGTATCACCGTGATACGATGTTTAGTACCCACTTGTCCTGGGTTATAAACTGCCAATTCTGAGCAAAAAGTGCTAATTTTCCCCCTATGGGTGCTGCCAAAAGATAAGTGTTTGGTGTAGTCAGAGGGAAGTCATTGGGATTGCTCTCTGTAGGTTTGCGCTTTTTCTCCTCCAGGTTTAGAGTTGGAAGCGCACCATTGCTTTGACCTGTATGAATCTTGCGCCTGGTATCTGGAACTCATAGGGTGTCTGGATTTGCCCCTTTGAGCTCTGTCTGACACTGGAAAGGACCAATTTTTTGTAGGCAAGTGTCTACTGAATCTAGGTGGCTGCACTTGTAAGAAGTCTTCAACAGTTTGCATAGACTTAGCTTTGTCTTCCATTTTCTTTAGAACCTCTTTTGCCTTAATTCCAAACAGAGAATCATGCTGTAAAGGGGCATCTAGCAATTTAGCTTTAACATGATCAGGCAAATTTTGTTCCTTTAACAAGGCATGCCTCCTAATCACAGATCCAGTAACTGCGGCCCTGCAGTAGGCCTGTAAGGAATCAAAACCACATTGCAAAGTATGCTTTCCAACTTGTTCAGCTGCTTTCAATAATTCCTGCAATCCCTTATTTTCTGCACATTCTGAAATCATCATTTTTCTGTTTCAGCAATCCCATAACATGTTGTTGGTACTTAATCATATGAAATTGACAGCTTAAGGTCCTGATTGCCAAGGTTGGAGATTTATAAACCTTTTTTCCTCTTCTGTCTAGTGCCCTTGAATCTTTGTCAGAGGGTGTAGGATTTTTTGCTGTTCAGGCCTTAACTCCCTTTGGACCCTGTGAAATAGTTTCAGGATCAACAGCAGGGTTTCTAAATAAAAATGTATGCAAGTCAGGTACCCTGCAATATCTTTCAGGCTTACTGGGAGCCGGAGGTAAGGAGTCAGGGGTCAAGCTGGACTCCGAAAAAACATCATCCACAATGTCTAAAACTGGGGGGATGGCTAAAGGCTTGTGCTGAGGGAGGAGGAGAAAATCTCTGAGCCTCTTTTTTGATTCTGAGAAATCTTGACTCTCCCAGTGAAAATGCTCCCTCAAAGTATGCAAGGTTTCTCCAAATGAATAATCCTCAGGAGGAGTTGCAGATGGAACAGACTCCTCAGCATCAGAATCCTCATAGGGAGGTACAGACAATTCCTGATCAGAAGAGGAATCAGAAGAAATAGAAACCTGATCTGAAGATTCATAATCAGTGTCTTGCCTAGGCCTCTTATCTGAAAGGGGATGGGTACTCCTGATCAAGGTAATAAGGTCTTCAGCCATTTTGATAATCTGTTTTTAAAGCATAGAGGCCTGTGCACGTGGCTCAAGCATCATTTTTTTAGTTTTAGAAGTTGCTTTGTTCTTTGGTTTTGCAGTCGTCGTCGGTTTGATATACCAATGTTGAAGTCTGAATACACCCACAGAAGTCGGTGCCTGCTCAGCGGCTCCGGACCCATCTGAGGGAGATCCATCCGTCGGGTCCAATACCTTCAGTATCTTGCAGCATGCCGGACTCCACATGGGTGTCGGTAGAGGCCTGCAACTCGAAGGTAGCGGGTATCAGGGGCTGCAAAAGTGCCTCACTGAGTACCGGCGAACTGGCGACTGGCTTAGGAGAAGCTTTGTCGGTTTTGGATCTCAACTGCCTTTCTCTGTCCTTTTCTTTGTGTTGTGTACTCCAGTGGATTGCTATAAGACAACATTTCTGGGTAGTTAAATCTGTTTCCAAAATACTTTGAAAAATATACAGACGCTTAATAGTGCGTTGGTTAAATCTAGCACAAAACAGACAGCCAGGCAAAGTTGTGATCAGGACCTAGGCAAGGAATACAGTATTAAATGAAAGTCCTTATGAGGTATTTGCTTCCCACAAGCAATACAATTAACTTTTTCTGACATCTGTAAAAAAGCAAGAAAAATGTTTCCCCAACGGGGTACTTAGCTTTAGTGAAGACTTTGGTTCTGAAACTCAAACTCGAATTTTTCAGTAGTCGGACGACCAGCACTTGCGAAAATGCTTCTGCTTCGGGCACCGCGCGGCAAGAAAGACTGAAGAAAATGGCACGGCTGAATGTTTTATACCCCTGACGTCATGGAAGAGAAGACCGCAACCGATGCAGGACCCAAGACTTTGGAATTCAGGCCGACTGAGGGCAACCTGCCAGCAGATTACCCAAATGTAATGACTGCAACAGTGAAACACGAAAAACATCACTCTTCTCAGCTTCAAAGACAAAGCTCAAAAGGAGTTAGAAAGGTTCCAATCCGAAAACGCAGGTTTTCAGAACCATCACCTCCCTCCAATCTGCTGACAGCGTACCCAGAGGAGTAAGCCGGAGCTGGATTGTCCAGTGCCGAAGTGCCAAGGAACAGAGATGGCTCCGAAAACTTCAGAGCCTAAAGCCATACCCCAGAAAGGTTTTGGCTCCAAGAGCTCTCCAAATCCGAAAAGATCAGAGGTCTCAGAGAGGATAATAATAGTAAATATCCTATCTCTAAGCACAAAACTGTCAGTGAAAAGTGAAAAGCAACAAAAGTAAAAGCACTGACAGTACCACAGCTGGGAAATGTATTACAAAAATAAAAAAATATCAAAAACAGAATTACAAAGAATAAATCCTGTGGTACTGTCAGTGCTTTTACTTTTGTTGTCTCAGAGAGGATGTCGGATCCAGTATAAGGTGAGAAGGTTTTTCACAAATATCAGGTGCTGCTGCAGCAATTCTTGACTGTCCACCTGAATCAGGCAGTTGGCAAAGTACGGGTAAATTTGAATTTTTCTCTGCCTACAATATGCAATGGCTGCAGCTAGGCATTTTGTGAATACCCTGGGCGCAGTAGATAAACCAAAGGGAAGTGCAGAGAACTGACAGTGCATAGAGCCTGCTCTGAAATGCAGATATTTCCTGCAAGATTCCCTTATGGGGATGTGCAGATAAGCATCATTTAAGTCTATGGTGGCTAGCCAGGAGTCTTTGGCTAGCATAGGAAGCAGCTGTTGGAGAGTAAACATTTTGAACCTTGGAACCACCAGGAAGGTGTTGAGAATAGACAGATCCAGGATAGGGCGCCAAAAGATTTCTTTTTTGGGTACCATAAAGAGTCTGGAGTAAAAACCTTCTCCCCTTTGCTCTGCTGGGACAGGATGAATAGCTTTGATACTGAGGAGAAAAAGTATTTCCTTTTGGGCCTCTGCTCCCTGGTTTGGGGGGAAGTCTGGCCATCCGTTTGGGGTTGCAGTGAGTGGAAGTAGAATCTGTATCCCTGGGATACAATGTTCATGACCCATCTGTCCTGAATGATGTATTCCCAGTGCTTTGCATGCAGGGCAAGTTTTCTTCCTAAGGGTGCAAGTACTTCGGTAAGGCTTGAGAAGGTTAAGGATAAGCCATTGAGACTTAACCATAGGATGGTGGCTTACTACTCCCTGTTTTAGCGGTGGGAGCACTCCATTGCTTAGACCTGTGCATACCCAGAGACTGTAATCTTGGTGGTCTGCTGCCCCCGGGTTTGGACTGAGAAGGTCTGTGAGGGACTAGAAAGTTTTTAGAAGGCCAATGCCTACTGAATCTAGGTGGCTGTAGATCCTGTAGGAAATCTTTAACAGTTTGCATAGATTTAGCTTCTTCCTCCATCTTTTTGAGGACCTCTTCTGCTTTATTGCCAAACAGGCATTCTTGGTTTAATGGTGCATCTAATAATTTTGCTTTGACATGGTCTGGCAAGATTTGTTCTTTAAGCCAAGTAGGCCTAAGAACAGACCCAGTGACAGCAAGATGCTTCTAAGGCATCAAACCCAAATTGCAAATTAGGTTTTCCAACTTGGTTAGCAGAATGCATTAACTCTTGTAAATCTTTATGTTCTGCACGATCAGGAATCATCAACATTCACTGTTTAATTAACTCCATATGTTGCTGTTACTTTAACATATGAAACTGGCAATTTAAAGCCCTGATGGCAAGAGTAGCAGAGGTGTATACCTTCTTACCCCATCTGTCTGAAGCCCTAGAGTCCCTCTCTGAAGGGGAAGGGTTTTTGGCTGTTGTAGCCTTAATGCCTTTAGGTCAATGGGAAATGGTCTCTGGATCCGCAGTAGGGTTCTTAAAGAAGAATTTTTGGGAGTCTGATACTCTGTAGTACTTGTCAGGTTTCTGGGAGCTGGAGGCAAAGTACCAGGGGTAAGGCTGGATTCTAAGAAGACATCATCTACAATTTCCAGAACAGGAGGGATGGCTAGAGGCCTGAGATGAAGCAAGTTTAAAAATTTCCCGGTTTTCTTTTTGGACTGTGGGTAGTCCTGGCACTCCCACTGGAAATACTCTCTAAGGGTATGTAGGGTTTCACCAAAGGAAAAATCTTCTGGTAGGGAAGCACAAGGAATGGAATCCTCTGCATCAGAATCTTCAGAGGTAGATAAGGGTATGTCCTGGTAATCAGAAAGATCAAAGTCAACAGACTCATGATCTGAAGAATCAGAAGGAAAATCAGTTATTGGTCTTTTTGAGGGGGGAAGGCCGGCTTCCCCTAACTACAGTAAAGATCTTCAGCCATTCTAAGCATTTATTTCTGAGGAACGTGAGCATGAGAATGAGGCTTTGGTAGTCTGTTTCCTTGGCGTAGTGCGAACTCTGGACCTGAGAAATTCGGTATTTTTGATTTGAAACAAAGTAGTCTGTTTAATATGAAAATCGGAAAGCCTGAATACACCCTCAAAAGCCAGTGCCTGCACAGCTGCTCTGCACCCATCCAAGGTAGAGACATCCACAGGTTACATAGTCTAAGAAGCTCTTGCAGCATACCGGACTCAGAATGGGTCTCAGTAGAGGCCTGCGAATCTGTAGAAGCGGGTATCAGGGACTGCGAAAGTGCCTCACTGAGTACAGGCAGACTGGCGACTAGCTTAAAGGAAGCGTTGTCGGCAGTTTTGGACCTATACGGTCTGTCTTTATCCTTACATTTTTTCGGAAGATCGGCAGTCGGAAGGCTTATCGAAGCCATTTCGGAATACAGAGAACGAGAGCAAAAGAATTTAGCGACAAAAATAGCCAGACGAATATTTCGGGTGTTGAACAAGGCACAAAACAGGCAGCAAGGAACGTCGTGGTCTGGACCTAAACAGTTGACGCAGTAAGAATGGAAATCTCTGAGGTATTTGCTTTTCACAGGCAAGACAATTAACTTTTTCTGACATTGGTTAGAGCAAGAAAAAAGGGTCCCCAATGAGGTACTTATCTTTTAGAAGACTTCAGGTCTGAAACTTGAAAAACAAACTTCAGGAGGTGGCCAATCGGCACTTGCGAACTGCTTCTGCTTCGGACACTGTACGGAAAGAAAAGCTGATGTAATGGCGTCGGCTGCATGTTTTATATCCCTGACGACTGGACGTCATGGAAGAGACGGCATCTGACGCAGAAATCCCAGGATTCTGGTATTCAGGCAGACTGAGGGCTACCTGCAAGCAGATAACCTAGCGTGATGACTGCAACAGTGAAACACGAAGAACATCTGTTAATGCATAGTCCCTGCCCTGAAACGTAGATACTTCCTGCATGATTCTCTTATGGAGATATGCAGATAGGCTTCCTTTAAAGTCTAGGGTGATTAACCAGGCATCCTTGGCTAGCATAGGAAGAAGCTGTTGCAGGGTAAGCATTTTGAATTTTGGTACCACCTCGAAGGTGTTGAGAATGGAAAGATCTAGGATTGGGCGCCAAGAGCCCTCTTTCCTGGGTATAGGAAGAAGCTGTTGCAGGGTAAGCATTTTGAATTTTGGTACCACCTCGAAGGTGTTGAGAATGGAAAGATCTAGGATTGGGCGCCAAGAGCCCTCTTTCCTGGGTACTAGGAAAAGTCTGAAGTAGAATCCTTGACCAGTCTATTCTACTGGAACTGGCTGAATAGCTCTGACATTGAGTAGAAAAAGTACTTTGATTTGAGCCTCTACCCACTGGTTTGGAGGAAGGTCTGGAAACCTGCTTGGGGTTGGCGGTGAATGGAAGTAAAATTTGACCCCTGGGATACAATGTTGAGGACCCACCAGTCCTGAGTGATGAACATCCAGATTTTTGCATGAAGAGCAAGTTTTCCTCCTAGGGGAACAAGCAATTGGGTAGGGCTGGGGAGTGGAGTAAATAAGTCATTGTGAGCTTTTTCCATAAGGAGGTGGCTTACCACTCCCTGCTTTAAGAGTGAGGGCACTCCATTGCTTAGATCTCTGCATACCCTGAGACTGTAGTCTGGGTGGTCCGTTTCCCCTGGGTCTGGTTTGAGAAGGCCTGGAGGGGGCTGGAAAGGACCAGTGTTTGGAAGGGCAATGCCTACTGAATCTCGGGGGTTGCACTCTTAAGAATTCTTTAACAGTCTGCACAGACTTAGCTTTTTATTCAATCTTTTGAAGAACCTCTTCTGCTTTAGTGCCAAACAGTCCTTATTCAAAGGAGTGTCTAGTAATTTTGATTTGACATGGTCTGGAAAGGTCTGCTCCTTCAGCCAAGCATGTCTTCTCAGTACAGAGCCAGTGACAGCTGCCCGGCAAGATACTTCTAGGGAGTCAAAGCCACACTGCAAAATATGCTGGCTGACTAGGCTTGCACAGTGCATAACATCCTGCAATTCTTCATTTTCTGCACAGTCTGAAAATGTTGCCACCTTTTGTTTAATAAGTTCCATAAGATGATGCTGGTACTTCAGCATATGAAACTGACAATTCAGTGCCCTAACAGCAAGAGTTAAAGAGGTATATACCTTATTCCATCTGTCCAAAGCTCTGGAATCCCTGTCCGAAGGGGAGGGATTATTGGCTGTAGTAGCCTTGATACCTTTCGGCCCCTGGGAAATGATCACTGGGGTCAGCAGCAGGATTCTTGAAAATAAATTTGTGTCAGGTACTTTGCAGTACCTGTCTGGTTTCCTAGGGGCAGGAGGTGAAGTGTCAGGAGCAAGACTGGATTCAATAAAAACATCATCCACAACATCCAGGACAGGGGCTATTGCTAAAGGCCTGTGTTGAGGCAACTCTAGAAATTCTCTGAGTCTCTTTGTGGACTGAGGATAGTCTTGGCATTCCCAGTGGAAATGCTCTCGTAAGGTATGCAAGATTTCACCAAAAGAAAAATCCTCCGGAGGGGAGGCACAGGGAACGGATTCCTCTGCATCTGAATCCTCATAAGCAGATAAGGGCATGTCTTCATAATCAGATATTTCAGAGTCATCGGACTCCTGGTCTGTAGAAGCTGAAGGAAACTGGACTCTGTCTCTTAGCAGGGGATGGCTGACTTCCCCTATTCAGCGTAATAAGGTCTTCAGCCATTCTAAGCATTTGTTTTTGTGGCATGGGAGCAGGTGCATGTGCTTTGGTCGTCAGTTTTCCAGGTGTAGTTTTTACTCCGAGCCTAAGAAACTCGGTAGTTTTGGTTAAAAAAGTTGGTTCGAGTCTAATATCGGTGAGCGAATAACTGCCTTAAAAGCAGGTGCCTGCACAGAGGCTTTAGGCCCATCCAAGGTAGAGACATCCGCAGGTTGCATAGTCGAAGAGTCTCGCTGCATATCTGACTCCAAATGGGTCTCAGTAGAGGCCTGCGAATCCATTAAAGTGGACATCAGGGGCTGCAAAAGCACCTCACTGAGTAGCAGCAGACTGGCGACTAGCTTAACAGAAGCATCGGCAGTTCTGGACCTATGTGGTCTGTCTCTGCCTTTAACTTTATGTTTTTTCGGAATATCAGTAATCGGATGGCTTACTGAAGCTGTTTCAGAATACAGAGATCGATAGCGAAAGAATTTAACGACAAAGAAAATCAGAAAACGAATGATTCGGGCGTTAAATAAGGCAGAAAACCGACTCCGAGGGACATCGTGGTCTGGGCCTAAACAAGAGACACAGTAAGAATGAAAATCTCTGTGAGGTATTTGCTTTCCACAGGCAAGACAATTGTTAATTTTTTCTGACATCGGTTAGAGCAAGAAAAAAGGATCCCCAATGGGGTACTTAGCTTTAGAAAACTTATGGATTATTAAATTCGTAAATGAAAATTCAGATAGCAGCCGACCGGCACTTGTGAACTGCTTCTGCTTTGGGCTATTCGGCAAGAAAGACTGATGTAATGGTGTGGGCTGCCTGTTTTTATACCCCTGACGACCTAACGTCGGTCCTGGAGCGAAAGCATCCAACGTAGAAATACTAAGTATTCGGGCTGACTGAGGTCTACCTGCAGGCAGATAACCCAAGTGTGATGACTGCAACAGTGAAACACAAAGAACATCTTACCATTAGGAAATGCAAGGTCAGTTATGAACTTAGGATAGTGACTAATGCAAAAGACAACCAGAAGGCCTTTTTAATTAATTTTAAAATTTAGAAGCAACCAGCCATGCCAAGGAGAGGCAAGGCAGTAGATACAAGACTTGTGCCAGCACAGCTAGCTGGAATTTTGTAATTAATTATATGTCATTTGTATATCAAACTGATTTTTTTTAATTTTTTTATACAGATGATCGTGGTGAATATGTATTTCTGAGCTCTGCTGGTGTTACTTGTGTTAAAATGCATCAACAGTGCACCTTGCTGAAAGGAAGAGAAATTTGTATTTATTATGGTAAATTATTTAAATATACACATTTCAATAGAGAACAATGGCACAGCAATAGCTAACCAGCTGGAGTATTTTAAGAAGGGAAATATAAATGAGCTTGCGATAAAATGTGAAGGCTGCCAGCCTAACTAGACAGAATTTTGTAAATAATTCTAGGTCATTCTAAATATTAATAAGATCCACAGGCTTGTATTACAAATCTAAGAAAGCTGTGTTATGTGCTGAGCTTCAAAAATGTAACCACAGTGCACCCTACTGGAAGAAAGCTGATAAAGAATTTTACGACTGTGGTCTCGAGCTAGGAGACAGGATGTCTGCAGCTGGAAATACTATTGTTTTAAGAGAACGTTTCACATGTAAAGTGTCTTTTATTGCTGTGACTTCCTAGCAGCTGCAGCTCACAAAGAAATGTTAAAATTTAAGTTCTGTGAGCCTGGGAAACATAAGCAGAAATGACAGGAATGATGTAATCTGAAATGACTCAGCAGTAATGTGCATCATCAACTTAAGAACTATCTCAAGAGAAAGAGATGGCATTTTCTATTTTGTTCTGAAGCTGACAACTCACCAGCACTTCCTTTGCTCTGTAAGTAGGATTTAGATATTCATATTTCTCTTAGAGATAGATAGGAATGTAGCCAGATTAGTCTACCAGTTTCCTATATTTATGTCAGACTGTCCTACACGGTTTTAAATTTTTTCCTGTTATTTCTGAACTCTCTATTGTCACTGTGTTGAATTAATGAGTATGGTCTTGTGTTTTTATTATTTCTTAAATATTTTTAAACCTTTCAACTGTGGTTGTTTTGTGTAGATATAATTTAAGCTCTTACAGTACTTGCATGTATTTGGTAATATTGTACAAGCCACTCTAATAGCCTCGCTGCTAGTCACACTATTTGGACAACTAACATTACACAGTAGAATTGGACACCCATTGCTAAAGGGCCTTTAGAGTAGCTGATAACAGTAGTTGGTGGCAGGTGGCACTACAGTATAGTCTGGGCAGAAGGGGGCATAGGTGGATTACCTGTGCCAGCATTCCCCAGGAGTCTCTGTGTGTTTGTATACAAACCAAACCAACACAAAGAACTGGTTGGACAGACGGGGTACTGAAGTTTTTGGCTTGACTTTTCGGCCGAGATCTGAACCGTGTAGCTGTGGCACTGGGGAGTCTTACCGAGAATCTGGAGAGAAACAGAAACCAGCCCCAGACTGACTGTGATCTCGGTGTAGTCTTAAGGGAAATTGCACTTTACTATGTGTGTACTTGTTATCCTCCCAATCTGGACGCCCCTCACTGGTGCTAGTGGTGAGGATGGAGGATCCTTGATTCCTGGGCCAGTGCACGGGCGTCAAACAGCTGTTAAATCATTAAACGCACCCCCCTCAGTGGTGGGTAAGCCAGGACCAAGTAGGTCTGGGAGCAGCCATGACCTGTTAAATTATGTAAAAGGGGGAAATGTTGTAAATGTTTCTGGATCCAGGCACTGCCATAAGAGCTTTAAATGTGCACTGGAGCAGTCTGCTAAAGTCGTGTCTCGAACTTCAAAAGGAGATGGTGTGAACCTAGAGTTGTTTAAGCAGATAAGGTCATTCTCCAAGTCATCTTGGATATTATATTTTTACATGGAGTACTCTCAGAATAGACAGTTTTCTGTTTGGGGCCTGACTAGAAAGACTGCTCACGTATTTCATCTTGCCTTGCCCAAGTAACTAAACTAGGGAACAGTAACATTCTCAAATTCAGTCAGGAATATAGTGAAGGCTAGTTTAGATATTGTTTTTCTTTATTTATCCGATTCTGTCCTTCAATGTTCTTTGCAAGATTTCCTGTGATTTGAACTCTGTGGTTTACTGTGAATATATATTCAGTATTTTCAGGCTCTTATTATTTATTAAATAAATTTACAACTTTTATGGTGGCCGGTTCTTGCAGAGAGCATCTAATCTTTGAGAGAACTTATATTTATTTGGTGACACTGAGTGGGCCACTCCAGAAGGCCTAGCCGTCTTGGTAAACTACTATCATTTGTATTGGTATTGATACTGCACAGTATAACTGGACACCCTTTGTTAAGGACCTTAGGGTAGCTGATTGTGAAGTGTCTAGTGGTAATGAATCTACCTTATAGTCTGGGCAAAGCTGGTAGAGAAAGTAATCTTTGCAAGCCTTTCCCAGCTGAATGTGGGTGTGTGAAAATGAAATCTCTGTGTGCGTATCAGCTACTTGGAGCAGGGACACGAAGCACTGATTTACAGAAAGGGTGCTGGAGGACTTGGTTTGGACACTTGGCTGAGGACCTAACCCTACAGCTATACCAGTGGAGAGACTTACTGTGGATCTGGAAGGAGACAGATACAGAGACATCCAGACCCCAAGGCTGAGTGCATTTCCTGTGTGTTCTTAAGGGAAACTGTACTTTATGCAGAGAAGCCTGCAACTGGAAATACTGAGTGTATCAGCCTGCATTTCCATTTGTATTCCAAATGCATGCCCCTTTCCAGTGTCAGTGGGGAGGATTCAGGCTCCTAGATTACTGGCCTAGCGTGGGGATGAAGCAAAGTGGTGCCCATCACATACTGGTAGCAATGGAGGGCATCACACTTATCATGTTTAAGTTTGACTGTATTCACTGTGGTAGTCCCAACTTGTGGCACATCCCGCTGCAGAAGCCCTTGGATGGCCAAACTACACAAAATAGCTTCCCTACTAATGCTGGCAGATGCCCTACCCGACCCAACGTCACAATGCTTGGGTACAAGGGTATTTGGCAGAGACCATGACCTCAGCACTTTTCTTGCCCCTAAAGATTAGGAGCCCTCCTAACAGTCCTGGAGATCCAAGTTCTGTGACCCTGTATTTCAGGAAAAGAAAAAGGTCCAGCCTATGAAGGAGAAAATCCCAGCCTACAAAGTAGGCTGGGGGGGGGGAGAGGGAGGGAGGGAAGGAGTAATCAACAGTGATTGCACTCTAACATCTACATTTATGGTAAGTACACACAAAGTACAGTTGTGCACACTTACCATAAATGTAGATGTTCGAGTGTATTCACTGCTGCAGTCATTACATTTGGGTAATCTGCTGGCAGGTTGCCCTCAGTCAGCCTGATTAACAAAGTATTGGGTTCTGCGTCAGTTGCTGTCCATTCTTCCATGATGACAGGTCATCTGGGATATAAAACATGCAACCGACGCCATTACATCAGTATTTCTTGCCTCAGATGTATATATATATAGATAGATACATAGATATACATATAGATATATATAGATATATATAGACATATATACATAGACATATATACATAGACATATATACATAGACATATATACATAGACATATATACATAGACATATATACATAGACATATACACACACACACATATATATTTATATATATATATATATATATATATATATATATATATATATATATATATAGATTCACTTCATAACATTGAAATATCAAAATACTGAAACTCAAAACACTGAAACCAAAATACTGAAAGCTCAAAATACTGAATACTCAAAATACTGAAAACATATTATGCATAAACTCAGAAACAACATAAATCATAACAATTTCTAAGCCCCTGCACACCCCAATTAAATATATCAACTCCAAGATTGCACATAGTGTAGTTAAGTGCAATCTTGGAGTAGATATATATAATTAGCAGGGGGTGTGGAGGGCGCAGCCCCCCACGTGGGGGGTGCAGGGGGGCTTGCCCCCCTGCATATATTTGGTAGAAATTGTTATGATTTATGTTGTTTAAGCTGAGTTTATGCATATGTGTTTTCAGTATTTTGAGTTTCAGTATTTTGGTCTTCAGTATTATGAAGTTTTGTCATTTTCAGTATTATGAAGTTTCAGTGTTATGAAGTGAATCCATATATATACATATCTGTACACACACACACACACACACACACACACACACACACACACACACACACACACACACAATTAAAAACTCAAAAATATACTTCCAAACAAAAGCAAATAAACCAAAAAGGCTTTTAAGCATAGTAAAAGTAAGTAGAGGTATAGTAAGAGAAAAAAACAGGGGGCTGGTGGGAGGGTAACCAGGACTGCAACAGTGAATACACTCTAACATCTACATTTATGGTAAGTCTACACAACTGTACTATGTTCTTCGTGTTTCACTGTTGCAGTCATTACATTTGGGTAGATTCCCAAAGCTGTGGTTGGGAGGATGTATTTATACAGCATTAGGACCAGCTAAAAGGCCGTGCAAAATAGCAGTGGCAAAGCCAGCTCTGGATTTAGAGTAAATTGGTAAGTGATAATGCTTGGTGAAAGTATGAACTGAACTCCAGGTAGCAGCTTCTAGAATATCCCTGGTAGGAACACCTCTGAGAAAGGCTGTTGAAGTAGGTGTAGCCCTTGTGGAATGAGATCTGATCCCCCTGGGGATAGGTTTTCCATGGTGTTTATAACAGAAATGAATACAATGACATCCACTTAGAAATGGTTTGCTTTGAAATGGCCTTCCTCTCTGCCCCTGCAACAAATGCTTCCAGCAGTTCAGATTTTCTTCGAGATTTAGTCCTGTCCAATTACAATCTAAGCTGTGTGTGTACATCCAATTATTGCAGAATCCACTCCCCCTTGTTCTGTGGATTGGGAAAGAAAGTTGGCAAATGAATGGACTGATCAAGAGTCACACTGGATACCACCTTGGGCATGAATGATGGATTGGGTCCTGAGTGACACTATCAGCATGAAAGATGATGAAAGGCTCCACTGCCATAAAAGCCTGTAATTCAGATATCCTTCTAGCTTAAGTGATTGCTAAAAGGAAAGCTGTTTTCCAGGAAAGAAATTTTAAGTCTGCAGTAGCAGCTGGCTCGAAAGGAGGTAGAGTGAGTTTCTTCAAAACAAAGTTAAGGTCCCAGGTTAAGGTCCCAGGCAGGGGTTGGAGCTCTCCTGGGCGGTCTCAAGTTTTTGGCCCCACTAAGATACTGCTTTAGAAGAGGATGAGAGAAGGGGGGGGGGGGTTCTGTGTTGTAATGAGCTGAAATGGCTGATGCATGGATTTTTATGGAAGAGACAGGCCCTTGTGAAGCATCTCAGTTAAGTATTGCAAAATCTGAGGTAAATTGGACACTTGTGCTCATCTTTTGAGATTGATTCCAGGCACAGAATCGTTTCCATTTGTTAGCAAACAATTTTCTAGTACTAGGTCTTCTCGCCTCCAAAATGACATCCATCACAGGTTTGCTGAGGGATGCTAAGGATGAATTTAAGTTATTAGCCAAGCTGCAAGATTCAATGTTCGGAGCGGAGGGTGCAGAATTTGGTTCTCCTGCTGAGACAGTAAGGAAGGTGTCTGAGGCAGGTGCCACAGAGAAAAGTGACACACTGTGCATGAGTGGGTACCAGTGTTGGCAAGGCCAGTCTGGAGCAATCAAAATCATTTTCTGGTTTGTCCTGTTTGACTTTTAGTAAAACTTTGGAGAGCAGAGGCAGAGGGGGAAAGGCATAGAATGAAAGGGTTTTCCAGCTGAAGGACAGGACATCCACTTTCCAGTCTTTTTTGTGATGAGTTCCTGTGCAATTTTTTTTCCAACTGGCAGTTCTGGGGTGATGCAAAAATATCTATTGTCTGGGCTCCCCCATTTGCTTCTTAACATGTTGAAAATCCGTGGTTCCAGATTCCATTCATGTGGGTCCATGAGATTTCTGTTTAGTCTGACAGAACATTCAGCTTTCCTGGCAGGAATTGAGCTTGCAGTTGTATTTGGTAGGTCAAGGCAGTGTTCCACATTGCCATAGATAATCTGCAGAGGGGGTAGGAATGTGTACCCCCCTGCTTGTTTATGTACCACAACTGTGGTGTTGTCCGTCATTATCAGTAATTGTCCTGGATGAAGTTAGTCCTTGAAGGCTGTCGGAGCACTATGTACAGCTAGCATTTCTTTTTGACTGATATGAATGTGCATTTGATTTGGGCTCCATTTGCCCTGAATGCACTTCCCTGCCAGATGAGCCTCCCATGCATAGTCTGATGTGTCTGTAGTTAGGGTTTGGGCGGCAGGGGGTGGTGTGAATGGCAGTCCCTTGTTTTGGTAGCAGGCCTCTGCCCACCATAGGAACTCTAGGCGCAAGCAAGGTGTGATAGGAATCATTGTTTCCAGGCTGTGACAATGTTGACTCCATAAACTTTTAAAGTACCACTGAAGTTTCCTCATATGCAGTCTTACATATGGAATTAGAAAAATGCAGGAGGCCATGAACCCCAAGGCTTGCAGTATTTGCCTTGCAGACAGCAGTGATTTTGTGGCCAGCTGTTTGAAGTCAGTCACCAAATTAATTTGTTTTTCAGGCGTTAGGAAAGCCATCTGGGCAGTTGTATTCAAGCTTGCATGCAGGAATGTAATTTTTTTTAGAGGGTACCAGTTGTGATTTCTTTTCGTTTATGGTGTACCCTAGACAAGTTATAACTCTTTTTGCAAACGCCAGATGTTTTAGAAGAATGGCCTGGTTTTCTGCCTGAATTAGGCAATCGTCCAGGTAAGGATATAGTTGAATATTTCTTTGCCTGCAAAATGCAATTACTGGAGCCAAGCACTTTGTGAATACCCTGGGAGCGGTAGACAAGCCAAAGGGCAGTGCAGAGAACTGATAATGCATGCAGCCTGCTCTGAAGCGTAGGTACCTTCTGCGAGACTCCCTGATTGGGATATGCAGGTAAGCCTCTTAAATCTAGAGTTGCCAACCAGGCATCCTTGCCTAGCATAGGAAGTAACTGGTGAAGAGTCAGCATCCTGAATTTTGGAATGTCCAGAAAGGTGTTTAGAGAGTAGACAGGTCCAGAATTGGACGCCATGATTCTTTTTTTCTGGGTACTAGGAAGAGTCTGGAATAGAAACCTTGTCCCTTTTCCTCTTCTGGAACTAGCTGAATAGCCCCCATGTTTAGGAGGGAAAGTACTTGTTTCTGAACCTCTGCCCAGTGATTTGGGGGCAGGTCTGGCCACCCGGTTGGGGTTGGCAGCATGTGGAAATGAAATCTGTATCCCTGGGACACTATTTAACCCCCATTTGTCCTGGGTTATAAGCTGCCAGTTTCCGGAATGAAGAGCGAGTTTTCCCCCCAAAGGAGTGGCTAAGAGGTAAGTGCTTGGTAACTGTAAAGGGAAGTGATTGAGACTGTTTACCATAGGGAGGTGCCTTGTTTCCAGATTTGGAAGTGAAAGCATCCCATTGCTTAGTTCTGAAAGCCCCTTGGGACTGAAAGCTGGTGCTTTTGGAATGTCTGGGTTTGGCTGGAGTGGCTTTGGAAGGAGCTGGAAAGGACCAGTTCTTAGTAGGCCAGTGCCTACTAAATCTAGGAGGTTGTACTTCTAGGAAATCTTTCACAGTTTCCATACAGTTAGCTTTATCTTCCATCTTTTTTAGAACTTCTTCAGCCTTAATGCCAAACCGGCGGGTCCTGCAGTAAAGAAGCATCCAAACGTTTTGCTTCAACATGGTCAGGCAGAGATTGCTCCTTAAGCCAAGCATGCCTGCTAAGCACAGAACCAGTAACAGCAGCCCTGCAAGAGGCCTCTAAAGAATCAAAACCACACTGCAAAATATGTTTGCCAACTTATTCAGCTGAATGCAATAAATCCTGCAAATCTTTATTCTCCACACAGTCAGAAATAGGTTCATAGGTTTATACTAGGCTATCTGCCCTAAGGCATTTATAAGCCTAGCCCAATTTTTTGTGGCTTACGCCACCCCTTATATGAAAAAATACTGTGCCCATTAGTTTGTTGTGCCTCTGTCCAGCAGTGACACAGAGATGATTCCCGGGATAAACCTACGATCTCCCATCCACAGGTCAAGATTTCTCTTGAACAGAGCCAGCAAGGTGCTCTGCCTCACATGGATCGGGATTTTATTCCACAGCATAGGGAGTCTCTGAGTGATAAATCTATCCCTTCAGCACGTCCTATTTATATCCGTGCTAAGGTTCAAGTCGCTTGCTCTAGTGGTTTTGGTGGATTTGGATTTTTTGAGGTGGAGCATTTCCATTAATTCCGGGTTGGACATGGCCTTGTATGTCAGGCACATGTCACCTCTGAGCAGACGGTATGCAACTGAATAGAGCTGGAGTTTCTTCAATCTGGCAGCATATGACAGATTTTGGAGTCCCTTTATCCTTTTGGTGAGGAATTTTTGGGGTCTCTCCAATTGCTGCAGATGTCGGGTGAGATGCATCCCGAATGGGGCACTGTACTCGATCATTGGTCTGGTAAGTGAAGAGTACAGGGGAACAATGACCTCACTAGATCTGGATGTGAATCCATTCATGATCAGGTGGGCAATATAGAAGGTCTTTCTAACCACTTTAGCAACGTGAGTGTCAAAAGAAATGCCACTGTCAACCTGGGTCCCCAGGTCCCTGATAACCTCTTCTGTGCTTAGTGGATTGCCACCTATATGGTAGCTTGGGGTTACCTTGTTTTTCCCGAAGGGTATGACTATACATTTTTTGGCGTTTAACTTCAGGCCATGGCTCTGGCACCAGCTGTTTCCGTGAGTCCCTTCTGAAGGATATCCGTGTCCGATGCACTTTCCACTATGGCTTCCAGTTTGCAGTCGCCTGCAAACTTTGTCAGCCAAAGTCCTCCCATGTTGGCCTGTACTGCCAAGGACCTAGCCCTGTGGGACACCACTTGTGACCGGCTTGGAGTCTGACATAGCGCCAGCAACTCTAACCCTGTGGGTTCTGTCCTTAAGCCAGTTTGCAACCCATCTTGTGACATATGGGTTTACATTTAAGCTGGTAAGTTTTTCTACAATACCCGAGTGGGGTATTGTGTCGAAGGCCTTTGCAAGGTCAAGGTAGGCTGTATGAACTGCCATTCCCTCATCAATGGCCTTGGTGACTGTTTCGAAGAAGTCGACCAAGTTCAAAAGGCATGATCTGCCCTTGACAAAGCCAAACTGGGTCGGGTCCAATGTCTGCAAGTCCCCTATATCTTTGTTTATGAGCTCCATTCCAAATCAACATCATTTTCTGTTTAAGCAGTCCCATGAAATGCTGTTGATATTTTAGCATATGGAATTGACAGTTTAAAGCCCTGATTGCTAAAGTTGCAGAAGTATAAACCTTTTTACCCCATCTATCCAGCGCCCTGGAGTCTCTATCAGAAGAGGTAGGATTTTTAGCAGTAGAAGCCTTACTGCCCTTGGGGCCCTGAGAAATGGTTTCAGGGTCCACAGCAGGATTTTTGAAAAGGAATTTGTGGGACTCAGGCACCCTGTAGTACCCGTCTGGTTTGCTAGGAGCTGGAGGTAAGGAATCAGGGGCCATAGTGGATTCCAAAACCACATCAACAATGTCTAGTACAGGAGGTATAGCCAAAGGACTATGCTGAGGAAGAAGGAAATCCCTCAGCCTATTTTTGGATTCAGAGAAATCCTGACTTTCCCAGTGGAAATGTTCCCTTAAGGTATGTAGAGTTTCCCCAAAAGAGAAATCCTCAGGTGGAGAAGCAGAGGGAATGGAATCCTCTGCATCAGAGCCCTCATAAGTAGGTATGGACAAATCCAGATCATTAGAAGAGTCAGAAGAAAGAGTCCTGTTCAGAAGATTCATAGTCAAGTTCAATCCTAGGCCTCTTGGGGGGGGGGGGGGGGGTTGACTGCCTCTGATTAGAGTAATTAAAGCTTCAGCCATTTTGATCATCTGTTTTTCAGGCATAGGGGTCTAAATATGTGGCCTGGGTGTCGTATTTTTAGATACACATCGAGATTTAGGCCTTAGTATTGAAGTTGGAGTCTGTTTAATATGCAAGTCTGTAGGCCTGAATACACCCTCAGAAGCCAGTGCCTGCTCAGCGGCTCTGGACCCATCCAAGGTACAGACATCCACGGGTTCAATCTGTGAAGCATCTCGCAGCAGACCGGACTCCGAATGGGTCTCAGTAGAGGCCTGCGAATCAGAAGTAGCTGGTATCAGGGGCTGCGAAAGTGCCTCACTGAGTACCAGAGAACTGGCGACTGGCTTAGGAGAAGCGTCGTCGGCAGTTTTGGACCTCAACGGCCTGTCTTTTTCTTTACATTTTTTCGGTATTCCGATAGTAGGATGGCTAACCGGTGTCATTTCTGGATAATTAAACAGAGAACCAAAATATTTAGATGCAAAAATGTACAGACGACGGATAGTGCGCTGATTAAATAAAGCACAAAACCAACAGCAAGGAATGTCGTGGTCAGGGCCTAGGCAAGGAATACAGTACAAATGAAAATCTTTATGAGGCATTTGCTTCCCACAAGTAATGCAATTATTAACTTTTACTGACATCGGTAAGGAGCAAGAAAAAGTTTCCCCAATGGGGTACTTAGCTTTTAGTTGAAGACTTTGGTTCTGAAACTCGAAAACGAAAATTTCAGGAGTATGCCGACCGGCACTTGCGAACTGCTTCTGCTTCGGGCACCGAGCGGCAAGAAAGACTGATGTAATGGTGTCGGCTGCATGTTTTATAAACCTGACGACCTGATGTCATGGAAGGGACAGCAACCGACGCAGGACCCAAGACTTTGTTAATCAGGCCGACTGAGGGCAACCTGCCAGCAGATTTCCCAAATGTAATGACTGCAACAGTGAAACACTAAGAACATCCATACTATGTTTGTGTTTCACTTTTGCAGACCTACCTTGTGGGATAATTTCCAAAGTTGAAAGGACAGGAGGATAAAAGATTAAGGAAAGGCGAGGATGCTCCATAAGATGGCAGTGGCAAACCCTGCCCTAGACTTGGAGAAGGCAGAAATATAACGTTTAAAAAAAAAAAGGTGTGCACTGAAGACCACCTTGCTGCCTCTAAAATGTCCCCAAGTGGGCACCCATTTTAGGAATGTTGTAGTGGTAGCCCTGGTAGAATACGTCCTTACAGCATCAAGAGTTTTCTTACCATGATGGCTGTAACAGAAGGAGATGCAGTGGGAGACCCATTTGGAGATGATTTGCTCGGAGACAGGTTTCCCCTCAAAGCAAGTGGTGAAGGCCACAAACAGTTGGTCTGAATTCCTGATACTCTTCGTTCTGTCCAGGTAGCAATGCAGTTGCCTATGTACATCCAAGGAATGAAAGATCCCTTCTCCTCCTTGTTCTGGGGGTTGGGAAAGAAGGTAGGAAAATATATGGATTGATTCAATGGGGTCTCTGTTACCCCCTTGGGCATAAAAGGAGGGTTAGTCCTGAGTGAGAGACTGGGTGGAAGATGAAGGGTTCCACACACATTAGGGCCTGAAGCTCAAACTCTTCTGGCTGAGGTGATGGAAGACTGCCGTCTTAGTAGCTAAGTCAAAAGATTTTAACTCAGTGGAAGCAGCTGGTTCAAAGCTTGGGTCAGTTTCTACAACACAAAACTGAGGTCCTAGGGTGCAACTGGAGGCTTTCTGGCAGACCTTTCTCAGAAACTATTTCATGAGGGGGTGCGAAAACAAAGGAGGCTGAGAAGGCAGGAAGGCGGAGTCAGATTATTATGGAGGGGATAAGAGTACTTTGTCAAAAAGGCTAACCAAATAAGACAGGATGAAAGGAATCAGATACACAAGGGTATTGTGCTTTTTGTCTGCTTTTCCATTTGGCAGAGTAAGGTTTCCTTGTGCTAGGTCTCCTGGCCTCTTAAAACATCCAAGACCTATTTGTCAAAGAGAGATTCCTTTCATGAAATCAAGGCATCACCTATGCTGACAATGTCCACATGTCGGGTTGTACAATCGTGCCCCTGTCCTATAACAGGTCCATTCTCTGAGGCAGCTGCCATGTTTCTGTGCTGGTCAGTCTGATTAGCAATGGGTACCAACCAGTGCTGCCTGAGCCAGTCTAGGGGCTATTAGTATTACCGCTGGCCCCTCTCATCTTTAGTAATACCCTGGAGAGCAGTGGTACTGGAGAGAAAGCACAGAGGCAAAGACCTGTCCAACTGAAAGAGAAAGCAAGTGTACGCCAAGCTATTTTGTGCAATGAGCAAAACTTCTTCAGGTGAGCATTTTCCTTGGCAGCAAAAAGGTCCATCATCGCCACACCCCACTTTTTGGCCTTGCTGACAAAATACTTCCCGATACAGTTGCCACTTGTGTGGGGGGTCTGACAGACTTCTACTAGTTGGCTCAGTACACTCTGCAAGTACTGTGCCATGAGGTGTAACCCTAGGGAGTGAACAGTTCCCCAAACATTCACTGCTAGGCAGCAAAGTGGACATGCGTTGGGTCACCCCATTTGTTTATGAACCACATAACTGTGGCATTTGCCTTTACTAGTACTCCTGGCTTCCATTCCTTTTGGAAACCTAACAGGCCTTTTTGGACTGCCATAAGTTTTTAGGTTTACGTGTTCGCCTCTGAACTTGAAGTCCCATTTTCCTTGAGTCTGGAGGCAGGTGAAGTGGGGTCCCCAAGCTATTTCTAATGCATCTGTTCTCAGAGTTTGCTGTTGGGGAATGAATCTGAAAGACACCTGTACTGAGGTAGCATGCCTGGGCCCACCAGGCAAATTCTCCTTCTGAGATAAAGGATCAGCTTTATCTTTGCTGTGACAGGCTGTGAATGTTGGGACCACACTTTGAGGTACCACTGTTAACTAATGTATAGCCTGGCCAGAGGAATCACGAGGATGCAAGAGGTCACATAGCCCAGGGCCCTGAGAAACTTCCTGGTTGTGAGGTAATTCCTGACCATTATTTGCTTGAAGTGTAAGGTACGGAAAGCAACTTGTCTTTAGATAAGAAGGCCTTCACTGCAGGTCTGAATCCAGTAGGGCCCCCAGGAACATAATCCTGGGCATAGGGTTGGTTTGTCTGAGATTTTTGTGCATTGATGGTGAACCCCACGGAGGTTAAACATTTTTTTTGGTAAAAAAGGGTCCGATTTGAGATTTTTAGGGTTTGTTGCTCAGTTGAGGCAATCAACCAAATAGGAGTAAATATAAATTCTCTTTGTTCTGCAAAAAGCTATTAGAGGGGCTAGGGATTTTGTGAAGACCCTGGAAGCAACAGACAAGCCATAGGGCAGGGCACAGAACTGATGGTGCTTGGTACCTGCACTCTGAAATGTAAGAAGCTTGTGTGATTCTTCTATACGGATATGAAGATCTGCATCTTTTAAATCCAGGGTGACTACGAGAGCACTGAAAGGGATCATGAGTAGAAGTTTAAAGATTAACATCTTGAATTTTGGGACCTGCAGGCATTTGTTGAGCCTTGACAGGTCTAGTATTGGCTGCCATGTACCTTCTTTTCTGGGCACCAGAAGAGTCTGGAGTACAATTCTCTTCCTTGCAAGTGTTCTGGAACTGGTTCCACAGAGCCCCAAGTGCACAGTAACTATATGGACCAATACATCAGGTTTTCGTTTTGGTGGGATGTCTGGAAAGCCTGGGGGAACTAAGGGTCACTTGAATTTGAGCTTGTATCCCTTTGAAATAATGTTTAGCACGCCCTAGTCTGCAGAAATGCGAGCCCAGATTTCACAGAACAGTGACAGCCTCCTCCCTAGTCTAGATCACTGTTACTCCCCTGTTAGTGACCATTACTTGGGTTGCTGGCTGTGTCTTTAGCTCCTTTTCTTATGGGGCTTTCTTTGCCTAGCATTGGATTGAGAAGGAAAGGACCAGTGCTTGGTGGGGTAGTTTCTGCTGAAGCTAAGAGGATGGACTTGAAGTCCATAAGAGTTTGCATGGATCTGGCCTTCTCTTCTATTTTCTACAGCTTCCACAGCATCATAGCCACAGTGGAGGGAGTGTTTGGCTACCTGAGAGAAGGAGTTACAAAAGCCAAACAACTCCTTAGAGACACCCCTGTTCTCCACACCCATCAATTTCGGTTACATTTGGTCCAGAATATTTTAACCAACTGAAACTAGCAGTTTAAGGCCTGCATGGCGAGGGTAGCACATGTGCAAACTTTTTTGCCAAATCTATCCAAGGCCCAGCTTTCCTTGTCATTAGGAAAGGGGGTTTTGAACAAGCTAGCTTTTGCTTCCTTACGGCCAGGGGTCACAACCTCAGGATCAGCCACGGGGATCTTAAAACAGATGTGTTTGTGTGAATCAAGAACCCTATAAAACCTGACTTTCTAGGAGTGAGAGGCAGGGAGACTGATTTTAACGAGTCCTGGAAAACATCATCCATCACCTCTAAGACAGGAGGAATGTTGAAGGGTGTGTGTATTCATGGAGGCAAGAAATTCCCTAACTCTTTTCTTAGACTGTGGGTTGTCTTGGGCTTCCCAGTTGAAGTGTTCTCTCAAGGTGTGCAGTGTTTCCCTAATGGAAATATCCTCAAGAGGGGAGGCCAATACAAGATTCTCCTCAGAGTCTGAGTCCCCAAAGGAGATCACAGTAGCACCCTCTTCAAAGGCAAAATCTTACTTGTCAAAGTCCTCATCAAAGTCAAAAGAACCAGAGACACCTTCTGGAGGGGTCTCTCTCTTACCTGGTAAAAACTCGAGACCACCACCTGATCTAACCAGAGAGATTAGATCTTCAGCCAACCTCACAAGATCCTGTTGATATGCCTGGGAACAGGAGCCAGTAGGCCTAAGCTGAGACTGGGTTGGAGATGCTTTTTTGTGAGTGGCCTTAGATTTTAGTCTGTGACATACCTCCGGCACAAAATGCACAACTGCCTCCTGTAGGCGAAAGGCTGATGCAACATCTAGACTATGCGAAGATCTGTCAGTCTTAGCACAGTCATCAGAAGCCTGAGCCTGCATAGCGGTCCTGGACCCACCCGACAAATAGAGTGTTATGGCTTTAAAGAAGTTAAGGGACCCTAAAGGCATATCGGACTCCTCACAGGTTTTGATAGAGGCCTGCACCACCACTTTGGTTGCAGAAGGGGGCAGCGAAGGCACCTTACCTTAAGTGATAAGCCTAGGAGGACTGGCCAACGGCGGGCGAGCGTCATCACAGGCCCTAAGCCTTAATTGCTTTTCCTTCTCTGTTTAGGGATATTGGCCTCAGCTCGACCAACAGATGAACGGTCTAATGACTCATTACGATAACCAGACAAAATAAACTGCACTTCAAACGTCAAGACCAACCGTAGATAGCCACACAATAGTGTAAAGCCTAAGGGGTTAATAAAACAACTTTTATCCACACTGTGTGGTTACCCACAGCTGATCATCTCTGAAGTGCTGTTTTTTGTATGGTTATTGGTGTCATGTCAGCACTTTTTCCTCCTTTTTGGTTGTGGATTCTAAGTTAACTTGCTAAAACCTCTGCCCTAAGCCTAATGATCCTGCCATTAAAGTGAGTAGAAAAGCTACAGTTGGGGACATCAAGTTCCAACCCCAAGCAAATGGCACAGAGTACAAGTCCTGGTGTGGTATCGATTTGCCACAGCACAGACTATCTTCTCTGATATTAGTCAAACAAGACAAAACGGTTCAACAAGGTACTCAGCTGTCTGAAGTCTTCCTTCTCTGGTGTGGAATGACAGATTCACTGACCAGCACACTGCTTCAGGCTCCAATAGCAAGAAAGACTTGAGATCGTGGAACCAGCCGACTACACTTATACCAAAGTATAGTGATGTCGGATAGGGTGCCCGCCAGCTCCAGGAGGAGGAAAACTATTACCTCTTAGCCAGGCTGGCTAAGGGCTTCTATGCTTGGAAAAGTACAGTTGGGTACACTTACCATAAATGTAGACTGAGTGTATTCACTGTCGCAGTCATCACATTTGGGTTATCCCTGCCAGGGTAGCCCTCGGGTGGCCCGAATGCCAGAGGCTTAGTACTTCTCAGTCTGTTGCTGTCGCTTCAGGACTGATGTCAGGTCATCAGTAGTATAAAGTAAGGCAACCAACGCCATTACATCAGTTTTTCTTGCCTTGTCAGGAGCCCCCCCCCCAAGTGTGAGCCAGGTTATGGTGGAAGAATCCCACCAGTAGAAAGTAAATACCAAAATGTTCCTTGTAAGTAGAGGGAGAGAGAGGAAAAAAAGAGGGGGGTGGAGGGAGGGAAACCAGGACTGCAACAAGTGAATACACTCAAACACATACATTTATGTTAAGTGTACACAACTGTACTATGTTCTTCGTGTTTCACTGTTGCAATCACATTTGGGTTGATTCCCAAAGCTGAGAAAAAGGGTGGAGAGGCAGTCAAGGAGACTACGGACTGGCTAGGATGCCCTGTAAGACTGCAGTGGCAAAGTCTGCCCTGGATTTGGAGAAAATAGGCAGGTGGTAATGCTTGGTGAAAGTGTGAACATATGTCCAGTTGTCAGCCTCCAGAATGTCCCTGGTGGGGACTCCTCTGAGGAAAGCTGCAGAGGTGGAGGCTGGTCTGGTGGAGAGAGTCCTGACCCCCTTAGGTGGAGGTTTCCCGTGTTGCTTGTAACAGAAATGGATGCAGTGTGTATCCATTTGGAAATTGTTTGTTTGGAAATGGCTTTGCCCTCTGACCTGCAGCAAAGCTAATCAGTAATTGATCAAACTTTCTGAATGGTTTAGTCCTGTCTAGATAGAATCTGAGCTATCTGTGCACATCAAGAGAGTGCAGGATCCTTTCCCCCTTGTTTTGTGGGTCAGGAAAAAAAGGTGGGCAAATGAATGGATTGGTTGAGAGACACATTGGACACCAATTTGGGCATGAAGGATGGGTTAGTCTTTAGGGAAACCTTGTCAGCAGGGAAGATGATGAAGGGCTCCACAGCCATGAGTGCTTGTAGCTCGGAGAGTCTTCTGGCTGAAGTGATGGCCAGAAGAAAAGCTGTCTTCCAGGAGAGACATTTTACCTCTGCTGAAGATGCTGGTTCAAAGGGTGTCAGGGTGAGCTTTTCAAACACAAAGTTAAGGTCCCAAAGCTGGGGTGGGTGCTCTTCTGGGAGGCCTCAAGTTGCTAGCCCCTCTTAGGAATTGCCTGATCAGAGGTTGTGAGAAAAGGGGCTATTCAGCGTGGAAATGACCAGAGATAGAGGCATGAATTTTAAGAGGAAAAGGAGACCACTGTGTAGCAGGTCAGCTAGGTAATCCAGGATGAGAGGTAGGGAGGGCTGTGCCGTATCAGCTCCCTGGCCTGAATCCAGGTGCAGAACCTTTTCCATTTGTCAGCATAAGACTTTCTAGTGCTAGGGCATCTGGCCTCATGTATAATATCTAGAACCTGTTAACTGAGGTTAACAGATTGATCAGTGGGGTCAAGGAATAAGCCAGGCTGTCAAATTGAGGGGCTGCAATTGGGGGTGCATGAATTCTCCACCTGGGTCAGGAGGGTTGGGGTCAGAGTGAGATGCCATGGTGGCAGAGGGGACAGGCTGCGCAGCAATGGCTACCAGTGCTGGCAAAGCCAGTCTGGAGCAATCAGAATTGTCCTTGGTTTTTACTCCCTTATTTTGAGCAGTACCCTGGTGACGAGAGTTAGTGAAGAAAATGTATAAACCGATAGATTGGCCCCAGGGGAAGGATAGGGCATCCACTTTCCAAGCCATGCAGTGATGTTCTCTGGTGCAGAACTTGCTGAACTGATGGTTGGTGTGGGAGGCAAAGAGGTCGACCTTCGGGGTGCCTCATTTCTGAGTTATTAGGGTGAAGGTTCTTTTGTCTAGGTGCCACTCATGTGGGTCGAGAAGATTTCTGCTTACGTGGTCTGCCAGAGAGTTTAGAGAACCTGGCAGGAATTGTGCTAACAGGCAGAGTTGCATAGAAGAGGCTGTGTGCCAAAGAGTATTGACTAGCCTGAACAGAGGGTAGGAGTGAGTCCCTCCCTGCTTGTTGATATACCACATTACAGTGGTGATTGTCTGTTTTGATCAGGAGAGGCCCTGGGGAGATCATGCTGGACAGCTAACATCTCTTTCTGGTTGATGTGCAAATAGACTTGCTGGGGGCTCCATTGGCCCTGTATCTACCTGCCGTCCAGTTGAGCACCCCAGGCATAGTCTGATGTGTCTGTGGTGAGGGTCTGAGCAGCAGGGGGGGTGAGAAAGGTGGTCCCTTGTTGTGGGAACATGCTGCTGCTCACCAAAGAAAAACTTTCCTCAAGCAAGGTATCACTGGTATAAGACTTTCTAGGTCTTGAGAGTGTTGACACCAAAGGGTTTTTAGGTATCATTGAAGTTTCCTCATATGCAGTGTGGCATATGTAATAAGTAGAACGCAAGATGCCATGAACCCCAGGGCTTGCAGATTCTCCTTGCAGATAACTGGGGTCTGGCGGCTAGTTGAGAGAAGTAGGCTGATAGGTAAGTTTGCATTTCTGGTGTAAGGAATGCCATCTGGGAAGCAGTGTCCAGGCTTGCTCCCAGTAATATAATCCTTTGGGTGGGTAACAGCTTGGATTTCTTTTCGTTGATGATGTACCCTAGGGAGGTCAGTAGGGACTTTACAAAGGCCAGGTGCTTGAGCAGTTTTTCCCGTCTGCCTGAAACAGGCAATCATCTACGTATGGATAAATTTGGATATTCCTTTGTCTGCAAAAGGCAATGACGGGAGCCAGACATTTTGTGAAAACTCTGGTAGCAGTACACAAGTCAAAGGGAAGCGCAGAGAACTGAAAGTGCATGGATCTTGCCTGAAAAGTAGATATTTCCTGCATGATTCCCTAACAGGGATGTGGAGGAAGGTCTCTTAGGTCTAGGGTGGCTAGCCAAGCATCCTTGGAGAGTATGGGTAGCAGTTGCTAGAGGGTGAGCATTTTGAATTTTGGTATCACCAGGAAGGTGTTTAGAATGAATAGATCGAGGGGAGGGTACCAGGTACACTCTTTTCTGGGTACCAGAAATAGTTTGGAGTAGAAACCTTGGCCTATCCATTCTGCAGGAACGTGCTCTATTGCCCTCGGAGAGAGCAGGGAAAGAACTTGCTTTTTCTCCTCTGCCCACTGGTTTGGCGGTAGATCTGGGAACCCTTTTGGGGTTGGAAGAGTGTGGAATGAAAATTTCTATCCCTGGGATACTATGTTGAGGATCCAGCGGTCATTGGTAAGGGTGGTCCAGCTGCTTGCGTGAAAGGAGAGTTTTCCCCCTATGGGGTAAGTGTAGGTCGGCAGACAGAGGGGGTGGGGGAGGAGAGTCATTGTGAGTTCTTATCATGAGGGGGTGGCTTAGAACTCCCTGGTTTTTGAGTGGAGGAATTCCATTGTTTTGATTTCTGCACTTCCTGTGGCATTTGTCTGCCGGGGGGGGGGCCTGCTTCCCTGGGGTCTGGGCTGAACTGACCTGGTGGGAGCAGGAAAGGACCAGTGCTTGGAGGGGCAATACCTGCTGGACCTAAAAGAAATCCTTAACTGTCTGCATACATTGATTTAGCTTTTTCTTTCATCTTTTTTATGGCCTCTTCTGCCTTAGTGCCAAATAAGCTGTCGTTGTGCAAGGGTGCATCCAATAATTTAGATCTAACATGGTCTGGCAAGGGTGGTTCCTTAAGCCATGCATGTCTTCTAAGTAGAGAACCGATGACTGCTGCCCTGCAAGAAGCTACTAGAGCGTCAAAACCACAATGTAAGGTATGCTTAGTCACTTCACTTGCGGAATACATTAACTCTTGTAACACTCTAGATTCTACACTAGAAGGAAAGGAAAACACTTTGTTTGAGGAGTTCAAAGGTACGTTCCTGAAATTTTAGCATATGGAACTGGCAATTTAGTGCTCTGACAGCAAGAGTAGCAGAGGTGTATACTTTTTTACCTCCTCTGTCTAATGCCTGGGAATCCCTATCAGAGGAGTGGGATTGTTAGCAGAGGTTGCTTTAATTCCTTTGGGCCCTTGAGAAATTACCTCAAGGTCAGCGGTAGGGTTTTTTGAAAAGAAATCTGTGTGAGGCAGGGAATCTAATACCAGTCAGGTTTTCTGGGTGCAGGAGGGAGTGTGTCAGGAGTCAAACTGGATTCAAGAAAAAAATCATCCACAACATCCAGGACTGGGGGAATGACCAGGGTATGTTCGGTAGAAGATACAGGAATACTCAGTCTCTCTTTAGACTGAAGGCAGTCCTGACATTCCAATTGGAAATGCTCCCTTAAGGTATGAAGGGTTTCCCCAAAGGAATAGTCCTCGGGTGGAGAGGCTGAAGGAATGGATTCCTCTGCATCAGAATCCTCATACGCAGAGAGGGGTTTCAGGTCTTCGTACTCAGATGCATCAGAGTCATCAGACTCCTGTTCAGGTAAAACTACTGGGAACAGATCTCTTCCTTTTGGAAGGGGTAGCTTGGCTTCCCCTGATCAGCATAATAAGGTCTTCCGCCATTTTAAGCATTTGAGACTGAGGCAAGGAAGCAGGTGTCTGAGATTGGGTCGGTTTCTTTGGTGTGGCACATACCCTGGGCCATAGAAACTTGGTAGTATTTGAAAGAATGGTAGACGTGAAAAGTTGTCAGATGAGAATCAATAGTGCGAAGCACTTCCTCGGAAGCCAATGCTTGCTCAGTGGCTCCAGACAAATCCAAGGGTGAGACAACCACAGGACCCTTAAGTCGAAGAAGACTTTTGCGGAATACCAGACTCCGAAAGGGCCTCGGTAGCGGCCTGCGAACCCACAGAAGCAGGAATCAGAGGCTGTGAAACTAACTCACTGACTGGAGAATTGACAACTAGCTTAATGGAATTATCGTCCATCGTCGGTAAGTTTAGACCTGTGCAGTCAGTCTCAGTCTATATCCTTACGTTTTTTCGGGAGATCTGCTGTCGGATGACTTACTGAAGCCATATCGGAATTAGAGGACTGTAAGCGAAAATATGTAGCTACAATAAGTGCCTGATGACGTATACCTCTGGTGGTAAAAGCACAAAAGCAACAGTGACGGATGTCGTGGTCTGGGTCTAAGCAAGTGATGCAGTAAAAGTGAAAGTCTCGGTGTGGTATTTGCTTTCCAAAGGCGAGACAATTGTTAACTTTTTCTGACATTGGTTAAAGCAAGAAAAAAGGATCTCCAACAGGGTACTTAGCTTTTAGAAGACTTCAGCTTCAATTCGGAAGACGAAACTCAGGTAGCGGCCGACCGGCATTCATGCAAACTGCTTCTGCTTCGTGCTCCTCGGAAAGAAAGACTGGGGTAATGGCGTTGGTTGCCTTACTTTATACTACTAATGATCTGATATCAGTCCTGAAGCAACAGCAACCGATACAGAAATACTAAGCCTCTGCCATTCGGGCCAGCCGAGGGCTACCCTGGCAGGGATAACCCAAATGTGATGACTGCAACAGTAAACATTACGAACATTGCCACAAGTTAGGAACGCAACACAAACACGACCATCAAATTCTCTTCCAAAAGAACAAATATCTTTAGTGCACTGACTAAGGGGACAGAAAGGGGTCATCACCAAACTTAGGGAGACGAGATAAAATGACCAAAGAACCAGTAGAAGCTTTATAAAGGTAACTACAGATATTTTATGAAAATTAGTATAAAGCACAGAAATGAGATCAAGAAAAGGTATTCATGGATATTTTTACAGTTAAGACAGCAGATCAACAATAACTAAAATAGGAAAAATAATAAACAGTGATGTATAATGAATTAAAGATGTCACCAGGAACAGATGGCACTCTTGTAGAAATTTTGGAAATGAGGAAAGAGTGTAACATAACTTGAAGGCTTTGTTCAACAATATTATAAAAAGGGAGGGAAATGCCAAGCAACCTGGAAGAAAGCAGTGGTAGTAGTATTGCCAGCAGAAGGCAAAGACCCTTCAGATCCAACTTCACATGTACACATTTAGTTTTTCAAAATAGTTACTAAAAGTTTGCCATAGTCTTAGCTAATGTTGACAAACATGTTAACAAAACTGATCGCTATGGATCAATGAGGTTTTATGGAGCAGAGGCAAATATGATAGCATTAACAGAATTGTGAACCAGTAGGAATCAGGGTGGACAAGGACAAAAAGGTCCCCATCTCATTAGTACCATGGTCTGCCTTCCCTCTACATGACAAGGGAGATGTATGCCCCTCCCATGCCCAAAGAACTGAAAAGGAGGTCCACAGCACTTCCACTGAGAAGCACAGCAACCTCCAACCAACAAAATGGTTCAACAACATAGCAGTGATGCACTGCAGAAAAGGAGGTGAAGTGGTAGCCCAGACTCAAATGCTAGAAAGTGGATCCTTTGGAACCTTGGAAAACTGCAGCCCTTAAACACCACACAAAGCAGCAACTAAGGACCGGAGACTAGCCTAGGATTCTACCAGAGACCAGCCATTCTTTTTGCAGGGCTCAGCATGAGTAATTGGCCTAACATTCTAGGATTCTCATAGAGCCTTCTCTTCCTCACCGAAAGCTGAAAAATTAGTCAAATAATAGGGAAGGGTAAAATACGAGAAAGAAGAAATCATCTAGCAACCAAATATGCAGCTTGCGTGGACTGAAATCTTAAATTAAAAAGGCAGTGTTTGCCAAAAGGAAAAAAAAACAGCAAAAGGACTTCAAGGCAACTTTCTCAAATGGGACACGCATCCAATCTAAATGATTAAAGTACACACTAGTGCTTGAGCCCTAAGTCAGGGACTCTATCACAAACTCCACATAAAAGGTGAGATTGTGGTAATATAAATCAGAATGAGAGATTTTCCCTGACTTCAAATTTAGGCAAAGACTCTAGAATAGTCAATGCAGCCTCCACCAAGATGGCCTGAAAGTGGAACAGATGAGAAGCACAGCTCGTCTCTAAGCCTCAAAAAATGCATAATGTTCCCAGCACTGCCCTTATTTTCAAGCCGCCCAGTGGCACAGTCCATCAGCAAGGCAGGAGGAAGATGGCACTGGCTGAGGCAAGGCTACTGAGAAGCTAGCCTTTGGGTCGTTAACCAAAGCCTCATTCCAATCTACCAGAGGAAAACAGAGCATTATCAGCAGAGTAAGCATGAGAGTCTATGCAAGACCATCAGGAAATGTTAGTTCTGTGGAAAGGGCACCTGCCTTTGCAGGACAACTATAGACCTAGCAAAAAATAAAACCTGAAGAACTGCAGAACATTCTTAAAATCTTTGTACTGTTAAGTGAAAGGAATTCAAAAACATTCAAAGCTCTCTTCATCTCAGAAAAAAAAAAACATTGCATTCAACTGGCTGCCCAAGGGTAACACCAGAAGCTCTGCTCTCTCAGATTTAGATCACCCCAGAACTTGCAGAAGTGTTAGCATTGGCACGCACAGTAAATAATGACAGATAAAGAACACTTGGTTTCAAGTATGACTAACCCAAGCAGGAAGGAGTACTGGTATCAAGTTCCTATGGGTTAAGCCACACAACCACCATTCTACATGCCACTAGAAGCTTAATATCTCATTTCAATGCCATAAACTCTTGAGTGCACACCTTCAGCCCAGTCTGGCTAAGGATGAGGTTTGAAGAAAATAAATCTACGCAAATAATCATCATGTGCAACTGGAAGATTCAAAAGTCACTCCATCAGCTAACACTAGATGGACAAAAGCCAAGCCAATGACAAAAGTAAAATGAGTAGCAATTACCTCAAGATGTACCTGCAAGACTGGAGTTGGGTCCACAGTTTCCTCTCTCGATTTCAACTCCTAAAAGAAATGGACAGTCAGAGGAGAAATTAACCCGTGACATAGACATTCTGAGCCACTGTCAACAGACCATGGAAGATTGCCATGAGAAAGTACAGTTGTGTACACTTACCATAGATGTAGATGTTCGAGAGTATTCACTGTTGCAGTCATCACATTTGGGTTATCTGCCTGCAGGTAGCCCGCAGTCGGCCTGAATACCAGAATCTTGGGATTTCTGTTTCAGATTCTGTCATTTCTTCCATGACATCAGGTCGTCAGAAGTACAAAACATGCAGCCAATGCCATTACATCTGTTTTGCCCCAGAGGTCAGGAGCCCCCACAATAGGAATCAATTACATGGTGTGGAATACCTCCAGTGGAAAGTAAATACCAATGTTATAAGATATGACCCAAACAAAAAAGAATAGGTAAAAGTACAGAACAGTCGGGGGGCTGGAGGGAGGGTAACCAGGACTGCAACAGTGAATACACTAACATCTACATTTATGGTATGTGTACACAACTGTACTATGTTCTTCGTGTTTCACTGTTGCAGTCATCACATTTGGGTTGATTCCCAAAGCGGAGGATGGATGAAGGCAGTCAAGAAGCATTAGGGCTGGCAATCAGGCCATGTAAAAATGCTGTGGCAAATCTAGCTCTGGATTTGGAAGAGATAGGTAAGAGGCAATGCTTTGTGAAGGTGTGTACAGAGCTCCAGATTGCAGCTTCCAGGATGTCCCTGGTAAGGACTCCCCTGAGAAATGCTGTAGAGGTTGATGTAGCCCCTAGTGGAATGTGTTCTGATCCCCTGTGGGGTAGGATTCCCATGGTGTTTGTAGCAGAAATAGATGCAGTGTGCTATCCATTTAGAAATGGTTTGCTTTGAAATGGCCTTGCCCTCTCTGTCCCTGCAGCAAAGCTGACTAGCAGCTGGTCATATTTTCTGAAAGGATTAGTCCCCTATTAAGATAGAACCTAAGCTGCCTTTGTACGTCCAGGGAGTGCAGGATCCTTTCCCCTTTATTCTGAGGATTAAGGAAAAAGGTTGGCAAAAGACATCAAAGAAGGAGTGGAAATCTTTTATGAGGTATTTCCAGCCTAGCCAATAAACAATTATTAACTTTTTCTGACACACCTGAGGCAAGAAAGAGTCCGGCCCAGGTACTTAGTTTAGAAAGATTCAAAGTAGAGGACATCGAATGGATTGGTTTAAAGCCACACTAGACACCACCTTGGGCATAACTGATGGGTTAGTCCTGAGTGAAACCCTGTCCGCATGGAAGATAAGTTATGTACCTACCATAACGTTCCATGTTAGTTGTCTTCTTCTCGCCTTCTTTCTTGCTGGTTGGGTTCGGAGCCTATCCTCAGCTCTGAATCAGCCATCTACTAAAGCTCGAGAGCTATTTACTGGCTCGAGGCCTCCCCTTATCCCCACAATGATTGGCGCTAGATACCCAGATCTCGTTTGGCAGTGCTAACACCATAGAAAAAATTTTAAGGACACCTGTCCAAAATACAAGTTTGCCTACAGTACTAAAACAGAGGAGGACGTAACCCAGATAAGACTCAGCCAGAGGAAGAAGGCCTCAAAAAGGGACTCTTTCTGGTCTGTCCAGGCTAGGGGGATGGAGGGTGGGACGCAAGAAAGAAGGCAAAAAGAAGACAACTAACATGGAACGTTATGGTAGGTACATAACTTCTTAATGTTAAGTTGTCTATCTCGCCTTCATTCTTGCTGGTTGGGACAGAGTCCCTAGCACCTTAGTCCTGGATGGCTCATCGGAACAGACTCTTGAGCACAGTGGAACCAAAATCAGCTCTACTCCCAGAGGCCATATCCAACTTATAATGTGAAATGAAGGTATGAGGAGTGGCCCATGTGGCTGCAGCACAAATAGATTCCATTGGTAGTCCAGCTTGAAAAGCTACCGAAGTAGCTAACGCTCTGGTGGAATGACCTTTAGGTTTAGTAGGGAGTTCATTATGTCTCAGCTGATAAATCAAAGTAATAATAGAGGACAACCACCTGGATAAGGTTACTTTAGAAACTGGCAGGCCCTGTTAGCCCTCAGCATAGGACAGAAAGAGTTTGTCTAATTTTCTTCTTTGCTTAGTCCTGTCCAAATAAAAACGTAACTGCCTATGAACGTCCAATTGGTGTAACTTTTGTTCAGCTTTGTTCAAATAGTTAGGAAAAAAGACAAGTAGATCAATAGCCTGATTCTGGTTTGTCTCAGAAGGTATCTTGGGCAGTAAAGAAGGATTAGTCCTGAGTGAAACTCTATCCTTGTGAAACACAAGGCAAGGAGGACGAATACAGAGGGCTTGAAGTTCCGAAACTCTCCTAGCTGAGGTGATGGCTACTAAAAAGAGAGTTTTCAAGGAGAGTAATTTTAAGGAACAGGAAGCCGCAGGTTCAAAAGGTGGGAGAATCAAGGAAGCTAATATCAAGTTTAAATCCCACGGAGGCGGGGGATCTCTGACCGGGGGCCTAAGCAAAATAGTCCTTTGAAGAAAGGCCTTGCAAAGTTTGTGGGACATGATGCTGGTTTCTGACAGGCCAGCATGGAAATTTGCAATAGCAGCTAATTGGACCCTAATGGTGGCAGACGAGGAACCAGCTTGAAAAAGTTATGCTAACAAATCTAGAACGTGATGGACAGGGGCTGTAAAGGGGTCTATATTCCTAGTCTCTGCCCAGAAAGAGAAACATTTCCACTTACTAACATAAGTCTTCCTGGTGATAGATTTGTGTGAAGAAAGGATGATTTCACGCACCGGCTGAGAAATATGTGGAAGCCTGGCTAAGGTTGGAAGTGGAGCAACCAAGCTGTGAGGTTGAGAGACTGAAGGGATTGGTGCAGCCCGCCCGACTGATGGACCAAGAGGTCTGGCACTGGGTCCAGATTCCAAGGCTGCTCCAGCAGATGACAATGCAGGAATGGGAACCAAATCTGTCGAGGCCAGTAAGGGGACAATGAGGATCATCCTGGATTCCAATGCAATCGCCTTCTGAATTAGTTTGGGAATTAGGGGAAAAGGTGGAAATGCATACAGAAGACCCCGGGGCCAATCGTGAACTAAAGCGTCTCTGGGGGAGTGGCCGGGGAGGGGGAAGAGAGGGAAGAAATCGTCGCACTTGTTGAGAGGAGTTGCGAAAAGGTCGCAGCAAGGTTGACCCCATCTGCGGAAAATTTTGTCCGCTACTGACTGATTGAGAGACCACTCGTGAGGCATGAGAATAGTTCTGCTTAGCCAGTCCGCTATGACGTTGGACTTCCCGGGGATGTGTGTTGCTATCAGAAACCGTTGAGAGGAGATCGCCCACTGCCAGAGTCTGAGTGCTTCTCGACATAGGGGATAGGACTTGGTTCCGCCCTGCTTGTTGATGTACCACACTACAGACATATTGTCTGTTTGAAGTGCAATAGTCCTGGTGGGTAGAGAGTCCTGAAGAGCTTGTAACGCTAAAAGCACCGCTCTCATCTCCAAGACTTTTATGTGCAGGTGGTACTCTAGAGGTTGCCAAGTGCCCTGGACAGTCCTGCCCTGAAAATGCCCCTCCCAGCCCGATCAGGGAGGCATCCGTGGTCACCGTGGCAACAGGAAGAGGAAGAACAAACGGTCTGCCCTGGAGTACTAGAGGGGAGACCATCCACCAAGCCAGGTGGTCTTTGCATGATTGAGTGATTATTATGTTGTGAGACATCGGAAGTCGTTGAAAAGACCATTGGGTAAAGAGCATCCACTGAGGAGTCTGCATGTGAAAACGAGCCAGGGGAACTAGTATGATTGCTGCTGCCATGAGACCCAAGGTTTTTAGTACAAATCTGGCCTGAATCCTCTTGCACTGTAGTAAGACCTGCACATGTCGGCGAATGTCTGACACACTGTCTAGAGGAAGTTTTGCAGACAGCTCATTTGTATTTAATCTTGCGCCTATAAAGGTTATAGACTGACAAGGCAACAATGCAGACTTTTCGAAATTTGAGATGCCTAGCACGGAGCAAGTTTGGATGGTATAATCCCTGGCTCGCAGTAGCTGATGCCTGGTGGAAGCAGTAAGGAGCCAGTCTAGATATGGAAACACCTGGAATCCTCGCCGTCTCAATGAGCCGTAACCACTGCCATGCATTTGGTGAACACCCTGGGGGCTGTGGTGAGACCAAAGGGCAGGGCTCTGAATTGATAGTGACTGGCTCCCAGCCGAAAGCGGAGAAACCTTCTGGTGCGCCTGTCTATTTTGATATAAAACAACCAACGGTCGAAAAAGCAGCTCCCCTGAATGAAACACCACGATCCACAGTATCCAAATCCTTTATTGAGCTAATTACATAAGAAATAGGTTAAGCGCTTTCATCTACTCAACGTAGATTTCTTCAGAACAACTTACATACTCAATACTACACTTTAAATACTTTCTAAAAGCCCGCCAAAAAAAACAAATTATCTAATTACCTAACCAATCAAGCATTCATTAAAATTTAAAAGCACAAAACAACAAACTCATTTTTATCATATAAACTGATGAATAATTATATAATTAAATAAAACTCATTAATATAATACTAAAACCTTCATAAATTTACATGTGATAAAAATCCTTACTAATAAATATAATATATTCTTATATATTAAATTGATAAAATGTATACATAAAGGACTAACGAACATAAATTAATTCATATACCATAGTTTAATTTCTTAATAAAGGTTTGGTGGGAATATACTCATTGATGCCTGGTGGACTGGCTGCATTCAGTCTAAACTGCCATTGAATCTCTTTCTCCCCTAGGATAGATTTAATATCACACCCCCTCGGGTTGTTCCTAACCATTTCTAGAATGGCAAACCTTTATTAAGAAATTAAACCATGGTATATGAATGAATTTATATGATAAAAATGAGATTGTTGTTTTGTGCTTTTAAATTTTAATGAATGCTTGATTGGTTAGGTAATTAGATAATTAGTTTTTTTGGCGGGCTTTTAGAAAGTATTTAAAGTGTAGTATTGAGTATGTAAGTTGTTCTGAAGAAATCTACGTTGAGTAGATGAAAGCGCTTAACCTATTGCTTATGTACTTCGCTCAATAAAGGATTTGGATACTGTGGATCGTGGTGTTTCATTCAGGGGAGCTGCTTTTTCGATCGTTGGTTGTTTTATTGCTGGATTCCCTGGATACATTAGTGTGTGTCTATTTTGATAAGGTAGTACGCATCCTGAAGGTCTACGGAGCACATCCAATTGTCCTGACCCAAAAAGGGTAGAATGGACTGAAGCGTGACCATCGGGAACTTCTTTCTTTGAACACATTTGTTTAACCTGCTGAGATCAAAAATGGGTCTCCAGTCCCCTGTCTTTTTTGGTACCAAAAAGAACTTTGAGTAAATTCTGGATCCTTGTTGGTTTGCTGGGACTGGCTGGATGGCCCTTTTTTATAGCAGTTTTGACATTTCTGGCACTGCTTGTTCCCTTTGACCGGGTGGAACATCTATAAGGGACTTGGTTGTTTGTACAGGGGTGTGGACAAAGGGGATTTTGTAACCCTCGGATATGATGGACCGTACCCATTTGTCTTGTGTGAGGAGTTGCCAGGCTTCTGGGTACAGTGACAATCTTCCCCCGACTGCCTCCGAAAGTGGACAGTCGGGCAGCCCCTCAGGGGTGCTGAAAGGGTTTGTCAGAGAAAGATTCTCTGCTACCCTGATTTTGCGGACCCCCTCTGCCCCTTGGGCGGCGTCTATTATTGTTCCCTCCCCTGCCCCTGGAGGGAAACTCGCCATGTGCATCAGGCACGACTCCCGGGGTTTCCAAAACCACATTTTCCCACTCTTCTGACCCTTAGGGTATGGTCTAGAGGGAGTAGAAAAATGGACTCCCACGGCAGAGAGAGTCTTGCCTTCCTGCTCACACCTGGTAAGGGTATCAGTCACCTGTGGTCCAAACAGAGCCGAACCATCGAAGGGGGTATTGGTGAAGGATGCCTTAAAGGGGTCAGCAAATTTACATAACCGCATCCAGGCATGTCTTCTCAAAGCCACGCCTGTACCTGCAGCCCTACTCGCCCCATCAGCTGCATAAGAAATGAGCCGCATGGAGGAGTTGATGATAGAGTTAAGGGTTGCCAGCTGGGAGTTAATCTTATCCTGAGCCCCCGCAGCTGATGGATCCTGAATGGTATCACCCAGTTCCTTGAGAAGATCCCTTTGAAGGCGGGTGAAATGGCACAGATAAATCAGCGACCGCATGGAAAAGGTCGCCAAGGAAAACATCCACTTCCCGTACCTGTCCATTGTCCTAGACTCTGTATTAAGTGGATGGACAGGCACCGAAGGGTCAGCCAACTCTTTCTTAGTGGCTGCTGCCACCACCATGGCATCAACGGGGACACCTTTTGTCAAAAATTGTTTGTTGGGTGGGGCTGTAATGAACTTAGTTGGCCTGCGGGGAGTTGGTTCCACTGTGTCTGGGGCTCACCACGCCCTTTGAGCCCCTACTTCCATGAGCGGGTCGAAGGGTGGAGAAACCCAGGAGGTGGAAGGGTGAGAACCAAACGCGTCCAGGTATACAGACTCGTCCTCGGAAGGGTTAAGGGCAGTCCAGTTCCCCATCTGCTTAAGGATCTCTAGGATGTCTGAAAAAGAGACATCCTCAGAGGGGGATCATGGGGACCCTTCCGAATCCTCCAAGTCGGTATCAGACGTGACTGACAAGGGGGGAGTCGACATGTTTCCTCCTACATTTTCTCTTCTGAGGGGGCTCCTCTGAATGTTCAGGGGAGGCCTCAGAAGAGGAAGATACGCCCAATGGGGTGAAATGGAGCGTCTGTTCTCCACACTTGGGGTCAGGAGGGTGGACAGAGACCAATGCAGGCACCAAGGGGGGAGGAGCCGAAGGGGGCGATCGAGGAGCTGACTCAAGAGTCAGCACGCTCCTCCTGACCTCGAAGGCGCCCCCATCAGGCAGAGCAGAGGGTCCCCGCTCCTAAGAGACGTGAACCCCTCCCAGCACCGAGAGGGAAGGCTCAGAGGCCGATGTCGGGGTCAAGCTCACCTGCGCCGAAGCCCTGACAGGGAGAATGGGGTCGGACAAGGGTCCGATGCCACTCACCCCCTCGGAGCCGACGAGGGAGTCCAGGCACCGAGATCCCTCCAAGGAAGGAACCAATGAAAAGACTGGAGCCGAAGAAAGAGCCGAAAAATGTGGTATCGGCTCTGACGTTTCCAAGATTCGAGCCCCAACCAGCTCCGGCTCCGAACACAAAAGGGGAGTCGGAGGAGGAACTGCTGAAGACACCGGGACGGCCACAGTCTGTTGAGAAGGGTTGGTTAACATTTTAGCCAGGGCCTGCGATTTAAGGAGTCTACTGACCACCCTCTCCAAGTCATGATCGGATAACCTGGAGGATCGAGAGGAGTGGGACCTATGGTTTTGTTCCAACTGAAGCAACGGTGACCTCGGAACCGAACGAACCGATTCTAGGGAAGGGGACCTAGAACTTTTTCAGCCCAACAACGGTTCCGACACTAAAGTCGGAGCTGATTGAGGTCTAGGGATGTCGGCTCCAGCCAGAGCCTAAGAGGAGGTAGATGCTCCACCCGGCGTCGGTTCCGAACTGAGAGCAGACGGCTTGGCGGGCTTTGAGGATTTCCCCGACAGACTTCGCCCGGGATCCCTCTGGCTTAAGTAAGCCTCTCAAAATAAGCTTGTTCATATGCTCCTGCAGGACTCTCGGGCTGAAGGAGTGTAGGGAACCCAAGCAATAAACACAAGGAGTGTGACCGTCTGTCAGAGACGACATCTGACAGCATGAGTCACACTTCTTGAAGCCTGAAACTTTAGTATCCTTGGACAAACTGGCCCGGGGATACTAAAGAGAGAAAAATTAAACTAGTGCTTAAACAAGGTACACAAACACTCACACACCTGCACTAGTTAAGCTTACAATAATAACCACAAAAAACTCACACACACACACACACACACACTTACCTATCCTTAATAAAAATATACAAATACTACAAGGCTAAACACTACTCCTGTAGGTACAACAAGGGTGGGGTTCGCCACTAAGAGAGAGAAACAAGGGGGGGGGGTAGAAACTAACAGAAAACGAGTTTCCTTAGTGGGACAAACTAGGGGATACAAAGTCTAACTACACTACAATGGAAAGACGATCTATATATAAGAAAAATACAAAGTAAATATTAGCTAGTAATACAAAAAAAAAAAGATTAATACGACCTGAGCCAGTAAAAGCGCAACCTCGTAGCTGAAGCGGCAAACAAGATCTGGGTATCTAGCGCCAAGCATTGTGGGATAAGGGGAGGCCTCGAACCAGTAAATAGCTCTCGAGCTTTAGTAGACGGCCGAGTAGGAACCGAGGATCGGCTCCGAACCCAACCAGCAAGAATGAAGGCGAGATAGACAACTTAACATTGAAGGGTTCCACAGCCATTAGGACCTGCAACTCAGACACTCTTTTTGCTGAAATGATGGCTAGAAGTAAAGCTGTTTTCCAGGAAAGGAATTTTAAATCTGTTGAGGCAGCAGGTTCAAAGGGTGGAAGTGTGAGTTTTTTCAATACAAAGTTAAGCTCCCAGGTAGAATTGGAGCTCTCCTGGGGGGGGGGGGGGTCTTAAATGTTTGGCTCCTCTCAGGAACTGTTTCACCACAGGATGAGAGAAGAGGGGTGGGCTCAGTATTATAATGAGCAGAGATGGCAGAGGCATGAATCTTAATTGAAGAGAAAGATAGGCCTTTGTGGAGCATTTCTGTTAAGTAATCTAGTATACGATGTAAGCTGGGCACAGTTGTGTCCATTCGTTGAGACTGGCTCCAAGAGGAGTATCTTGCCCACTTTTATGAAAAGTATTTCCTAGTACTAGGCCTTTCCTCAAGGATGACATCCAGCACCTGTTTACTGAGAGTTGCTGGTGATGAGTTCAGGGCATGAGCCAGGTTGCTAGGTTCAGGGTTTGTAGCTGAGGATGCAAAATCTGGCCCTCCTGCTGGGACAGCAGGAAGGGGGTCTGAGGCAGGTGCCATGGTGGCAGCACTGTGAGACTGCGCAAAAGTGGGTACCAGTGCTGACGAGGCCAGTCTGGTGCAATCAGGATTGTCCTTGGCCCTTCCTGTTTGATCTTTAGTAGAACCTTCCAGAGGAGGAGCAGATGGGGAAAGGCATAGATTGATAGGTCTTCCCATGTAAAGGACAGGGCATCCACTTTCCATGTTTGGCTGTGGGGAGTTCTGGGTTCTGGTGTAATATTTGCAGAGTTGATAGATCTGAGGGGAAACAAAGAGGTCCACCTTTGCTGCCCTCCACGTGTGGATCAGAAGCTTGTATGACTTGGGTTCCAGTTTTCACTCATGTGGGTCCATTAGATTTCGGCTTGTCGTCTCCCAGTGAATTTAGTTTGCCTGGCAGGAATTGAGCTTGCAGGTGCAATTGATTGCTTAAGGCTGTGTTCCACACAGTCATGGCTAACCTGCAGAGCGGGTAAGAAGGGGTTTCCCCCTGCTTATGTACCACATAACTGTGGTGTTCTGGCTTTAGCAATACTTGCCCAAGAAGAATCAGGCATTTGAAGGCTGTCAAGAGCATTCTGTACAGCTAACATTTCTTTTTGACTGATATGCAGGTGCATTTGCTTTGGGCTCCATTTGCTTTGAATGCATTGTCCTGCCATGCGAGCCCTCCATGCATAGTCTGATGCATCTGTTAGGGTTTCGGTGACAGGGGGTTGAGTGAAAGGGAGCCCTTTGTTGTGGTAGCAGGCCTCTGCCCACAAAAGGAACTCTGCCCCTAGGCAAAGAATGATAGGAATCTGTTTCCAGGGCCTGAGAATGTTGACACCAAAGACTTTTTAAGTATCACTGAAGTTTCCTCATATGCAGTCTTGCATATGAAATTACTAGACTGCAAGAGGCCATCACCCTAGGGCTTGCAGTATTTTTCTTGCAGATAGCTGGGTTTTGGTAGCCAGTAGATTGAAGCAGTTTGTCAAATAAATTTGTTTTTTCTGGAGTGAGGAATGCCATCTGGGAAGTTGTGTTCAAGCTTGCTCCCAGGAGTACAATCTGTTGACTGGGTACCAGATGCAATTTCTTTTTGTTGACTGTGTACCCCAGTGAAGTTAGAAGTCTCTTTACAAATGTCAGGTGCTAGAGTAGCAATTCCAGACTGTTCGACTGAATCAGGCAATCGTCCAAGTATGGGTAAATTTGAATTTTTCTCTGCCTGCAATATGCAAAGGCTGAAGCTAGGGATTTTTTGAATACCCTGGGTGCAGTAGATCAGCCAAAGGGAAGTGCAGGGAATTGATAGTGCAGAGAGCCTGCCCTGAAACAGATATTTCCTGCAAGATTCCCTTATGGGGATGTGCAGATAAGTTTCTTTCAAGTCCAGGGTGGCTAGCCAGGAGTCCTTGGCTAGCACAGGAAGCAGTTGTTGGAGAGTAAGCATTTTGAGCCTTGGAACCACCACAAATGTGCTGAGAATAGACAGATCCAGGACAGGGTGCCAAGAGTTTTCTTTTCTGGGTACCAGAAAAGTACAGTTTTGTACCTACCATAAATGTAGATGTTCGAGGATCCACATTGCTGCAGTCCTAACCATTGGGGTAGTCCGCTGTCCAGTCGGCCCGAATACCAAAGTATATGGCTGACGTCGGTCAAGGCGCATTAGACTGACGTCAGTACGTCAGGGTACTAATGCGCATGACCGACGCCATATCTTCAGTCTTTTCTTGCCCCAGATGTGAGAAGACCCTAAAAAGACAAGGCCCAAACCAAAATACCAAAAAGCCCTGCACCAAACTTATATACAATATATATATATATATATACATATGTACAATAATATACAGCAACTCACACCACCACCCCTAAACACAGAGGGGAAGGCGGGAGGGTAAATTGGACTGCAGCAATGTGGATCCTCGAACATCTACATTTATGGTAGGTACAAAACTGTACTATGTTCTTCGTTCCACATTGCTGCAGTCCTAACCATTGGGTAGAATCCCAAAGCAGAGGTAAGGGAGGCTGGCAAATCATAAAGAAGCAGGAGCTGCCAACATGCCTTGCAAAATGGCTGTGGCAAAACCAGCCCTAGATTTAGAGTAGAGAGGAAGGTGTTAATGCTTAGAGAAAGTATGCACTGAACTCCAAGTAGCTGCCTCTAAAATATCCTTAGTTGCCACCCCTTAGAAATGCTGTTGAAGTGGCAGTAGCCCTAGTGGAATGAGGCCTAATCCCAGCTGGAATCTCCTTGCCATGATGGGAATAACAGAATGAAATGCAAAACCCAATCCACTTAGAAATAGTTTGCTTAGACACAGGCTTGCCCTGAGAACTCAAAGCAAAAGAAACAAACAACTGCTGAGACTGCCTGAAATCCTTAGTCCTGCTTAAATAATAACGCAACTGCCTATGTACATCTAAAGTGTGCAAAATCTTTTCCCCTTTATTTTGGGGATCTGCATAGAAAGTAGGCAAATGAATAGTTTGGTTTAAAGCCACACTAGAAACCCTATCCTTATGGAAAATCAGAAAGGGCTCTACTGCCATAAGGGCCTGCAACTCAGAAACCCTTCTTGCAGAAGTAATGGCAACAAAAAGCAGTCTTCCATGTCAAATATTTTAAATCAGTTGAGGCAGCAGGCTCAAAGGGTTGTAGAGTAAGTTTCTCCAACACAAAATTGAGATCCCAGGCAGAGTAGGAGCTCTCCTGGGGGTCTTATATTCTTGGCCCTCTGAGAAACTGCTTGAACAAAGGATGAGAAAACAATGGTGGGTCACAATCATAGTGAGCTGAAATTGCTGCAGCATGAATCTTAATGGAAGAGAAGGACAAACCTTTGTCCAGTAACTCAGTTAAGATATTGAAGATACACTCAAATTAGGCTCAGAAATCTCCAAATTCCTTGCTGCACTCCAAGAAAAATCTCTTCCACTTTTCTGCATACACTTTCCTTGTACTAGGTCTTTCTCCATAATCACATTTAAAACTTGTTGAGGAGAGTTGAGACTGGTGCTGTCTCTCAAAACAGAGCCATGCTGCTAGATTCAGGGTTTGTAGCTTGAGGATGAGCAGGTGGCCTTCTCTCTGAGACAAAGGGGGAATCAGGGGTAAAGGCCATGGAGGCTTCACTAGACTCCTCAGTAATGGGTACCAGTGCTGCCGAGGCCAATCTGGAGCTATTAAAATCATCCTTGGCTTGTCTTGTCTGACCTTTAGAAGCACCTTCCAGAAGAGGCAGAGGGGGAAAGGCATACATTGAAGATTTTTCCAACTGAAAGAAAGAGCATCCACTTTCCAAGCTGTGGTGTAATATTTGCAGTGAGGGGAAACAAAGAGGTCCACCTTTTTGCCCCTCCACGGTGGAGATCAAAGTGTGAGCGACTTTTTCCAGTTTTCACCATGTGGGGGTCCATTATTTCGGCTTGTCGCCCGGTGCAATTGATTGCTTAAAGCTGTTGTTCCACCACAGTCATGGCTAACCTGCAGAGCGGCGAGGAAGTTTCCTCTTATGGCATTTGCTTTGGGCTCCATTTGCCAGGGGTTGAGTTGTTGTGGTAGCAGGCCTCTGCCCACAAAGGAACTCTGCGGCAAAGAATGATAGGAATCTGCAGGGCCTGAGAATGTTGACACCAAAGACTTTTAGTATCACACTGAAGTTTCCTCATATGCAGTCTTGCATATGAAATTACTAGCAAGAGGCCATCACCCTAGGGCTTGCAGTTTTTTCTTGCAGATAGCTGGGTTTGGTAGTTTAGGTAGTAGATTGAAGCAGTTTGTCAAATAAATTTCTTTTTTGAGAGATGCCATCTGGGAAGTTGAAGTTCAAGCTTGCTCCCTTGAGTACAATCTGTTGACTGGGCTAGAGTAGCAATTCCAGACTGTTCAGGCTGAATCAGGCAATCGTCGTAGTGGGGGTATTTGAATTTTTCTCTGCCTGCAATATGCAAAAGGCTGGAGCTTTGTTTTTGAATACCTGGGCAGTAGTAGATTGCAAAGAGGAAATGCAGGGGATTGATAGTGCAGAGAGCCCGCCCTGAACACAGATATATTTCTTCCTGCATCCTCATGGGGGTAGCAGCAGATAAGTTTTCTTCTAGGAACCACCACAAGACTCCAGGACAGGGTGCCAAGAGTTTTCTTTTCTGGGTACCAGAAACAGTCTGGAGTGAAAACCTTGTCCCCTTTGCTCTGCTGGGACAGGATCAATAAACTTGATACTGAGAAGAGAAAGTACTTGCTTTTGGACCACTGCCCACTGGTTTGGTGCGAGGTCTGGCCATCTGCTTGGGGTTGGCAGTGAGTGGAAGTAGAATCCGTATCCCTGGGATACAATGTTCAAGACCCATTGTGTCCTGGGTGACATACTTTTGTATGCAGGGCGAGTTTTCCTCCTAAGGGCGCAAGTACTTGGGCAAGGCTTGGAAGAGTTAAGGATAAGTCATTTAGAGATTTTACCAAAGGAAGGTGGCTTAGTACTCCCCATTTCAGAGGAGGGAGCACTCCCATTGCTTAAGATCTGTGCATACCCTGAGACTGTAATCTTGGTGGTCTGCTGCCCATGGGCTTGGATTGAAAAGGCCTGGGAGGGACTGGAAAGGACCAGTTTTTAGAAGGCCAATGCCTACTGAATCTAGGTGGCTGTACCTGTAGGAAATCTTTAACAGTTTACATATATTTAGCTTTTTTCTCCATCTTTTTGAGGACTACTTTTGCTTTACTGCCAAAACAGGCATTCTTGGTTTAATGGTGCATCTAGTAATTTTGCTTTGACATTGTCTGGCAAGATTTGTTCCTTAAGTCAAACATGTCTTCTAAGAACAGACCCAGTGAGAGCAGCCCTGCAAGATGCTTCTAAGGCATCAAAACCACATTGCAAAGTAGGTTTTCCAACTTGGTTAGCAGAATGCATTAACTCTTGTAAATCGTTATGTTCTGCACTATGAAGAATCACCATAATTTTCTGTTTAATCAGCACCATAATATGCTGCTGATACTTTAACATATGAAACTGGCAATTTAAAGCCCTGATGGCAAGAGTAGCAGAGGTATATACCTTCTTACCCCATCTGTCTAAAGCCCTAAAGTCCCTGTCCGAAGGGGTAGGGTTACTGGCTGCTGTAGCCTTAATGCCTTTAGGTCCCTGGGAAATGGTCTCTGGATCCGCAGTAGGATTCTTAAAGAGGAATTTTTGGGAGTAAGGTACTCTAATACCCATCAGGATTCCTGGGAGCTGGAGGCAAAGTATCAGGGGTAAGGCTGGATTCCAAGAAGACATCTACAATTTCCAGAACAGGAGGGATAGCTAGAGGCCTGTGCAGAGGCAAGTTTAAAAATTCTACGAGTCTCTTTTTGGACATTGGGTAGTCCTGGCACTCCCAGTAGAAATGTTCTCTAAGGGTATGCAGGGTGTGGCCAAAAGAAAAATCTTCTGGTGGGGAAGCAGAGGGAATGGAATCCTCTGCATCAGAATCCTCATAGGTACATAAGGGTATGCCCTGGTAATTAGAAGGATCAGAGTCAACAGACTCATGATCTGAAGATTCAGAAAGAAAATCGGTTCTTGGTCTTTTTGAGGGGGAAGGCTGGCTTCCCCTAACTAAAGTTATAAGATCTTCAGCCACTCTAAGCATTTCTTTCTGAGGCATGTGGGCCTGAGAATGCACTTTGGTAGTCTGTTTCCTAGACGTGATGCGAATTCTGGGCCTGAAAAATTCGGTATTTTTGATGTGAAATGAAGTCGGTTTAGTATGAAAATCGGAAGGCCTGAATACGCCCTCAGAAGCCGGTGCCTACACAGCGGCTCCGGGCCCATCCAAGTTAGAGACATCGTAGGTTCCATAGTCGAATAAGCATCTTGCGGCATAATTGACTCCGAATGGGTCTCAGTAGAGGTCTGCGAATCTGCAGAAGCGGGTGTCAGGGGCTGCAAAAGTGCCTCACTGAGTACCGGCGGACTAGCGACTAACTTAATGGAAGTCTCATCTGCAGTTATGGACCTATGCAGTCTGTCTGTCTTTACCCTTACGTTTTTTTGGAAGATCGGTAGTCAGATGGCTTATCGAAGCCATTTCGGAATACAGAGACCGAGAGCAAAAGAATTTAGCAACAAAAATAGCCCAACGAGTAGTTCAGGCGGTGAACAAGGCACAAAACCGAGAGTGAGGAAAGTACAGTTTTGTACCTACCATAAATGTAGAAGTCCGATAGGTATGCATCTGCAGTCCTTACATATGGGTTGTCCTGCCTCGGGCAGCCCTTCGGTCGGCCGGATTCCAAAGTCTGGGTCCGGCGTCGGCTGATGTCGCCCTTTCCCCGACGTCAGAGCGCCTGGGGTATAAAAGCGTCGGCCGACGCCATCTTCCTCAGTTTTTCTTGCCCCAGAGGCCAGGTGCCCTCTAAGGAAGGCTAAATTTGGAGAGATGCAATAAATTCCAAACATGCACAGAAATATAAAACAAATACACCATAATAGATAACCCCAACTAGCTATGAGAGGGATAAGTACCCAAGAAATACCACAGAGGGGAAGGAGGGAGGGTAAACCTGACTGCAGATGCATACCTATCGGACATCTACATTTATGGTAGGTACAAAACTGTACTATGCCCTTCAAGGATGCATCTGCAGTCCTTACATATGGGTAGAATACCATAGCCAATCTGGGGGTGGTAGGATCTAAGAAAAGGATGGTGTAGCTGCAGGACTGCCGTAGCAAAGCCTGCTCTGGATCTGGAATATAAGGGTAAGTTGTAATGCTTGGAAAATGTATGCACGGAGCTCCATGTAGCAGCTTCTAAAATGTCCTTGGTAGCCACCCCTCTTAAGAAGGCTGTGGAAGTGGCTGTGGCTCTGGTGGAGTGAGGACTAATGTTAGCTGGCACAGTTTTGCCATGAAAAGAGTAACAGAATCGAATGCAGTTCCCTATCCATTTTGAAATTGTCTGTTTGGAAATTGCTTTTCCTTGTACACCAGCAGCATATGCTACAAACAGCTGGTCAGTTTTTCTGTAAGTTTTTGTTCTGTCCAAGTAGTAGCGCAACTGCCTGTGAATGTCCAGGGTATGCAGACGTTTCTCCCCTTTGTTTTGTGGATTTGGAAAGAAGGTAGGCAGGTGAATAGCTTGGTTCAATGAGACCCTGAATACCACCTTTGGCATGAATGAAGGATTGGTTCTCAATGAGACTCTGTCCTGATGAAAAATAAGAAATGGTTGTACTGCCATAAGGGCCTGCAACTCAGATACTCTTCTTGCTGAGGTTATGGCCAGAAGGAAGGCAGTCTTCCAAGACAGGAACTGTAGTTCTGAAGATGATGCTGGTTCAAAGTGAGGTAGAGTTCATTTTTCCAACATGAAGTTAAGGTCCCATGTAGGCACTGGTGGTTTCCTTGGAGGATTGATGTTTTTAATTCCTCTTAGAAACTGCCTTAGGCGAGGATGAGAGAAGACAGGTGGATCAGTGTTGTATTCTGCTGAAATTGCTGAAGCATGAATTTTTATGGAAGAGTAAGAAAGGCCATTGTGGAGCATTTCTGCCAAGTATTCCAGGATATGTGCCATGTTCATCACTGTCGCATTTAGGCCCTTTGTGGTGCTCCAAGTGCGAAATCTTTTCCATTTTGCTGAATATGCCTTTCTTGTGGAAGGCCGGCGAGCTTCCATGATGATATCCTTCACTCTCTTGGATAGCTTATCCTGGTGAGGAGTCGAGGTATTCTCCAGGCTGTCAGCTGCAAGGTTTTCAGGCTGGAGTGCAGAGTTTTGTAATTGTGCTGTGTCAGAAGAAGTGGCCAATGAGGAAGAGGCCACAGTTACGTGCATGACATGCTCTTTAAGAGTGGGTACCAGTGCTGTCTTGGCCAGTCTGGAGCTATCAGAATCACTTTTGGCTGTTCTGTCCTGATCTTCAGTAAGACCTTGGTCATTAATGGAAGAGGTGGAAATGCATACACTGTTACAGTTTTCCAACTGAAAGAGAGGGCGTCCACTTTCCATGCTTGTGGGTGGTATGTCCTTGAGCAGAATTTCTTCAGCTGATGGTTGTGGTGGGAGGCAAAAAGATCTATGTCCGGCCTCCCCCATGATTGTGTTATCTGAAGGAAGATGTCTGGGTGCAGCATTCATTCGTGTGGATCCATGATATTTCTGCTTATGCTGTCCGCCAGTATATTGTCTTTTCCTGGCACAAACTGGGATTGCAGTTCTATATTGAGTTTCAGGAAAAGTTCCCAAAGATTCATTGCCAGCCTGCAGAGAGGGTAGGAATGGGCACCTCCTTGCTTGTTTATGTACCACATAACTGTGGTATTGTCTGTCCTTATTAGCAGGTGGCCTTGATGCAGAAAGAGTTTGAAGGCCTCGACTGCATGTATGACTGCCAGCATTTCCTTTTCGTTTATGTGCATGCGTAGTTCTTTTTGTGACCATAGTCCTTGGATGCATCTGCCCTCCATGTGTGCTCCCCATCCGTGGTCTGAAGCGTCTGTTGTAATGGTTTGGCTGGCTATTGGTTTGCTGAAGGGCAGACCCCTGTTTGACTGGCTTGCTTGAGCCCACCACAGAAATTCCTTTTGAAGGCACGGAATGAGTGGTATCAAAGCTTCTAAGCTGTGACTGTGCTGAGTCCATAAACTCCTTAGGTACCATTGTAGTTTCCTCATATGCAGCCTTGCTTGTGGAATCAAAAGAATGCAAGATGCCATGTAACCCAGGGCCTGCAGGATTTTCCTTGCAGTCATCTGAGTTTGTTTTGTCAGGTTTTCGAAGTAATCTGGTAGTTGTCTGTTTTTCTACTGTGAGAAAAGCCATTTGGGTGGTTGTATCTAGCTTCGCACCCAAAACAGTTATTCTTTGGGATGGAACAAGTCTTGATTTGTGAATGTTGACTGTACATCCCAAGGCCTGAAGTAGGCGGATGGCATAATTCAAGTGTTTTACCAAAGTTTGTTGGCTGTCCGCTTGTATAAGGCAGTCGTCCAGATATGGGTATATTTGAATCCCCTGAAGTCTGCTGTGTGCAATTACTGATGCCAGGCATTTCGTGAATACTCTGGGCGCAGTAGATAAGCCAAAGGGCAATGCTGAGAATTGATAATGCTCTGAACCTGCAAGAAATCTGAGGTGTCTTCTGCAACTTTGTCTGATAGGGACATGCAGGTATGCCTCCTTGAGGTCTAGAGTTACCAGCCAAGACCCCTTGCCCAGCATGGGAAGGAGCTGCTGTAGAGATATCTCATTGTGCCAAAATTCAAATTGCTAAGTATTCAGTGCGGACAAGTCGAGAATAGGCCTCCATTGTTTTTCTTTTCTTGGGACAAGGAATAGTCTGGAATAAAATCCTTGGCCTTGTTCTGAAAGAGGAACCTTTTCTATAGCTTTCATTTGCATTAGGTTGGAGATTTGTTTCAAAGCCTCTGTCTGCCCTTTGATTCGGTAGCAGGTTTGGCATGCCTTTTCTTTTTGGTAATGTGTGAAAATGGAACCTGTATCCTTTGTCTATTATTTGCAGTGTCCATTTGTCCCTTGTAATACTGTGCCAATTTTCTGAGAATAAAGAAAGCTTTCCGCCCAAAGGTGCTTCCAATTGAGCCCTGGTTGGCGGGGTCAAGGTAAAGTCATTGAGTCTGTCCTTGTGCAGCAGTTGTAAGTCCTGCACTACCTCTCTGGTTAGGAGGCTGCCATTGACGTCCTCTGTAGGAACCTCTAGCTTGCCCTCTACCTCTGGCACGCCTGTTCTTGCCTCTTTGAAATCTCTCTGTGTCTGGAAAGGACCAATTCTTAGAAGGCCAATTTCTGCTGAATCTACGTGGTTGGACTTGGAGAAAATCTTTGACTGTTTGTACAGATTTTGCCTTTTCCTCAAATTTCTTTAAGACCTCCTGAGCAGTGGAGTCAAATAACTTTTGCATTTCCAGTGTAGCATCCAGAAGCTTTGCTTTAACATGATCTGGCAGAGATTGTTCCTTCAGCCAAGCATGCCTACGTATGACTGCACCTGTCATTGCTGACCTACATATAGCTTCCAATGCATCATAATCACACTGCAAGAAATGGTTGCTAACCTGATGGGAGTTGTGTACCAGATCCTGAAGTGATTTGCGAACTAGGGGTTCAGGTGAAGACAGTTTTTTATGCAATTCATCTAACAAATCCTCTTGGTACTGTATCATATGGAATTGACAATTTAATGCCCTCAGAAAGAGTGGCAGAAGTATACACTTTTTTACCCCATCTCTCTAAAGCCCTGGACTCCCTTTCAGAGGGGAGTGGATTTTTAGTAGTGGCAGTTGCAACCCCTTTACAGCCCTGGGAAATAGTTTCTGGATCAGCAGAGTGGGCCTTGTAAAGGAAATGATGCGAGTCCGGGACCCTGTAGTACCTATCGGGTTTGACAGGAGCCGGAGGAAGGGTGTCAGGGATTATGGTAGACTCAGAGTACACATCATCAATGACATTCAAAACAGGAGGAATAGCCAAAGGTCTATGCTGAGGTAAATGCAAAAAAGTCCTTAATCTCTTCCTGGAATCAGAGAATTCCTGGCCCTGCCATTTGAAATGCTCTCTCATGGAGTGAAGGGTCTCCCCAAAGGACAGCTCTTCAGGAGGGGAGGCCAAGGGAATAGATTCCTCTGCATCAGAATCCTCGTAGGCCGAAAAGGCTTCCTCCTGGTAGTCCGATAGAGCAGAGCCATCTGAGGCCTCATCAGAGGACTGGGGATCAGTGGGCTCAACCCTGGGCCTTTTGTCTAGAGGAGGTTGAGAGCCCCTGTCCGGATGTGGCTGAGAGACCCTAATTAAGGAAATAAGGTCCTCAGCTAAGCTTACAATCTGTGAACCTGTAGTGGATCCCTGAGGAATAGCCTTGGGAGGCAAAGATTTTGGCTGTTTAGCAGCTTTAGCCCTTGTGAATGCCTTAATGGACATGGATGCAGGAGGCCTGGCTGCACCACGTGCTGGCGTAGTTTTGTCTAGGGAAATGGTGTCGGATGTTTCTTGAACACCGGTTTCTGAAGGAAATTCTATAACCGACTCAGAAGCGGCCTCCGGGGCCGAGGTTGTCGGTTGTGCGGTTTCGATGGTCGGAAGTACCAAGGACTCTGTTTCAGCCGAAACCGAGACAGTCGCGGTAGGCCTAGGCGTGGTTTCAGTCGAAACCACGGTCCGCGTGTGTCGGTCCTTGTCCTTCCGTTTTTTGGTTAAATGAGAAGTCGGAGTCTCCGACGGCATATTGTAACAGAAACTAGCCCCAAAAAATTCCTCTGCAAACTCCGCCCGACGCCTAAGAGTGCGTCGATTGAAGGAAGCACAGGCTGAACAGGCAGAGACGTCGTGGTCTGGGCCTAGGCAGGGGAGGCAGTAAGAGTGGAAATCCTTATGAGGTATTTGTTTCCCACAAGTTAAGCAATTATTAACTTTATCTGACATCGGCTGAGGCAAGAAAGAGTCCCCAATGGGGTACTTAGCTTCTGAAGTCTTCGGTAGCTGAAGTTACAGGAGCTGGCCGACCGGCACTTGCGAACTGCTTCTGCTTCGGGCACCACGCGGCAAGAAAGACTGAGGAAGATGGTGTCAGCTGACGCTTTTATACCCCAGGCGCTCTGACGTCGGGGAAAGGGCAACATCAGCCGACGCCGGACCCAGACTTTGGAATCCGGCCGACCGAAGGGCTGCCTCAGGCAGGACAACCCATATGTAAGGACTGCAGATGCATCTTTGAAGGACATCGTAGTGGTCCGGGCCTAAACAGGGGACGCAGTAAGAATGAAAATCTCTGTGAGGTATTTGCTTTCCATGCGCAACACAACTATTAACTTTTTCTGACATCGGTTAGAGTAAGAAAAAAGGATCTGCAATGGCGTTCTTATCTTTAAGAAAAATTCAGGTCTGAAACTTGAAAAACAAAAAATTCAGGAGGCGGCTGACCGGCACTTGCAAATTGCTTCTGCTTTGGACACTGCACAGCAAGAAAAGCTGATGTAATGGCATCAGCTGCATGTTTTACACCTCTGACGACCTGACGTCATGGAAGAAGAGACCGCATCTGACTCAGAAAACCCAAGACTGTGGTATTCAGGCCAACTGAGGGCTACCTGCATGCAAATAACCCAAATGTGATGACTGCAACAATGAAACATGAAGTACATCACTGCTTCTACTACACATCTCAAGCAAAACTTCAAACAACCTGCTAGGTGCCAAAAGGAACCCTCACATTTCTCCAATGCTTAACTTTCTTCAACCATGCTTCTACAATCTTTAAATATTTCTTACAGAAAAGGGATGCATTCACTTATAAAAATTAGTGTAAGTCATCACAATAAGTATTTGAAATTCAAATCTCCAAGTTTGGAAACTTTAGAGAGAAAGATGCTGAATACTGGATGGAGAGGATAAACTTCACCACAAGATCCCATCAATGAAAGCCTTCAATGCCAGATAAATTTGTATGGTTTGAAACATTTGTTACAGCCAACATTCAGAGACCTCCTTGATGGTCCATAGCACTGGGCTAAAACCCATGTTCTAAAAACACTCCACAATGAAGAAAGCACAGAATTATACAGGAAAAGCAAGATAAAAGTAAAGGAAATATCTAACTAAGGATTAACTCTATGATCCTGGACAAAACATTGCCTGGGAAGGGAAAGATGGGAAATGAAAGGGCTGCGCTGACAAACTCGTCAACTGTAAACTTAAGCACTGAAGAAAGTTACAGCTAGAAAGTGCAGTTGTGTACACTTACCATAAATGTAGATGTTTGAGTGCATTCACTGTTGCAGTCATCACACACCTGGGTTATCTGCCTGCAGGTAGCCCTCAGTCGGCCTGAATACCAGAGTCTTTGGATTTCTGTGTCAGATGCGGTCGCCTCTTCCATGAAGTCATCATCAAGGGTATAAAACATGCAGCCGATGCCACTACATCAGTTTTTCTTGCCCCAGATGTCAGGAGCCCCCAAAATAGGAAGCAATTACATGGTGTGGAACACCTCCAGTAGAAAGTAAATACCATAGCCACAAAACATGGCCAAAAAGAGGATAGGTAGAAAGCATAGAAGAGTTAGGGGGCTGGAGGGAGGGTAACCAGGACTGCAACAGTGAATATACTCTAACATCTATATTTATGTTAAGTGTACACAACTGTACTATGTTCTTCATGTTTAACTGTTGCAGTCATCACACTTGGGTTGATATTCCCAAAGCTGAGGAAGAGTGGAGGCAGTCAAGTAATAGTAGGGCCGGCTAGCAGGCCTTGTAAGACAGCTGTGGCAAATCCAGCTCTGGATTTAGAAAAGACAGGTAAGTGGTAATGCTTGGTGAAGGAGCTTTGAAATGGCCTTGCCCTCTGCCCCTGTAGCAAAGCTGACTAGCAGCTGGTCAGCTTTTCTGAAATGCTTAGACCTGTCAAGGTAGAACCTGAGTTGTCTGTGTACATCCAAAGAGTGCAGCAGGATCTTTTCCCCTTTATTCTGAGGACTAGGGAAAAAGGTTGGTAAATGGATGGATTGGTTTAGAGCCACAATGGATATCCCCCTGGGCATAAAAGATGGGTTAGTCCTGAGGGAAACCCTGACGGCATTAGTGCCTGTAACTCAGACACTCTTTTTGGTGAAGTGATGGCTAGAAGTAAGGCTGTTTTCCAAGAGAGGAATTTTAACTGTGCTGTAGCACCAACCTCAAAGGGGTGGGGGGTGAGCTTCTCAAGTACAAAGTTAAGGTCCCAGGCAGGGGTGGGAGCTCTCCTCAGGGGTCTTACATTGTTAGCGCCTCTCAGGAACTGTTTAGTCAGAGGGTGAAAAAAAGAGAGGTGGGCTCAGTATTATAATGAGCTGAGATGGCCGAGGCATGAATCTTAATAGAAGAAAAGAATGGGCCTTCGTGGAGCAGCTCTACTAGGAAATCTAGGATTTGAGATAAGATGGGCACAGCTGTGTCCCTTGAGACTAGCTCCAAGAACAGTATATTTTCCATTTTTCTGAATACGATTTCCTAGTATTAGGCCTTCTGGCCTCAAGGATGACCTCCAGCACCTGTTTACTTAGGGTTGCTGGTGGTGTATTCATGGAATAAGCCAGGATGCAAGGTTCAGGGTTTGCAGATGAGGAAGCAAAATCTGTTCCTCCTGCTGGCACAGCAGGGAGGGGGTCTGATGTAGGTGCCAGAGTGGCACTGCTGCCAGACTGCATAGGAGTGGGTACCAGTGCTGGCGGGGCCAGTCCACTGCAATAAGGATTGTCCTTTGTTTGTGATGTTTGATCTTGATTAGTACTTTTGAGAGGAGGGGCAGTGGGGGAAAGGCATAAACTGAGAAGTTTTCCATGTAAAGGACAGGGCCATCCACTTTCCATGCTTGGCTGTGGCGATTTCTGGTGCAGAATTTGCTCAATTGATGGTTTTGGGGGGAGGCAAAGAGGTCCACCTCTGGTGTCCCCCACCTGTGGGTTAGAAGTTTGAATTAGTTGGATTCCAGTTTTCCACTCGTGTGGGTCGAGTAGATTTCTACTTAAGTCGTCTGCCAGTGAATTTTGTTTGCCTGGCAGGAATTGAGCTTCCATGTGCACTTGGTTGGGCAAGGCTGTGGTCCACAGGGGCCATGGCTAACCTGCAGAGTGGGTAGGAATGAGTTCACTCCTGCTGTTTATGTACCATGTAACTGTGGTGTTGTCGGTCTTTATCAAGAGTTGCCCTGGAAGGATAAGGTATTTGAAAGCGGTCAAGAGCATTCTGTACAGCTAACATTTCTTTTTGATTGATATGTAGGAGAATTTTTCCTTGGCTATATTTGCCTTGAATGCATTTGCCAGCCATGCGAGTCCCCCATGCATAGTCTGATGAGTCTGTTGTCAGGGTATGGGTGGCGGGGGTTTTAGTGAAAGGGAGTCCTTTGTTGTGGTTGCAAGCCTCTGCCCACCAAAGGAACACTGCCCTTAGACAAGGAATGACAGAAATAATTGTTTCCAGGTCCTGAGAATGTTGGCACCAGAGACTTTTTAAGTACCACTGAAGTTTCCTAATACGCAGTTTTGCATATGGAATTAGTAGAATTCATGAGGCCATGAACCCTAGAGCTTGGAGTATTTTTCTTGTAGACAGCTGGGTTCTGGTGACCATTTGTTTGAAGTAGTTTGTCAAATAAACCTGCATTTCTGAAGTAAGGAATGCCATCTAGGAAGTTGTGTTCAAGCTTGCTCCCAGGAACACAATCTTTTGGCTGGGCACCAGATGTGATTTCATTTTGTTGATAGTGTACCACAGAGCAATAAGAAGTCTCTCTACAAATATTAGGTGCTGAAGTAGCAATTCCTGACTTCCGCCTGAGTCAGGCAATCATCCAAGTATGGAGAAATTTGAATTTTTCTCTGCCTGCAGTATGCAATGGCTGGAGCAAGGCACTTTGAGAATAACCTAAGTGCAGGAGATAAGCAGAGAACTGATAGTGCATAGAGCTTGCCCTGAAACAGATATTTCCTGCAAGATTCCCTTATGGGGATGTGCAGATAAGCTTCTTTTAGGTCTAGAGTGGCTGGCATAGGAAGCAGCTGTTCTAGTGTAAGCATTTTGAATTTTGGGACAACCAGGAAGGTGCCGAGAATGGACAGGTCGAGGATAGGACACCAAGAGCCCTCTTCTGGGCAGCAGGAACAGTCTGGAGTAGAAACCCTGTCCTCTTTGCTCTACTGGAACAGGATGAATAGCCCCGATACTGAGAAGGGAAAGTACTTGCTTTTGAGCCTCTGCCCAATGTTTTGGAGGAAGGTCTGGCAAGCCGCTTGGGGTTAGCAGTGAGTTGAAGGAGAATCTGTATCCATGGGATACAATGTTTAGACCCATCGGTCCTGGGTAATGGACATCCAGTTTTTTGCATACAGGGCGAATTTTCCTCCTAGGGTGCAAGTACTTGGGCATGGCTGGGAAGGATGACAGACAACTCATTGTGGATTTTTTCCATTGAGGGGGTGGGCTTACCATTCTCTGATTTTGACGGGGGAGCACTACATTGTTTAGATCTCTGTGTCCCCTGAGACTGTAGCCTTGGTGGTCTGTTACCCCTGGGATTGGGCTGAGAAGACCTGGTAGGGACTGGAAAGGACCAGTTTTTTGAAGACCAATGCCTACTGAATCTAGGTGGCTGTACCTGTAAGAAATCTAACAGTTTGCACAGATTTAGTTTTTTCCTCCATCTTTTTAAGAACCTCTTCTGCTTTTGTGCCAAACAAATGTTCCTGGTTTAATGGAGCATCTAGTAATTTTGCTTTGACATGGTCTGCAAGATTTGTTCCTTCAGCCAGGTATGCCTTCTCAATACAGACCCAGTGACAGTAGCCCTTCAAGATGCTTCTAAGGCATCAAAACCACACTGCAAAGTATGTTTACCGACTTGGTTTGCATAATGCATTAAAACTCTTGTAAATCTTTACCTTCTGCAAAATCTGGAAGCAACAGCATTTTTTGTTTAATTAGTTCCGTAATATGCTGCTGGTACTTCAACATGTGAAACTGGCAATTTAAAGCCCTGACTGCAAGAGTTGCAGACGTGTATACCTTCTTGCCCCTTCTGTCCAAAGCCCTCGAATTCTTGTCCGAAGGGGTAGGATTTTTGGCTGTAATAGCCTTAAAACCTTCAGGTCCCTGGGAAATGGTCTCTGAATCCACAGTGGGATTCTTAGAATAGAAATTTGAGAGAGTCAGATACCTTGTAGTACCTGTCAGGCTTTCTAGGAGCTGGTGGAAAAGTATCAGGATTAAGACTGGATTCCATGAAACCCTCATCTACAATACCCAGGACAAGGGGTATAACTAGAGGCCTGTGCTGAGGCAAGTCTAAAAATTCTCTGTGTCTATTTTTAGACTGTGGATAAATCCTGGCATTCCCAGCGGAAATGCTCTCTTAAGGTATGCAAGGTTTCACCAAAAGAAAAGTCCTCAGGAAGGGAGGCAGAGGGAATGAAATCCTTTGCATCTGAACCCTCATAGGTAGATAAGGTGTGTCCTGGCAATCAGAGAGATCAGAGTCATCGGCAGGGACAGCTCGTACTACTGGACTGCAGTCCCCCCAGCTGTAAAATGAAATTAAAACAAAAGCGATCTGCACAAGTTAACCCATTAAAAAGAAATAAACAAAAGTGATCCCAAAACTGTACAATTCCACCCACGCATTTCAGAACTCCACCCACACATACATGTCATTCCCACCGCACAGGAATCAACCCGGACTGCTTAGTGAACCAGTCTGGATTAGGGAACACCATTCAAAACAGAGATCCCAGAAGTCTATGCAGCTACAACTGCATAGACTTGAAGGGGATTGGACTGCAATGTCTGCAGGCTGGGACCTATTAACTTGCTCTCACAGAATGCAACATCTGGCTGGCTAGCTTGTTCTCGCAAGACAAGCAGCAAGCATGTAGGTTCTTCCGTTTTTACTTTTAGTAGGGTTTCCTTATGCAGAACTGAAAAATGGCAGAAAGCAAGTAGGTTCAACTGAACATTTATGATGTAGTTGGAAGAAAACTCCTTCTGGCAGATCAGAAGTTTTCTGGGCAAGCAGCGATTATTATGGCAGAAACAGAATTGAACAGTGGTTTCCAACAAACTGAGTGCGGGCAAGCAGCAAGTATTATGGCAGAACTGAACTTTGAGGTATACATTTATAATTTAGTTGAAAGCAGAAGTTAAACTGAGTGTAGTCTTCGGGGCATGTGCGCATATAGTCAGTTCATCCGTTACAGAGTGTAGTAGCTTCGGGGCAAGCAGCAACTATGTAGGTTCTTTAACGGAGTGTGTGCACATAGTCAGTTCTTCCGTTGAAATTTAACATAGGTGTGAGTGTGTGTATACAAATATTAGTTTAGGTATGGTGCAACATAAGAATATGCTCCTCTGCTTTTTTTTTTTTCGTATACTTGTGGCGAAGAGAGAAGCTCTTCCCATCCCAACCCCAAAAATGACACCCGGATTTTTTTTTTTTTTAAACATGTAATGTACAGCTTGCTTGCTAATGCAGACAGTCAACCAAATCAGAAAACATTTCATTGACTGATTTTTAAACAGTCTAGAACTACCAGGTGAAGCTTAAGTTTCCCTTATTAAACAAGACAAAAACAAATGACCATACTTTTAAACTTGCTGGTATAAGTGTGCTTAATGAATAAGAATTCTCTGACATTGTTTACTGGATAAACAGGTAGCAATTAGCACAACTATCGCATGTATTACTGCCCGTTACCATATTTTTGCAACACTAAATGACTATTACTAATCAGGACAAAGCCGGATTAAATGCTGTTTAGCTTAATAAACATAGGTAGCACAGCAAACTTCAGAAAGAGATTAGCTGCTTTTCTGTTGTGAACCTTTAAAACAGAGCGGGTGAATGTACTTCTGGTGAAAACTTTTTTGTTCATCTCTAATTATTTCAATTAGTACCTAAAGTGTAGAAAAATGCTGCTATATCAGCACTGCCACAAAGTAATGATGCCTGTGGAAATGTAGGTGTTGTCTGTCTCTGTGCTTTGGGAATCAGGTAGCTACAGCTTAGCTGTCCTACCCACACAGCCACTTGTGAAATGTTTGCCTCGTATATTTGTTCTGTTCCTCATAATAATGTCTGTGGTTTTCAGGACATTGAATTCACTAAATAATGACAGGCATTTGAAATTCAGACTTCATATTCTTCAAAAAGTACATGGTAACACAAAACCTTTTATTCTAGCAATTTTATGTTTATATGATCAATATGTGAAAACTGTTCCTGTTTTTGGGGTTGTATAGTAGCTTTGTCCAGTTTTTTTGTGCCAAGAGGTTGACAGCTATGGTGAGAACTGAATCACTGAATATGTTTGGCGGCTGTATTTCCCTGTTGTCTTTGTCTAGCTGTTTTGTGCCAAGAGATTGAGAGCTGTGGTGAGATGTGAATTCACTAAATGATAGCCATTTAAGTTTATCTGTCTTTTAAGCAGCAGCTAATTTGGTATAGTGGTATATTGCTCTGATTGCAGTGCACAGCGTCCTGGGTTCAAGGCTTGGCAGTGAAATGCATGGTGGTAATGCATTTTATTCTAGCAACTTTCCAAGATTATACAAGCAATGTTTAAAATGTGTCCCTAGTTTATGGGATTTTGCCAACCCCCCCCAATACATTTTGGCTTTTTCCAGATTTCTTAGGCTTCAAATTTGACAGAAACAGTTGTTGAGTGGATTTTACAGGGAGCAAAGAGCTTGATGAGAAGTTTTGTGCTGCTTATGCTGAATCTGCTTGCCTTGTTAACAGAACAGGTAGTGTACTTGCATTTGATGAAGAAGGCTGTGGGTTCTACTTCCACAGTACATAGATGCATTGCTGATACTGTATTGTGTTGTGTTGTACTTTTAAATGGGGTAGATGCTGCAGTCCTGAGAATGTCCTCTTTGGCAGAGATACCTAGTAATGATGAACCTGTTAGTTTGACATCAATTCCCTGTTGCAATATTACTAGCTTATTTTTTCTATTGTAACAGACAATTTATTCCTCAAGGGCAACAAGCATTTAATTGTAAATGAAACAATGAAATATAAAGTTGTTTGCTAGCAGCAACCTCTTCATTTAGTTACAGGTCTCTCTACTGTGGAATTATTTACATGACTTTTACTTATGCAGAGATTGGGCATATTTACTGATACTGGTGAACTGTAGAAGTTTGAGTAGACTTTTATGATGGAAATCTTTTGAATTGGGCAGCTTTGTCATTATTAGTGCATGTATTTAGTTAGTTTACTGGAAAAAAGTTCAAAACAATAAATTTAAAATGCCCTCTAACAACTGCACTGTATTATACAAGAAATATAATTTAATACAATCAGGAAGGTGAATCAGTGAACACATGTATGTTTACTGTGCAAGGAGCCTATGATTTGAAAACAGCCCAGAGTTCATCTTTATCTGCCACTGGCCAGATATATTTTCTTTTAATGTGAGTTTCAATGGTGTTTCAATGAATGCGAGTTTCAAAGGCAGAGAAGTTTTAATGCTAAATCTATTTTCATTGTGAGACTGCATTGCTTTGTTTAGTATATGTCTATTAGTCTTAGTGCTGTAAAATAAAACCTTTAAATGAAATTCAAATCTTCGTAGAAGGAAAGCAGTAGTATGCACATTACAGTGTTAATGGTAAATGGGGTGAAACAGCCAAGTAATGGGACAATGGAATAGCTGCAGGGGGGCAGGCCCCATTCAACCATAATTTTGTGAGGGGGGGTGGCAAACTCAGACAGCCCCAGCTGAACTATAATTCTCAACCGTCCAGATTTTTGCAGAATGAGTAGATTTTGCTTCTTATTTTTGTTTTTTTCCTCATAAAATTTGTGGTTTTCTGGCAAATCATTAAAGAAATAAGTCACTACATAATGACATTGTTTCAGACTTCATACTCTTCAGAAAAATACATGCTACAGCAATACATGTTATTCTGTCAACTGTCTAAGTTTATACAGGAGCAATTTTTAGTACTGTTTGTTATATCCAAACCTTTAATTGTGTCTGACTTTGCTCAAAATGTTGCTATCCCCATAATAATCCCGCCGCAAAATGGCAAATTTAGAAAAAAATGTGGAGGGTTTAGAATTAATAAATAATTGTAATGATCAGAGTTATAGACTGCTTTTAATTTCAGAAATGCATGTAGATAGATTCTCTTATTTTGTCAGCTGCTCAGGTTAACAGTACTATCATTTAAAGAAGCACCCCTTCTTTGAGAGGCTCCCAGCTGCATTGCGTGGCTATTTTATGTTCTTGCGTCACATGTTTGGTCCGTCTTTCATAAAATTGTGGTTTTCTGGTAAATTAGTGGAAATCATTAAAGACTGAAGTTAGAAAATGACAGACATTTGCATTTAAGACTTCATACCCTTAAGAAAATTTATACTGATTCAAGACCTACTTAAGAGCAATATTTAAAAAGTGACCTTATTTTTGGGCCTTTGTCCCACCTTCTGTGTTTTTGTGCATATTTCTTGCTCTGAGGCCGAGAGGTATGACAAATGTGTCAGGGCCATCACTGTCATACAGAGACATTTCAAATTGTGACCCCACTGTACCCCACTCCCCCACGTAGTGACTCTGGATGTGTCCAAGCAAAGCAAGGAGCAGTTATGCAGTGTAAGTTTGCAGAGTATCCCTCCATCCAAGGTAGACACAAGTGCTACAGTGGCTTTTCATCTGTCCTCGATTTTGCCGAATGTTCTGGTTTTCTGTCATATTTTTATACTGTTATGCTTCTTCTAATTCAGAAAATGCATGTTGTTTAAGTGCCTGTTGCTTTAATGACCATCAGGTAAGCTTGTCTGAGACTGTAAGATGCAAGTAAGCTTTAATAAGCATACTGTTAAAAGAACTACCAACACAAATCCTTTTTGTTGCCAAGCAGATAATATTTACATAACTAGATAGCATATAAGCTTTGGGTATTGAAATTCATATAACAGTATTTGTAATAAAGGACAGGATTACAGTATTTTCAGAAGCACATTACATTTACTGGAGACGAAGTCATCTTTGCAGGCTTTACCCGTAAACTAAACATAATGCCAATCTATCATGTGTGATCCATAACCTGTAAGCATTTTATCTTGAGCTCGTTTCTTGTTTGCTGTTCATTTTTTTTTTACTTTGATCATGTTTTCCCCATGAAAAAAGTAGATAGTTATCAGGCAGCAGGTCTTTTTTGTATAAGAAACATTTTTACAACTGGGGATATCACACAAATTGTTACTTTCAGCATTTTACTTGGTACTTTTATGAAGCTGAATATAAATTATAATTAGAACTGCAGTGAAAGGAGAAGTGGTTTGAGTAGAGTGCTGCTGGGTTTTTTTTATACCGGATTTTGACAGGCATTTCAAAAAAAAATTTTCATGCCACAAAACCTTTTTGTTTCAATCTAGATATTAAGTAAGCGGTCATGTAGCCAATGCAGTGAAACATTTTTCCCTAGCATTCATTTTTATCTTGTTTGGACTCTCATAATGAGGGACTGCCACTCAGGCCAGTGTATTTAATTAACGTCCCAGTTTTTGCGATTTCTGTAGCATAACTCCACCCCCTTCCAGTTGGACAAACCCCTTCCAGTTGGCCACACCCATTTAGCCATCTCCTGCAACCCCACCCCCATTGATTTGAAGTCACCAGCCACCACTGGTCATCGCACTAATGGTCTGTTGAATCAGAAGGGAAATCCATTCTTTGTCTTTTAGAGGGGGAAGGCTGGCTTCCCCTAATAAGAGCTACAAGGTCTTCAGCCATTCTAAGCATTTGTTTCTGTGGCATAGGAGCTTGAGCATGCACTTTGGTTGTCGATTATCTAGACGTAGTGCGAACCCTGGGCCTGAGAAACTCGGTCGTTTTAGTCTGAAATGAAACAGTAGGTTTAATACGAACATCGGAAGGTCGGAATACACCCTCAGAGGCCAGTGCCTGCACAGCGGGTCCGGACCCAACCAAGGTAGAGACATTTCCAGGTTCCATAATCGAAGCAGCATCTCGCGGCATACTGGACTCTGAATGGGTCTCAGCAGAGGCCTGCGAATCTGTAAAAGCAGGTATCAGGGGCTGCGAAGGTGCCTCAGTGTACTGGCGACTAGCTTAACAGAATCCCCGTCGGCAGTTTTGGACCTATGCAGTCTGACTCTATCGTCACATTTTTTCAGAAGACCAGTAGTCTGATTGCTTTCCGAAGCCACTTCAGAATAAGAACAACAGCGAAAGAATTTAGCAACAAAGATAGCCAGATGACGAATAGTTCGGTCATTAAACAAAGCACAAAAAGTACAGTTGTGTACACTTACCATAAATGTAGATGTTAGAGAGTATTCACTGTTGCAGTCATTACATTTGGGTAATCTGCTGGCAGGTTGCACTCAGTCGGCCTGAATTCCAAAGTCTTGGGTCCTGCATCTGTTGCTGTCTTCTTTTCCATGACATCAGGTCGTCAGGGATATGAAATATTCAGCCGACGCAATTTTCTTTAATTTTTCTTGCTCCCGATGTCAGGTGCCCCCAAAAAGGTAGCAAAATTATGTATGTATATATATATATATATATATATATATATATATATATATATATATATATATATATATATATATATATATATATATATATATATATATATATATATATATGTGTATATATATATATATATATATATATATATATATATATATATATATATATATATATATACATATATATATATATATATACATACACACATACACACACACACACATATATGCATCAACAAACTTTGCCTTCATCTACAAGCAAATACACCACATAGATTGCAGAGGATCGAAAAAGAAAGATAAATTTCAGAATGACAGGGGGATGGCGGGAGGGTAACCTGGACTGCAACAGTGAATACACTCGAACATCTACATTTATGGTAAGTGTACACAACTGCACTATGTTCTTCATGTTTCACTGTTGCAGTCATTACATTTGGGTAGAATCCCAAAGCTATGGTTGGGAGGCTGGAGCTAAACAGCATTAGGTGCGGCTATAAGGCCCTGCAACACTGCAGTGGCAAAGCCTGCCCTGGACTTAAGAGTAGAGAGGCAAATGGTAATGCTTTGTAAAGGTGTGAACAGAACTCCAAGTAGCAGCCTCTAGAATGTCTTTGGTTGGTACTCCTCTGAGAAAGGCTGCTGAAGTAGATGCAGCTCTAGTGGAATGAGACCTAATTCCCTAGGAAACAGGTTTACCATGGTGTAAGTAGCAGAAACGGATGCAGTGGCTTATCCACTTTGAAACTGTCTCCTTTGAAATAGCCTTTCCTTCTGATCCTGCGGCATATGACACAAGTAGTTGCGCAGTTTTTCTTAAAGCTTTAGTCTTGCTCAAGTAGAAACTTAGCTGCCCGTGTATGTCCAATGAATGCAGAATTCTCTCCCCCTTGTTCTGTGGATTTGAATAAAAAGTTTGCAGATGAATTGTTTGGTTTAGAGCCAAACTGGAAACCACCTTAGGTATAAAAGTAGGATTTGTCCTCAGAGACACCCTGTCTGGGTAAAATATGATAAAAAAGCTCTACAGCCATGACGGCCTGTAGCTCTGAAACCCTTCTTGCTGAAGTAATTGCTAGTAGCAGAGTTGTTTTCCAGGATAAGAACTTTAGATCAGTGGTAGCAGATGGTTCAAATGGAAGCAGGGTGAGCTTTTCCAACACATAATTGAGGTCCCATGCAGGTAATGGTGATCTTCTAGGAGTTACATTTTTGGCTCCTCTAAGATACTGCTTTATCCAAGGATGAGAAAAGATTGGTGGCTCTGTATTGTAATGAGACGAAATGTCAGAGGCATGGATTTTGATTGATGAGAAAGATGGGCCTTTGTCAAGCATCTCAGTTAAGTATTGTAATATCTGAGGAATATTTGGTACTGCTGTATCAGTTCCTTGTGCTTGATTCCAAGCACAGAATCTCTTCCATTTGTCAGCATAAGATATTCTAGTACTAGGCCTTCTGGCTTCCAAAATGACATCTATCACAGCTTCACAGAGAGGTGTTGCTTGTATGACTACACGATTAGAGCCATGCTGCCAGGTTCAGAGTCTGTAGTTGATTGTGCAGGATCTGATTGTTTTGCTGGGGCAGTAGTTGTGGTCTTTGATGCAAGGTCTAAGCTGGGTATTGAGACAAGTTCCTTAGGATTCGGTACCAGTATTGGAGGGGCCAGTCCGGGGCAATTAATATCTTTGGCTTCTCTTGTCTGACTTTTAGGAGGACGTTGGGTAAAAGAGGCAGAGTAGGAAAGGTGTAAAAGTACAGTTTTGTACCTACCATAAATGTAAATGTTCGAAGATCCACATTGCTGCAGTCATAACATGTGGGTAGTCCGCTGTCCTCGGTCGGCCCGAATACCAAAGTGTTAGGCTGGCGTCAGTCATGGTCGCTCAGATCGGACGTCAGTACGCCGTGGTACTAAAGCGCATGACCGACGCCATATCCTCAGTCTTTCTTGCCCCAGATGTCAGAAGGCCTTAAAAAGAAAGGCCATAGCCAAAAATGGAAAAATACCCAATCACCCATGTAGAAACAATATTTACAACACAAACCACAAAGCCACCCCAAACGACAGAGGGGAAGAAGGGAGGGTAAATTGGACTGCAGCAATGTGGATCTTCGAACATCTACATTTATGGTAGGTACAAAACTGTACTATGTTCTTCATCTCACATTGCTGCAGTCATAACCTGTGGGTAGAATCCCAAAGCAAAGGTAAAGGGAGGTTGGCAAAATCATAAAGCATTAGGAGCTGCTAACATGCCCTGTAAAACTGCAGTGGCAAACCCTGCCCTAGATTTGGAATAAAGAGGGAGATGGTAATGTTTAGAAAAAGTGTGCACTGAACTCCAAGTAGCTGCCTCCAAAATATCTTTAGCAGCTACTCCCCTTAAAAAAGCAGTAGAAGTGGCAGTCGCCCTAGTGGAATGAGGTCTGATTCCAGCCGGAACCTCCTTACCATGATGAGAATAACAAAAAGCAATACAATGGCCAATCCACTTAGAAATAGTTTGTTTTGAAACAGGTTTCCCTGAGAACCCAAAGCAAAAGAAATAAACAACTGTTGAGACTGCCTGAACCCTTTGGTTCTGCTCAAATAATAACGCAACTGCCTGTGAATATCCAAAGAGTGTAAAATTTTTTCCCCTTATTTTGGGGATCAGCATAAAATGTAGGCAAATGAATAGATTGGTTTAATGCCACATTAGAAACAACCTTAGGCATAAAAGTAGGGTTAGTGCAGGGAGACCCTATCCTTATGAAATATCAAGAAGGGTTCAACTGCCATTAGAGCCTGTAATTCAGATACCCTTCTAGCAGACGTAATGGCCAACAAAAAAGCAGTCTTCCAAGACAAAAACTTCAACTCCGTAGTAGCTGCAGGTTCAAAAGGAGGTAAAGTGAGCTTTTCCAACACAAAATTGAGATCCCAGGAAGGAGTAGGAGCTCTCGTGGGGGTCTTATGTTTTTGCCCTCTAAGAAATTGCTTAAACAAAGGATGAGAGAATAAAGGAGGGTCACAGTCATAGTGAGCAGAAATGGCTGCAGCATGAACTTTTACAGAGGAGAAAGACAAACCCTTGTCTAATAATTCTGTAAGATACTGAAGTGAAACACTCAAATTAGGCACAGAGACATCAAAGCTCTTTGTTTTGCTCCAAAGAAAAAATCTCCTCCATTTATCAGCATAAACTTTCCTGGTACTAGGCCGTCTGGCCTCCAAAATGACATTCAAAACTTGTTGAGGAAGCTGCGACCCGCCAGGGTCTAAAACAGAATGTGCCAAGCTGTCAGATGCAGGGACTGTATCCTGACATTGCGGAAATGATTGCTTGCCTGGGACAAAAGGTGTGGAACTGATGGCAAAGGCCAAGGAGGCTCCTGTACTAAACTCCTCAGCAGAGGGTACCAGTGCTGACGTGGCCAATCTGGAGCTATTAGAATCATGCAAGGCTTGTCCTGTCTGTCCTTCAAGAGCACCTTGGGAAGAAGAGGCAGAGGAGGAAAGGCATAGACGTGAAGGTTGTTCCAACTGAATGATAGAGCATCCACTTTCCAAGCTTTTGGGTGAAACAGCTTTGTGCAAAACTTTGGCAGTTGGAAATTTAGTGGAGAAGCTAACAGATCTATGTCTGGAGTTCCCCAAGCCACCGTCAGCTGTTGAAATACATGAGGATCCAATTTCCATTCGTGGGGATCCACCATCTGTCTGCTCAAAACATCTGCTAAGGAGTTCTGTGCTCCCGGCAGAAACCTTGCCTGAAGAGTGAGGTGCAAACTGAGAGCAGTCTCCCACAAAATCATAGCTTGTCTGCAAAGAGGGTACGAATGGGTTCCCCCTTGCTTGTTGATGTACCACATGACTGTTGTGTTGTCTGTTTGAATCAACACCTGTCCTGGTTGAAGTAGATCCTTGAAGGCCATCAGGGCAAATTGGACTGCTAACATCTCCTTCATGTTGATATGCAAATGTTGTAGTCTGGGAGGCCACGTGTCTTGAACCCATTTCCCATTGAAGTGTGCTCCCCAAGCCATGTCTGAGGCATCTGTCGTTAAGATCTGACTCGCCTCTGGTCGGGTCACACAGAGTCCCTTGTTTAGGTGACATTCCTGAGCCCACCACAAGAATTCCCTTTGGATGCAAGGTATTATCTGAATGACAGTGTCCAAATCGTGGCAGTGTTGAGTCCATACGCTTTTGAGATACCATTGTAGCTTCCTCATATGCAGTTTGGCATTGTGAAGCACCAGAATACAAGATGCCATGAACCCCAAGGCCTGAAAGACTGTCCTTGCAGTCAGCCTGGACCGTAGAGATAATTGCTGGAAGTACAGGGCAAGATTTCTTTGTTTGTCCGGGGTCAAAAACGCCATCTGAGAGGCTGTGTTCAGTCTCACACCCAGAAAGCACATGTCCTGAGAGGGTACTAGACTGGACTTTGTTTCGTTCACAGAATACCCTAGGCACCTTAACACTGTCATAACATACTGAAGATGGTGAAGTAACTTGACTTTGTCTTGAGCAAGAATCAGGCAATCGTCCAAATAAGGATAAATTTGTATTCCCTTAGTCTTAAGAAGGCTATCACCGGAGCTAGGACTTTTGTGAACACCCTGGGCAGTAGATAAGCCAAAGGGCAATGCAGAGAACTGATAATGAAAAGTGCCAGCCAAACGCAGGAACCTCCTGCAGCTGGGCCTGATAGGAATGTGAAGATAAGCCTCTTTGAGATCCAGAGTTACCATCCAGTGATCTTTGCCTAGCAGAGGCAGAAGCTGTTGCAAAGTTAACATCTTGAATTTGGGAATGTCCAGGTATGTGTTGAGAATAGACAAGTCCAGAATTGGCCTTCAAGTGTTTCCTTTCTTTGGTACCAAAAACAGGCGAGAATAAAATCCTAGGCCCACTTCTGACGGAGGAACCCCCTGGATAGCCCCCATTTTTAAAAGTAAAGAAATCTGTTTGTGAGCCTCCAACTTTTGCTGAGGAGGAACATCTGGCATGCCTTTGAAAGGAGGCAAGGTGTGAAAATAAAACTTGTAGCCTCGGTCTATAATATCCAACACCCATTTGTCCTGGGTGACTAAAAGCCAATTTTGCCTGAAAAGTGCCAACTTTCCTCCCAGAGGAGCTGCCAGACAAGAGGGATCTGGCAGCTGGAGATACAGGTCATTGGGTCTGTTTACGAAAAGGCTGCCCCCTGCCCTCACCTGAAGATTGTGCAGGGGAACTTCACGTCCTAGGCCTGAAAGAACCCTGAGCATGAGCTCTGCCCCTACCACGTCTAGATCTGCCCCTAGACTAAGTCAGAAGAAGGATAAGCCCATCCCTTAGTAGGCCAATTTCTGCTAAACTTAGGGGGCTGCACCTGTAAAAAATCCTTAACTGTCTGCATTGACTTAGCTTTGTCTTCCATTTTCTTCAAAACTGACTCCACAGGAGAACCAAACAAAACTTCAGATTGAAGGGGAGAATCCAAAATTTGAGCTTTAACATGCTCTGACAAGTTCTGATCCTTAAGCCAGGCATGCCTATGAATAACTGATCCAGTGGCAGCCACCCTGGAAGAAGCCTGAAGGGCATCAAAACCACACTGTAAAGAATGCTTACCCACCTGATCAGAGGCATGAACTAAATCCTGCAATTCCTTACACTCTATGCCCTCTGCCAAAGAATCTACCTTAGATTTTAACTGACTTAGGAGAAAATTCTGGTACTTCAGCATATGAAACTGGCAATTCAAAGCCCTCATTGCTAGAGTGGAAGAGGTATACACTTTTTTACCCCACCTATCCAAAGCTCTAGAATCTTTATCCATAGGAACGGGATTCTTTACAACAGAAGCCCTGACACCCTTAGGTCCCTGGCTAATAGTTTCCGGGTCAGCTCTTGGGCTCTTATACAAATATTTATGAGTCTCTGGCACTCTGTAATACCTGTCTGGCTTGACCGGGGCAGGAGGCAAAGAATCAGGATTAAGGGAAGCTTCAGAGAAAACATCCTGAACAACATCCAAAACAGGGGTATAGCCAAGGGCCTATATGCTGTGGTAAAAACAAAAATTCCCTATGTCTCTTTCGAGAATCTGAGAAATCCTGACCTTCCCACTTAAAATGCTCCCTCATGGAATGCAGGGTTTCAGAAAAAGAAAAATCCTCTGGAGGGGAAGCAGAAGGACTAGAATCCTCTGCATCTGAATCAGAATAAGGAGGAAAATCCTGAATGTCTTCAGCCGAAGACTCTGAGTAATCTGAGGAATGCTCCAATCCTTCCACCTCTGGCTCCACCCTAGGCCTCTTATCTAGAGGGGGCAAAGAGCCCCTGATTAAGGTAATCAAATCCTCTGCCATTTTTAGCATATGTTTTTTAGGTACAGAACCTGCAGAACTAGGGCTTACGCCAGAGGAAGACAAACCAGGCCTGACCTTGGAAGGTACTTTAGAGACAGAAGTAGAAGGCCTAACCACCTTATGCAAAGAAGGGACTACAGAGACCTGAGAGGCCCCCTCAGCCTGACCAGACTCCTGAGAGGCCACATCCTGCAAAATTAAAGGCTCCCCCTGAGACTCAGCTGAAACCTCGGCTGGATCCACAGATTCCACCGTAGTTTCTAAAGAACCGGCGTCCGTAACGGACGACTCATCCTGCTTGGACTTTAACGATTTTTCCTTACGCTTGTTAGCGGTAGCGGGCGTCGGAGGATCCGACGCCATATTGTAGTTACACCGCTCACCGAAGACAAGCCTAGCACAATCTAACCTGCGTTTAATGGTGCGCTTATTAAATCTAGCACAAAAACGACACCCGACTACGTCGTGCTCAGGCCCCAAGCAAGGAATACAGAGAGAGTGGTAATCCCTATGAGGTATCTGTTTCCCACAAGAAATACAATTATTCACTTTTTCTGACATCCGGATTAAACTGAGGCAAGAAAAGACAAAAATATTCCCCAACGGGGTACTTAGCCCAACTTGGTCTTCGGTCTGAAACTCAGAATACGAAAATTTCAGGACGCCGAACGGCACTTGCAAACGCTGCTTCTGCTTCGGACCATGCGGCAAGAAAGACTGAGGATATGGCATCGGTCATGCGCTTTAGTACCACGGCGTACTGACGTCAGATCTGAGCGACCATGACCGACGCCAGCCTAACACTTTGGTATTCGGGCCGACCGAGGACAGCGGACTACCCACAGGTTATGACTGCAGCAATGTGAGATGAAGAACATCAGATAGATTTTTCCAACTGAAGGATAGGGCGTCCACTTTCCATGCTTGTCTGTGATAAGTCCTTGTGCAGAACCTTTTCAATTGATAATTTTGAGGAGAGGCAAATATATCTAAGTCTGGGCTCCCCCATTTCTCTGTTATGCTGCAGACTTGTGGATTTAGTTTCCACTCGTGAGGATCCATAAGGTTTCTGCTTAAATCGTCTGCCAGAGTGTTTTGTTTTCCTGGCAGGAATTGAGCTTGAAGATGTATTTGATAGGTCAAAGCTGTGTCCCACAGTGCCAAGGCTAATCTGCAAAGGGGGTATGAGTGTGTGCCCCCTTGCTTGTTTATATACCACATGACTGTAGTGCTGTCCATCTTTATCAGTAGTTGTCCTGGATGAAGTAAGTCTTTGAAGGCTGTTGGAGTATTTTGAACAGCTAGCATCTCTTTCTGGTTGATATGTAGATGCATTTGTTTTGGTGCCCATAAGCCCTGAATGCATCTTCCTGCCATGTGGCCCGCCCAGGCATAATCTGATGAGTCTGTTACAGTTTGGCTGGCAGGGGGTAGAGTGAAGGGCAGTCCCATGTTTTCGTGACATGCCTTTGCCCACCATAGAAACTCCTGTTTCAGGCAGGGAATGAAAGGAATCAGTTTCCAAACCGTGTGAATGTTGACTCCATAAACTTTTTAGGTACCATTGAAGTTTCCTCATATGCAGTCTTGCATATGGAATTAGTAGGATTCAGGATGCCATGAAGCCCAGAGCCTGCAGAATTTGTCTTGCAGAAGACTGGGTTTTTGTTGCCATTAGTTTGAAGTAGTCAGTTGCCTTTGCTTGTCTGGCATGAGGTAAGCCATCTGGGCAGGTGTATCCAAGCTTGCACCCAGGAATGTTATCATTTGAGAGGGTACCAGTTGTGATTTATTTTCGTTTATTGTGTACCCCAGGCATGTTAGAAGCCTTTTCACAAATGCCAGGTGTCAAAGAGTGTCCTTGTTCCCTGCTTGAATGAGACAGTCGTCCAAGTAAGGATATATTTGTATACTTCTTTGTCTGCAAAATGCAATTACTGGTGCCAGGCACTTTGTAAAGACCCTGGGCACATTAGATAAGCCAAAGGGCAGTGCAGAGAATTGGTAATGCATTAAGCCAGCCTTGAATCGGAGGTATCTTCTGCACAACTGTCTTACTGGGACATGCAGGTATGCCTCTTTAAGGTCTAAAGTCACCAGCCAAGCATTCTTGTCAAGCATGGGCAGAAGCTGCTGTAAAGTCAGCATTTTGAAGTTTGGAATGTCCAGGTACGTGTTCAAAATCGATAAAGCCAGTATTGGCCTCCAGGACCTTGTCCTTTCTGGGTACCAAGAACAGTCTTGAGTAAAAACACTGCTGTTTTTCCTGTTCTGGTACTGTCTGAATGGCCCCCATATCCATGAGGAACGTAACCTGTTTGTGCCTCTGACCACTGATTTTTTTGGCAAATATGGCCAACCATTTAACATTGGCAGAGTGTGGAAATGGAATGTGTATCCTTGTGATATGTTTAGTACCCACTTGTCCTGGGTTATTAACTGCCAATTTTGAGCAAAAAGTGCTACTTTTCCCCCTATGGGAGCTGCCAAAATATAAATGCTTGGTGTAAGCAGAGGGAAGTCATTGGGATTGCTTTCTGTAGGTTTGCACATTATCTCCTCCAGATTTGGAGGTGGAAGGGCCCATTGCTTTGACCTGTATGAATCTTGCACCTGGTATATGGAACCCTTAAGGCATCTAGATTTGCCCCTTTGAGCTCTGCCTGACACAGGAAAGGATCAATCTTTTGTAGGCCAGTGTCTACTGAATCTTGGTGGCTGCACTTGTAGGAAGTCTTTAACAGTTTGCATAGACTTAGCTTTGTCTTCCATTTTCTTTAAAACCACTTCTGCCTTAATACCAGAGAATCTTGTTCAGCTGCATGCAATAATTCCTGCAATTCTTTATTTTCTGCACATTCTGAAATAATCATTTTCTGTTTCAGCAATCCCATAACATGTTGTTGGTACTTAAGCATATGAAATTGACAGTTTAAGGCCCTGATTGCCAAGGTTGCAGATGTATAAACCTTTTTTCCCCATCTGTCTAGTGCCCTTGAATCTGTCAGAAGGTGTAGGATTTTTTGCTGTTGAGACCTTAACTCCATTTGGACCCTGTGAAATAGTTTCAGGATCAGCAGCACGGTTTTTAAATAAAACTTTGTGAGTCAGGGACCCTGTAATATCTGTCAGGCTTACTGGGAGCTGGAGGTAAGGAGTTAGGGGTTAAGCTTGACTCCGAAAACACATCATCCACAACGTCTAAAACAGGGGGAATGGCTAAAGGCTTGTACTGAGGGAGAAGGAGGAAACCGAGCCTCTTTTTTGATTCTGAGAAGTCTTGACTCTCCCAGTGAAAATGCTCCCTCAAAATATGCAAGGTTTCTCCAAATTAATAATCCTCAGGAGGAGATGCAGATGGAATAGACTCCTCAGCATCAGAATCCTCATAGGAAGGTATAGATAATTCCTGATCAGAAGAGGAATCAGAAGAAATAGAAACCTGATCTGAAGATTCATAATCAGTGTCTTGCCTAGGCCTCTTATCTAGAGGGGTTGGGTACCTCTGACCAAGGTAATAAGGTCTTCAGTCATTTTGAAAATCTGTTTTTTAGGCATAGAGGCCTGTGGCACGTGGCTCATGTGTAGTTTTTTTTTTTTTTTTTTTGTTTTAGAAGTTGCTTTTGTCTTTGGTTTTGCAGCTGTCGTCGGTTTGATATACAAATGCTGAGGTCTGAATACACCCTCAGAAGCTGGTGCCTGCTCAGCGGCTCCGGACCCATCTGAGAGAGATACATCCGTCGGTCCAATACCTTGAGTATCCTGCGGCATGCCAGACTTCACATGGGCGTCGGTAGAAGCCTGCAACTCGAAGGAAGTGGGCATCAGGGGCTGCAAAAGCACTTCACTGAGTAGCGGCGAACCGGTGACTGGCTTAGAAGCTTTGTCGTCTGCTTTGGATCTGGATTGCCTTTCTCTGTCCTTTTCTTTGCGTTTTTTTATGTACTCCGGTAGTCTGATTGCTATCAGACGACATTTCTGGGTAGTTAAATCTGTTTCCAAAATACTTTCGTGCAAAAATATACAGGTGCTAAACAGTGCGTTGGTTAAATCTAGCAGAAAACGGAAAGCCAGGCACGTTGTGATCAGGGCCTAGGCAAGGAATACAGTATAAATGGAAATCCTTATGAGGTATTTGCATCCCACAAGTAATACAATTATTAGCTTTTTCGGACATCGGTAAAAAGCAAGAAAAAAGTTTCCCCAATGGGGAACTTAGCTTTAGTGAAGACTTCGGTTCTGAAACTCAAACTCGAATATTTCAGTAGTCGGCCGACTGGCACTTCAAAAATGCTTCTGCTTCAGGCACCACACGGCAAGAAAGACTAAAGAAAATGGCGTCTGCTGCATGTTTTACACCCCCTGATGACCTGATGTCATGGAAGAGAAGACATCAACCGACGCAGGACCCAAGACATTGGAATTCAGACTGACTGAGGGCAACCTGCCAGCAGATTACCCAAATGTAATGACTGCAACAGTGAAACACGAAGAACATCCGAGTGACGTTGTGGTCTGGGCCTAGACAGGTGACGGGATAAGAATGAAAATCTCGATGAGGTATTTGCTTTCCTCAGGCAAGAAAATTGTTAACTTTTTCTGACATTGGTTAGAGCAAGAAAAAAGAATCCCCAACGGGGTACTCGGCTTTAGAAGACTTCAGGTTTGAAACTAGAAAAACGAAAATATCAGGTAGCGGCCATCTGGCACTTGCAAACTGCTTCGGACTCCCACATGGCAAGAAAAGCTGATGTAATGGCGTCAGCTGCATGGTTTATACCCCTGACCGTCATGGAAGACGCGACAGCATCAGACGCAGAAATCAAGACTCTGGTATCCGGGCCGACTGAGGGCTGCCTGCAGGCAGATAACCCAAGTTTTTTTTTTGTTTTTTTTTTCCCCCACCATGACCAGAGTTGATTCTTCTTTTTGTGTTAGCATTCAGTTTGAAGATAAAACAAAAGTGTGTTGACTGCAACAGTGAAACACGAAGAACATCAGACCGCACTACATCCTGGTCCAGCAAACAATGCACAAGGCCACTCTGTCAAAGGTCTACCCAGTCACACAGAAGATGTTAACAGAAATTACCTCTCCCCCTCAAATGGCATGGAGAACCACCTTTACAGAAGACCACCACCTTGACAGTGAAAGCCGCCTGCCTTTACATTCCCTGCAATTGCCATGAAGAGATCTTGAATGAAAAGGAACAGAGATCCCTTCTAAAAGTACAAGTGTGAATAGACAGCCTCCAAAACAAGTGGGGAGTGAGGACAATATCAGTATGCCCAAGAGTGCCAGGACATTCCAACAGAAAGAATACTATCCTCAAGTGAAATCCCATTCATAGGGCCAAGTATCCTTCAGTGGAGAAACATACCCGATGCACAAGGTGTAAGATACCAAACAGGGTTTCTCCATCACTATGGTACAGAAAAAGTACAGTTGTGTACCTACCACAAAAATGTAGATGTTCGAGTGTATTCACTGCTGGAGTCATTACAATAGGGTTATCCTGCTGGCAGTCTACCCGCAGTTTGGCCAGAGTTCCAAAGTCCAGGTCCAGCGTCTGTTGCTGTCACCTCTTCCCTGACGTCAGTGTGCCAGGGGTATAAAAGATGCAGCCGATGAAATTTTCTTCAGTTTTTCTTGCCCCATATGTCATGTGCCTGTAAAATGGTAGGCTAAAATATGCCAATAAGCATGCATGCACAAAAAACTTTTCCTTCATCTACAAGCAAATACACCACATAGGTTGTATAGAATAGAGAAGTACAGATAAGTCCCAGCAAAGGAAAAGGGGGATGGTAACCTGGACTGCAACAGTGAATACACTCGAACATCTACATTTATGGTAGGTACACAACTGCACTATGTTCACCGTGTTTCACTGTTGCAGTCATTACAATTGGGTTGAATCCCAAAGCTTAGGTTCGGAGCTTGGTGCTAAATAGGATTAGGAGACGCTATCAGGCCCTGCAGAACTGCAGTGGCAAAGCCTGCCCTGGATTTAGAGTAGAGAGGTAAGTGATAGTGCTTTGTAAAAGTATGCACTGAACTCCAAGTTGCAGCCTCTAAGATGTCTTTGGTTGGTACTCCTCTGAGGAAGGCTGCTGATGTGGCTGCTGCTCTGGTTGAATGTGGCCTAATGCCCTTAGGCACTGATTTGCCATGCTGTGAATAGCAGAAACGAATGCAGTGTCCTATCCACTTTGAAGTAGTCTGCTTTGAGATAGGCTTTCCTTGTGATCCTGCAGCATATGCCACTAGAAGTTGTTCAGTCTTTCTGAAAGCTTTGGTTCTGTCCAAGTAGCTGCCTGTGAATGTCCAAAGAATGCAGAAGTCTCTCACCCTTATCCTGTGGGTTTTGGATAAAAGGTAGGCAAATGAATTGTTTGGTTAAGGGTCACACTGGACACTACCTTAGGCATATGTAGGGTTTGTCCTCAGAGAAACCCTGTCAGGATGGAAAATGATAAAAGGTTCCACAGCCATGAGTGCCTGTAACTCTGAGACTCGTCTAGCGGAGGTTATTGCTAGAAGCACAGCTGTTTTCCAGAATAAGAATTTTATATCAGCTGCAGAGGCTGGCTCAAACAGAGGCAATGTGAGTTTTTCCAAGACATAGTTGAGGTCCCATGCAGGTATTGGTGCTCTCCTTGGAGGGCTTATGTTTTTGGCACCTCTGAGGTACTGCCTTAGTAATGGATGAGAAAAAAGTGGTGGTTCTGTATTGTAATGAGCTGAAATGGCAGAGGCATGCATTTTAATTGATGAAAAGGAAAGGCCTTTATCCCGCATCTCAGTTAAGTATTGCAAAATCTGAGGAATATTTGGAACAATCGTGTCAATGCCTTGTGCCTGGTTCCAAGCATAGAATCTCTTTCATTTTTCTGCATAAGATTTTCTGGTGCTAGGCCTCCAAAATAACATCCATCACTGCTATACAGAGAGGTGCGTCTTGAATGGCTACTTTATCTGCCATGCTGCCAGGTTTAAAGTCCCGAGTTGGCTGTGCAGTATCTGACTGTCTTGTTGGGTCAATAAGTGAGGTATTTGAGGTAATGTCCAAGCTGGGCATTGAGACAAGCTCTTTAGGATTGGGTACCAGTGCTGGTGGGGCCAGTCTGGGGCAATCAGTATAATTTTTGGCTTCTCCTGTCTGACCTTGAGTACCTTGGGGAGGAGAGGCAGAGCAGGAAAGGCATATTGTTAGGTTTTTCCTGCTGAAAGATACAGCATCCACCTCCCATGCTTCCTTGTGATAAGTCCTTGTGCATAAACTTTGTAGTTGGCAGTTGTGAGGGGAGGCAAATAGGTCTATGTCCGGGCATCCCCAGTTCCTTATGTTAAAGACTTGTGGATCCAATTTCCACTCGTGAGGATCCATTAAGTTTCTTCTTAGTTCGTCTGCCAGAGTATTTGTCCATCCTGGCAGGAATTGTGCTTGCAGATGTACCTGGTACGTCAATGCTGTGTCCCACAAGTTCATGACTAGTCTGCAGAGGGGGTAGGAATGTGTGCCTCCCTGCTTGTTTATGTACCACATGACTGTAGTATTGTCCGTCTTTATCAGTAGTTGTCCTGGATGAAGCAGGTCCTTGAAGGCTGTAAGGGCATTCTGAACAGCTAGCATCTCTTTTTGATTGATATGTAGATGCATTTGACTTGCGCGACATGTGTCCTGAATAAATCTTCCTGCCATATGGGCCCCCAAGCATAATCTGATGCATCTGTTGTCAATGTCTGCCTGGCTGTGGGTAAGGTGAATGGCTGTCCCGTGTTGTGGTGACAGGCTTTTACCCACCATCGAAACTCCTGCTGCAGGCAGGGAATTAGGGTAATTATTGTTTCCAGGCTGTGGCAATGTTGAGTCCAAACACTTTTTAGATACCATTGAAGTTTCCTCATATGCAGTCTTGCATATGGAATTAGAAGAATGCAGGATGCCATGAAGCCCAAAGCCTGCAGAATTTTTCTTGCAGACAGCTGGGTCTTTGTTGCCAACATTTTGAAATAAGTAGTCAGTTGTCTGTGTTTGTCTGGCGTGAGATGAGCTATCTGGGCAGTTGTATTTAAGCTTGCACCCAGGAATATTATTTCTTGAGAGGGTACGAGTTTTGATTTATTTTCGTTTACTGTGTACCCTAGACCTGCTAGCAATCTTTTTACAAATGTCAGATGCTGTAGTATAATGTCCTTGTTCTCTGCTTGAATAAGGCAATCGTCCAAGTAAGGATACATTTGTATTCCTCTTTGTCTACAAAATGCAATTACTGGTGCCAGGCATTTTGTGAAGACCCTGGGCGCAGTAGATAAGCCAAAGGGCAGTGCAGAGAATTGGTGGTGCATTGAGCCAGCTATAAATATGAGGTACATTCTGTATGATTGTCTGATTGGGACATGCAGGTATGCCTCTTTTAGGTCTAAAGTCACAAGCCAAGCCTTCTTGCCCAGCATGGGCAGAAGCCGCTGCAGAGTTAACGTTCTGAATTTTAGAATATCCAGGAATGTGTTTAGGATAGACAGGTCCAGTATTTGGCTCCAGGCTTTGTCCTTTCTGGGCACCAAGAATAGCCCTGAGTAAAATCCTAGTCCCTGCTCTTGCTGTGGTACTTGCTGAAAGGCTCTCATGTCCATGAGGGATGAAACTTGTTTTTGTGCCTCTGCCCACTGATTGCATGGCAGGTCTGGCATACTGTTTGGTCTTGGCAGGGTGTGAAAGATAAACCTGTAGCCTTGTGATACGATATTTAAGACCCCTTTGTCCTGGGTGATCATGTGCCAATTTTATGAAAAAAGTGCTAGTTTTCCTCCCAAAGGAGCTGCCAGAAGATAAGTGCTTGGGGCTGGTAGGGGAAAGTCATTGAGACTGTTTCCTGTATGGCTGTGATTTTTCCTCTCCGCTTTTGGAGGTAGAAGCACGCAACTGTTTAGGCCTGTATGAGCCTTGGGGCTGTGATCTGCCGCTGTGGCGTCTGTATCTGCCTCTGTGGCCTGACTGACACTGGAAAGGACCAATTCTTTGTAGGCCAGTTCCTGCTAAATATGAGAGGCTGTACCTGCAAGAAATCCTCGACTGTTTGCATATATTTAGCTTTGTCCTCCATTTTCTTCAACACCTCTTCTGCTTTAACACCAAACAAGGTATTATGCTGTAATGGAGCATTTAATGGTTTTGCTTTAACATGATCAGGCAGATTCTGTTCTTTTAGCCAAGCATGCCTCCTAATGACAAAACATGTAACAGCGGCCCTGCAGGAGGCCTCTAGAGAATCGAAACCACATTGCAAAGTATGCTTTCCCACTTGTTCAGCTGCATACAATAAATCCTGTAATTCTTTGTTTTCTGCACATTCTGAATTTGTCAACATTTTCTGTTTAAGCAGTGACACAAAATATTGCTGATATTTAAGCATATGAAACTGGCAATTTAAAGCACTTACAGCCAACAAAGCAGAAGTATAAATCTTTTTCCCCATCTGTCCAAGGCGCTAGAATCCCTATTAGAGGGGATAGGGTTTTTTGCAGTGGAAGCCTTGACCCCTTTGGGACCCTGAGAGTGAGTTTCTGGGTGAACAGCAGGGTTTTTATAAAGAAATTTATGTGAATCAGGAACCCTGTAGTACCTGTCTGGCTTAACAGGAGCTGGTGGTAGAGAGTCAGGAGACAGACCGGACTCTGAAAATACATCAACTACAATATCTAAAACAGGAGGAATAGCAAGGGGCCTGTGCTGTAGTAATAAAAGGAAGTCTCTGAGCCTTTTTCTTGGATTCTGAGTAATCTTGGCTCTCTACCAGAGGAAATGCTCCCTCATAGTATGCAGGGTCTCCCCAAAAGAATAATCCTCAGGAGGAGAGGCTGAAGGGATAGATTCTTCAGCATCAGAATCCTCATAGGGAGGAAGAGAATATTCCTGTTCAGAAGAGGAATCAGAGGAAATGGAAACCTGATCTTTTAGTTATGTACTTACCATAACGATAGATGTATGTGATCTATCTCGCCTACATTCATAACTGATGGGCTCGGAGCTGAAAATTGGCTCCAACTCGGCCGATACACTAGCACAAAGTCTCTCATTGGCTGGGCCAACCCCCTTATCCCAGGATGCACCACGCCCAAACCCCCAGATCTTGTTTGCCCCACAACAACTCACTCACATGAGCCACTCCAACTGTACAATAGAGTTTCCTCCAGATCCAACAGGTAGGGGGGAAGGAGGGCGGGTACGTACGAATGTAGGCGAGATGGATCACATACATCTATCATTATGGTAAGTACATAACTAAAAGATGTAATGCGATCCTATCTCGCCTGCATTCATAACTGATGGGACAGCATCTCTAGCACCTAGATCCTGGAAGGCTCACTGGAAGACACTCCTGAGCACTGTGGAAGAAAGGACGCCTGACCTCTAGAGGCCAAGTCCAGTTTGTAATGAGAGATAAAAGTATGTGGAGAAGCCCAAGTGGCCACTGCACATATCTCATCCACCGACAGTCTGGCGTGGAAAGCCACTGAAGTAGCCATAGCCCTAGTAGAATGCGCTCTAACTGGAAATGGAAGGTCCCTTCCTGTTGATGCATAAATAAATGAAACAATCTCTAATCCACCTAGCAATAGTGGTCTTAGTTACTGCTTTGCCAATCCTGTTATCTGCAAAGGCCACAAACAACTGGTCTGATTTCCTCTGCTGCTGTGTCCTATCCAAGTAAAACCTCAGTTGTCTATGCACATCCAACTGATGAAGTCTATTCTGCCTTGTTGGAAAATTTTGGAAAGAAAACTGGTAGCTCTATAGATTGCTGCAGGCAAAGAGCAGAAGAAACTTTCGGAAGAAAAGACTGGTTTAGTCTTAGAGATACTCTATCCTTGTGAAAGATCAGATAAAGGGGCTTAACAGAGGGCTTGAATCTCCGAAACTCTTCTGGCTGAAGTAAGAGCTGACTCAGTTACACAGCAAACTTTTTCACTTTTTCTAGCATGTCGAAGGGTCAGTTGCTAGCGTCCTCTCCTGTTCAGCTGGTGAATCTGGGCATCTTGAGGCAATGTTACAATTGCCTCATGTACACAGACAACCCACTCCTTCTCCCACAAAACACAAATACATGTGAGAGATGCAACTATATAGCCAAACTGGAGGCTGAGCTCTCTCAACTCAGGACTGGCAAGACCAGACAGGAGGAGAAGGAAACCACGCACACCACAAACCCAGTTTCACATAGAACTATCACAACTGCAAAACAAACACAAACACACAAAGACATACTCGGAGGCACTGATCAAAAATCTACCAAAACTACAGAGGCCTCCGAAGCAGACACCCAAGAAACTGCCACCTCAAGACATAAGACATGCAACACATAGTTCTCAAAGTCAGTGTGCTAAACAGTCACAGCCCTTAAGGCCAAACACAATGCCAGACACACTTGTTATAGGTGACTCCATAGTCAGACACACTGACGTCCCACTCACCAGACTGAACAAGGAAAAGATCACAGTTAGCTGCCTGTCAGGCGCTGAATCCGCCACATAACACAAGCCCTCAGGTCACTCCACAGCAAGTACAAGTATGACTCAGTCATTGTCCATGCCGGTGTGAACGACCTGAGACGTACCTCCCTGGACTACATGAAAAGAGACACAGAGGAGCTCTCAGATTATGTAGCCCAGGCCGGTATGACCCTGACCCTGAGCAGTATCCTACCCTCACCAAGAATGATGCCACAATACAGAGACAAAATGATCAGCTTTAATAATTGGCTTAATTACTGGTGTCATTCTAAGGGGATCCAATGTCTGTCTGCCTGGGATGACATGCTTGACAAGCCACGCTGCTTCGCAAGGGACGGCTTGCACCTGTCACCCCTGGGCTTCCGGATATTGGCAAAGGCTCTTGCCACCCCCATAATGCCTTTAGGCAAGGCTCAAATGATAAACCTACCGCCCTAGAAAACAAAAATGGAGAAAAACTAAGGGTAATACTGCTCAATGCCAGAATTCTAAACCTCAAGATGCATGCCCTCGAAGCCCTCCTCAGTATGGAGAACATCGATGTTTGTGCTGTGACTGAAACCTAGTTCAAGGCTCCTGAGAGCACCCCAGCACTATCAGGTTATACCTCATATCATGCGTTCCGCCCCAAAATCCGGACGAACAACAAAAGGAGGGGAGTATCCATATTCATAAAGGATACCCACACCTCCAGGTTAGTGGCAACGCACAAGCATCGGAGACCATCCAGGTGCAATTAACCATAGGTAAAACTGCCCTACAGTTTGTAACATGCTACAGACCACCTTCTCAAACTCAGGAAACCCACACAGCCTTCCTGAAGACACTGGAGAGTATAAATGTCTCTCCAAACACCATCATATTGGGTGACTTCAACTACCCAAACATAGACTGGGAACATTACTCAAGCCCCAACACCCTAGCCCAAAGGTTCCTTGAGTTCATAAACTCAAATGCTATGGAACAACTAGTCACCATTCCCACAAGAGGAGAAAATATACTAGACCTGATCATCACAAACATGGGGACAAAATGCTCCACACCGGAAGTATATCCCTCATTGGTGAGATCAGAGCATAAATTAATCTCACTGGAGATCCACATCCCCTCCCCCAGCAAAAAAGAACACAGTGAAGAACTTTTCAAAAGCAAACTTCACACTTCTTAAGACTGGAGTGGTATCCTTCAAGGCCACCGAGCCAGTGGAAACCACAACCCACGCTGCTGAAACTCTTACAAATGCCTTCTACGAGCACCTCCAGGAATGTATGGATCAAGCAATCCCTAATAAAATCAAGACCTTTTCCACCAAAGGCAGGCGCCCGGTCTGGTGGACTCCAGCCATAAACAAACTCTACAACAAGAGGAGAAAGCTACTACATGACAGAGCAAAATCCTAAATGGGAAGGCATCTCTGATCAATACTAGCAAAAACTACGATCACTCATAAAATCATCCAAGGCCAACTTTGAGAGAAAAATCGCTAATGACACAAAAGACAATCATAAAGCCTTCTTTAGCTATGTTAGAAACCTGGGTGGAAACTCCCAGATATGCTCAGAATTAGTCCAAAATGATAAAAAATACACTGAACCCACAGACATTGCCAACATACTGGCAGACAGGTTCAGTGCAAATTTCTCCTCCTCCCCAAAAGGAGAAATATCTATCCCACCAGAGTCTAGCCTCCCAAACATCTCAGATGCCCAGGTGAGAGCTGCTCTCTCTAAAGCAAAAACACAGCATCAATGGGACCGGACGGTGTCCCCGGCTGTGTGCTACACGAACTCAATGAGGAACTAAACCCACACATAAGGCTGCTGTTTAATCTTAGCCTTACTACAGGATACGTACCCAAAGAATGGCGTACGGCAACTGTGGTCCCACTCCACAAAGGCGGTGCTTCTACGGACCCTGGAAATTACCGCCCCATAAGCTTGACGAGCCTTGTCTGCAAAGCTATGGAGAGGATCATAATGGAACTCATAATAAAGACATTGGGGACCTACAGACACTGGATCCTACCCAATTTGGCTTCGTCAAGGGCAGATCCTGCCTCTTGAACTTGGTCGACTTTTTCGAAACAGTCAGTAAGGCCATTGATGAGGGTAAGGCAGTTCACACAGCCTACCTTGACCTAGCAAAAGCATTCGACACAATACCCCACTCGGGCATCATAGAAAAGCTCACCAGCTTAGATGTAAACCCATATGTCACAAGATGGGTTGCAAACTGGCTCAAGGACAGAACACACAGGGTTAGAGTTGCTGGTGCCATATCAGACTCTAAGCCGGTCTGGCGGTGTCCCACAGGGCTCAGTCCTGGGCCCCTCTTGTTCGGCATTTATTTTTCTGAAGTGCAGGCAAACATAGGGGATTGTGGCTGACAAAATTTGCAGATGACTGCAAACTGGGCACCATAATTGACACTCCATCAGACACAGACATCCTCCAGAAAGGTCTCATAGAAATGGATAACTGGTGCCAGAGCCATGGCCTTAAGCTAAATGCCAAAAATGTATAGTCATACCCTTTGGGAAAAACAAGGTAACCCCTAATTACCACATAGGTGGTAATCCATTAAACACGGAAGAAGTTATCAGGGACCTGGGGACCCAAGTTGACAGTAACCTCTTTTGACACACACATTGCCAAAGTGGTTAGGAAGACCTTCTACATTGCCCACCTGATCATGAAGGGATTCACATCCAGATCAGGAGAGGTCATTGTACCCCTGTACTCTTCACTTATCAGACCAATGATTGAGTACAACGCCCATTCGAATGTACCTTACCCGACACCTGCAGCAGTTGGAAAGACCCCAAAAGTTCCTCACCAAAAGGATAAAGGGACTCAAACATATGTCATACGATGCCCGACTGAAGAAACTCCAGCTCTATTCAGTCGCATACCGACTGCTCAGAGGTGATCTGTGCCTGACATACAAGGCCATGTCCAACCCGAATTAATGGACATGCTCCACCTCAAAAAATCCAAATCCACCAGAGCCACGAGAGCAAGAGACTTAAACCTCAACACGGATATAAATAGGACGTGCTGGAGGGACAGATTCATCACCCAGAGACTCCCTACACTATGGAACAGAATCCCAGTCCATGTGAGGCAGAGCCCCTCACTGACTCTGTTCAAGAGAAATCTTGACGAGTGGATGGGAGATCGTAGGTTTACCCCGGGAATCATCTCTGTGCCACTGCTGGACAGAGGCACAGCAAACTAATGGGTATAGTATTCTCATCCTAAGGGGTGGTGAAAGCCACACACACTCTGGCTAGGCTTATAAATGCCCTGGGGCAGATAGGTTAGTATGAACCTATGAACCTATGAACCAAGAAGGCAGTCTTCCAAGATAAGAACTTTTGCTCATAAGTGGCCGCCGGCTAGAAGGGATGAGACTTCAAGGCTCCTAAAACTACATTCAAATCCCATGGGAAAACAGGTTGTGACACCAGGGGGGGGGGGGGCAACCAAGCTCCCTTAAGAAAGGCCTTACACAACTTATGACTCATGAGTGAAGGCTCAAAGGCAACATGATAATTAGAAATCGCTGCCAATTGGACTTTAAGCGTGGAGACAGCTGAACCCTGCCTAAAAAGAGTTGCCAAAAAATCTAATACTGCGGACACCGGGGCTGTCATGGGGTCAAGGTTGTGCTGCTGGGCCCAAATGGCAAACCTTTTCCATTTATTAGAATATATCTCCTTAGTGGAAGCTCTGTGAGAAGAAGACAGAATCCGGACCATCTCAGGCGAAAGGATATGCTGTCTGACTAAGGTCGGAAGTGGAGCAGCCAAGCCGTTAGCTTGAGAGTTCGCAGTGATAGATGGGCCTGACCTGACTGAAGAGTCAGGAGGTCTGGAACTGGGTCCAGAATCCAAGGATCCTTCACTGCATACTTCCGAAGGAAGGGAAACCAAACTTGGCGGGGCCAGTGTGGTGAGATCAAAATCATGCTGCTTCCCCAAGCAGATCGCCTTCTGAATCACCTTTGGCAGTAGTGGGACCGGAGGGAAGGCGTAGAGCAGACCAGAGGGCCAATTGTGGACTAGAGCATCCCTGGGATACCCCCTGGGGGGGGGGGGGGATCAGGGAGAATAAATTGCTGCATTTCACATTCCAGGGGCTGGCGAATAGGTCGCAACAGGGAAACCCCCACTTGGAGAAAATCCGAGCCGCTACTCGGTCATTTAGGGGCCACTCATGAGGCACCAGAATAACTCTGCTCAGCCTGTCTGCTATCACATTGGACTTCACCGGAATGTGCGTTGCCACTAGAAATCTCTGGGAAGCGATTGCCCAGTTCCAAACTCTCATGGCTTCTCTGCAAAGAGGATAAGACCTGGTTCCTCCCTGCTTGTTCAGGTACCATACTACCACCATATTGTCTGAGAAGACTGCGATGGTACCCTTGGGAAGAGAGCTGTGAAGTGCCTGCAATGCTAGAAGCACTGCCCTCATCTCCAGGACATTGATGTGTAAGTGGGTTTCGTGATCCTGCCACATGCCTTGAACCGTCCTGTCCAGATAATGCCCCCCCACCCTATCTGGGAGGCGTCTGTGGTCACTGTGGCAATGAAGGAGGGGGGGCAGAAGAGTCGCCCCTGGTTCAGGTTGGAGGAGAGGAGCCACCAACAAAGATCTCGCCGGCAGGTATCCGTAATGAGAATCGGGTAGGACAAGGGCAGATCTTGGTACCATTGGAGAATTCACATGTGCAATCTTGCCAGAGGGACCAGAAGAATGGCGGCCGCCATTGACCGCAAAAGCAAAATGACCATCCTGGCTGGGGCTTTGTTTCGGGGTAAGGCTAGAACTGGGTACTGCAGTATCTTTATCCTCTGTTGGAAGGAATGCTCGCATCTCGACAGAGTCTAGCTCTGCGCCTATAAAGGCAACACACTGTGATGGCAGCAATACAGACTTTTCCCAGTTGAATGTAATTGTCCCAATTCGATGGTTGCACTCACGGCTTGAATAAGAAGATGCCTGGTGGGGGCGGTGAGGAGCCAGTCATCTAGATATGGAAACACCTGGAATCCCAGACATCTCAGGTGAGCTGTCACCACTGCCAGACATTTGGTAAACACCCTGGGAGCTGTGGTGAGACCAAAGGGCAGGGCTCAGAACTGGAAGTGACTGGCTCCTAGGCGGAAGCGTAAATGTATCCTGGACACCCTGTTTATCTTGATGTGATAATAGGCGTCCTTGAGATCGATGGAGCACATCCATATTCCTTTTTCCAGCAATGGGAAAATGGATTGCAACGTGACCATCCGGAACTTGGACTTCTTTACGAAGTGGTTTAGGTGGCTGAGGTCTAGAACGGGTCTCAAGCCCCCTGTTCTTTTCGGCACCAAAAATAACTGAGTGAGTTCCTAATCCGCTCTGGTCTGCGGGGGACTGGCTGGATGACTCCCTTTCCGAGCAGCTTTGCGACCTCTATGGCTGCTTGATCCCGTTGACTGGGTGGCACGTCCGGGATTTTTCTTGACGGTGGAGGGGGACGGATAAAGGTAATGGTGTAACCTCCTGCGATGATATGAAGCACCCACTGATCCTGAGTGATGGAACCCCAGGCCCTTGGATGCTCCGAAAATCGACCCCCGACTGGCTCCGGAGACGCACAGTCGGGCAGTCACTCAGGGACGCTGGAAGGAGGGACCACGAAAGGATTCACGGTTTCCTGTGCTGCGGGGGCCTCCGCCGCCTCTAGGGCGATGTTTTCCAGAATTCCCCCCTCCTCTGCCTCTGGAAGGGGGGGTCACGGATGGGCAGGGAAAAACTTTTGGGACTTTCTGAACCACATCTTTCCTCCCCTCTGCACCTTGGGATAAGGTCTCGAAGGGAATGAAAAATGGGCCCCAATGGCAGACAAAGTCTTACCCTCCTGCTCGCATCTAGTGAGTGTGTCTTTCACCTTGGGTCCAAAGAGAGAGGACCCGTCGAATGGAGCATCTGTGAAAGAAGACTTGAAAGCCTCCGCAAAGTGACACAAGCGCATCCAGGCTTGCCTCTTAAGGGCTACGCCCGAACTCGCTGCCCTACTTGCCCCTTCGGCTGCATACAATATGAGCTTCATGGACGAGTTAACAATCGACGAAAGGTTAGACAGCTGGGCGTTGACAGACTGCGCCAACGCCTCAGGCACGTTTATCTAACAGGGTATCTCCCACCTCCTTTATGAGATCCCTTTGGAGCCTCGTAAAATGACAAATAATTCAGCGACTGCAGGGTAAAGGTTGCTGAAGTCAGGGTACGCTTCCCGTACCTATCCATGCTCCTGGACTCATCAGGAGGATGGATAGACGTAGATGCCTCTGCCACATCCTGCTGGGTGGCAGACGCCACCACCATAGCATCCACTGGGACTCTCTTGGTTAGAAACTCCATGCCAGGGGGTACGGATAAAAATTTGTTGGGGCGAGAAGGAACTGGCTCCACAGAGTCAGGGTGCTCCCACACCCTTCGACAAATAAGGTCCAATAATTCATCGAAGGGTGCAGACACCCAGGAGGCAGAGGGTTGGGCTCCGAAGGCCTTGAGGAAGACAGACTCCTCCGCGGAAGGGGTTCTGGATGGCCAGTCACCCCTCTGTCTCAAGATCTCCAAGACATCGGAGAACGAGACATCGTCAGAGGATGACTTCGGGGACCCTTCCGCATCAAGGTCGGTGTCCGAGGTGACAGACTCATCTGGGGAGTCTATGTGCTTCCTCTTGCACAACTTTTTCCTGGGGGGCTCGTCAGGCAAAGACTCTGAAGGCTCCTTGGAAAAAGGGGGACCACACATGGAGGAATCCTCAGGCCTCGGAGCCACTCTGTCCGAAGACAGGGGGGCACCAGAAGCTCTAGTCGCCGTGTCTAGGGAAGGAGTCGCAGATTCTGGTGGGCACCAGAAGCTCTAGTCGCCGTGTCTAGGGAAAGAGTCGCAGATTCCGGTGAAGTCACTAGAGATTTGTCTAGTGCACTCCTCATAGCCTCGAAGGCGGGTCCACCAGAATCTGAAGAAAGGCCTGCCTGTGAGACCATGACCGGTGTCGGGGTCCCCCTAGCCAAGGCGCCAAGGGGGAGACCCGGGGCCGAAACCAAAAGCCCCAAGAAATCACCCTCGGGCTCAGCAAAGGACACCCGAGAACTGAAACCCCTGGAAGGAACAGAAAAGGTTGGAGCTGAAGACGGTGCCGACAGACTAGCCGTGGGTCTCGGAACAGACTCAGGAACCTCACCTGACTCTGCGAACCATCGCCAACACCAGGGCTGTCGGAGGAGGAAGAAACTGAATCGAAATGGTTGGCTCCGGCCGCTGCGCTGGAGCTGAAAATAATTTAGATAAGACAGGTGACCGGAGGAGCGTCTGGACCACCCTATCTAAATCCGAATACAAAAGCCTGGAGGACCTGGAGGAAAAAGACGGGGGCGAGAAACTTTCTACCGGCTCCGAGGCAATGCTGGAATGTCGACTCAAAATCGGCTCCAGAAGGATCGGAGCCGAGGAAGACTATTAGAACAGAGAACCCCTTGCGCCGAAGAAACCGACCCTGGAGCCGAAACACTCACCTGCGGCTCTGAGACCAATGCAGCAGAGGAAAACCCAGATTGGAATTCTCTATCCTGCGGCTCAGAGACCAATAGAGCCAAGGAAGGAGCCCAAGATTTAGATCTTCTCTTCTGCGGCTCCGAGACCATTGGAGCCGAGGAAGAAGACCCAGACATAGATCCTCCATCCTGCGGCTCCGAGATCAGTGGAGCAGAGGAAGAGGACAAAGATTTAGTTCTTTTTTCAGGCGGCTCCGACGGACTTGTCGGAGCCGAAGACTTCTTTTTCTCCAATTTCGAAGAGGGAGAAGAAGATATACCTTCCTCAAAAGATGGTTTTATTAAACCTTTCAAGATCAACTTATTTTTCCTCTCCTGTAGTACACGAGAGGAAAAGGCATGGCAAACATTGCATGATTCTTGCAAGTGTTTAGCCCCTAAGCAATAAACACAGATGGCATGGCCATCTGTTAACATTTTATAGCCACATTTCGAACATTTTTTAAAGCCTGACGGCTTATGCTCTATTTCTTTGCCAGACATGACCCACAAAGCACTCGAAACACATGGAAGGGAAGGGAGAGAAGAGCTCTTACTAAAACGCTCAACAAGATATAGGGCAAAGGCCCTCTAACTCAAATGGGCCTAGCCCGCCAAACAGAAGGAATCACACAACACCAAAAACAAACACAGCCAATCACAGGGTAGTACAGATGAAGATAGCTATTAAAATAGCTGTTTGGTTATAAAATTTTTAAGCTAACAACAATAACGACCAAAAAGGCAAAAAAAGAAGGGTACTTAGCCACAGCCAAGTCGAGACCACGTCGTTACTTCAGAAGCGGCAAACGAGATCTGGGGGTTTGGGCGTGGTGCATCCTGGGATAAGGGGGTTGGCCCAGCCAATGAGAGACTTCGTGCTAGTGTATCGGCCGAGTCGGAGCCGATTCTCGGCTCCGAGCCCATCAGTTATGAATGTAGGCGAGATAGGATCGCATTACATCTCAAGATTAATAGTCTATCTCTTGCCTAGGCCTCTTGTCAGGAGGGGGATGGGAACGCCTGATCAAAGTAATTAGGTCTTCGGCCATTTTAAGCATCTGTTTTTTAGGCATGGTGGCCTATCCAGGTGAATGCATTACTTGTTTCTTTGTCTTTAGAGCTGCTTTAGTCTTTGCCTTTGAAGCTGAAGTTGGTTTCACATATAACTGAGTAGGTCTGAAAACACCCTCAGAAGCTGATTCCTGCTCAGTGGCTCCAGACCCATCTGAGGGAACAGTTTCCGAGTGTCCAATACCTTGAGTTTCCAGTGGCCTAGTCAGCTCCATGTGGGAGTTGGAAGTGGCCTGTGGCACTGAGGTAGCGGGCGTCAGGGGCTGCAAAACCACCTCACCGAGAACCGGCGACAGGACTAGCGGAAGCCTCGTCATTGGTTTTGGACCTCGGATGCCTGTCCTTTTCTTTGTCTTTGCGCTTTTCATAAACTCCGGTAGTCGGCTGTTCCGACGGCATTATATAATTTAATCTTCTGCCAAAGTAATGAAATGCAAAATCGTACAGACGCTTAATAGTGCGTTGGTTAAATGTAGCACAAAACCGACAACTAGCAACGTCGTGGTCAGGGCCTAGGCAAGGAATACACTAAGAATGAAAAATCTTATGAGTTATTTGCTTCCCACAAGAAATACAATTAACTTTTTCTGACATCGGTCTGGAGCAAGAAAAAAGTTTCCCCAATGGGGTACTTAGCTTTAATGAAGACTTTGGATCTGAAATTCGAATTTGAAAATCTCAGGAGTCGGCCGACCGGCACTTGCGAACTGCTTTTACTTCGGGCACCGCGTGGCAAGAAATACTGAAGAAAATGGTGTCGGGCTCCATCTTTACACCCCTGGCGCACGGACGTCAGGGAAGAGGCGACAGCAACTGACACCGGACCTAGACTTTGGAACTTGGGTCGACTACGGGTAGCCTGCCAGCAGGATAACCCTACTGTAGTAACTGCAACAGTGAAACACGATTATCAGCCCTCACCCAAAAGACTGATTAACCTACCAATAGCAGCAAAGTCTTCATACTATCTTCCCACCTATCAATGAATACAGGCAGGTCACTGCCTACACCCCTTAAATGGACACAAGACCAGCAACAAAAGTACTAAATATCTGGGATGTCAGACATTCCTTACCTTAATTACTTCATATTCCTCTCTAGTTGAAGCTTATGTCATGACATTTTACTTGTTCTACTTTTCTTTACTGCTCTGTGGTAGCAATCAGAGCAGATGCACATTCGTATAGATTTCTGTTACATCATGTCTCTCTCTTTTAGTAGCCCAATTACAGTGTTTGTCTGTTTTAAGAGTCATTGACACTTTGGGTTTTGGACCCTTTTCTGTAGTCTTTTTCTCATCTCAATATATCGGGTCTATATCACATAATCGAAAGCTGATAAACCCGAAGCTCAAAACCGCGAACTTCAAACCTCAAAAGCTGACAGACTCCTCAAAAAAAAAAACCCTAATTACCCAAAACAAAAAATAAACCGCTCTATGCAGGGGGGCAAGATAGCACTACAGTGCAGTAAAGGGCAATCTTCCCTTCCCGCACTCTATGGCGATGTCCGTTCTACGGTTCGATGTTTTTGAACATCGAGGTTTGAAGTTCAGAGTTTTGTGCTTTGGAGTTAACAGCTTTCCAGCTTATGACATAAACCCAATACAACTGTCCATTTCAATTAGATCAGGCAGTTCTTCCTTTAGGATGCTGCCAGACAAGAAGAGAAAGTGATCTATTTGCTGTTTCCAACACCCCCCCCCCCCCATGTAATCCTAACTGGACTTTTAAGAAGAACTCCTGTGGAAGGTTTAAAAAATGTTACTCTGTTGTAAATCTAGTGACCCCACTGTTTTGTGTACTATTTCCGGAGAATTTACTGGACCGTAACTTGGGGTATTACCTGCAGTCTCTGCCTTTCCACAACATTAAACTCTTTACATCACAATACATTCCACTTTTGTGTTGCTTTCTACTTTGTAAAATGTACTAAGTTCAGACATCTTGGCCTGTACAGGTCAATCATACTGGTTAGCAAGATACAGTGACCATAATGAAATACATAATCTTCCTTTTTCTTTTTAAAAAGTCCATACAGCTCCATGAATTGACAGCTTCTGTCCCCACCTCCTATTTCTTTGCAGCACATTCTCTAGTGTACATTTTCCTGGATGATCTAATGGTTCTTTATCAAGTTATTTTGTTCTGATCTGCTTTAATAGTTATATTAAGTTTTTATCTTTAGCTTTTAACAGCATTTACAGGTTCATAGGTAGGTACTAGGCTATCGGCCCAAGGGCCTACATAAGCCTAGCCGGCAAGGTTCCATAGCTTACGCCACCCAAGAAAGTTATTTTCCTGTGCCACTGTCGAGCAGACACACAGAAGTGATCACGTGGTGTATTTCCTATTTCCCATCCACTCATCAAGATGTTCCTTGAAGAGTGCTAATGAAGAACTTTGGCTTGACATAGATGGGTAGCTTGTTCCAGAGTACAGGAAGTCTCTTGGACAGAAATATATCCCTCCAGTGTGTCCTGTTTATTATGGTGACAAGGTTTAGGTCCCTAGAGCATGTAGCTTGGAGGGATTGGGATTTTAGGTGTAGCATGTCCAACAGCTCTGGGTTTGACATAGCTTTATATATTAGGCAGAGATCACCTTGGAGTAGGCGATATGTTACGGAGTAAAGCTGGAGTTTTTTGAGGTGGTCAGTGTAGGGCATTTGTTTGAGGCCAGTAATCCTCTTTGTGAGGTACTTCTGTGGCTTTTCCAGCTGCTGTAGATGTCTTGTGAGGTACATTCCAAAAGTGGTGTTGTACTCTATAATGGGTCTAATCAGTGACAAGTACAGGGGAACAATGACCTTTTTTTTCCCCGGATGAGAACCCTTTTATGATGAGGTGTGCCATGCAGAAAGACTTCCTGACTACTGTGGCGATGCGACTATCAAAGGAGAGACTACTGTCCACCTGGGTCCCGAGGTCTCATCACGCATTCGGTGTTAAGTAGATTGCTGCCTATGTGGTAGCTCATGGGTACAGAGTATTTACCAAAGGGGATGACACTGCACTTTTTGGCATTGAGCTTGAGGCCATACCTCTGACAACAGGCATCTGTCTCAGTGAGACCCTTCTGTAGGACGTCCACATTATTTGGGGACTTGACTTTGGCTCCTAGTTTGCAGTCATCTGCGAACTTCATTAGCCAGAGGCCTTTTGTGTTTGGTATCTACTCCTCAAGTACTGGCAAACAGGAGAGGTCCAAGGACGGAACCCTGAGGTACTCCACTTGTCACTGCTTTGAGGTCATATTTGAAGTCTACAACTTTTACAGTGCGGGTTCTGTCAGTGAGCCAGTTGGCAACCCATATTGTCAACGTAGGGATTTATACCTAGTTTAGTGAGTTTAGCTATAATTCCAGAATGGCGGAATGGTGTTGAAAGCCTTGGCGAGGTCAAGATAGGCTGTGTGAACCAACTTACCCTCATCCACGGCTTTGGTGACTGCCTCAAAGTCGTTGATCAGGTTCAGGAGGCATGATCTGCTTTTCACAAACCCGAACTTGGTGGGATCCAGAGTTTGGAGGTTACCAATGTCTGTTTATTTCTGTTGAAAGCACTTTTCTCTAACTTCTTTCCTACCCTGTAGCAAGACCTAATGTACAGTTGACTACACTGGCTGAGAGGACAAATATGGCCTGGCTGGGACCACAAAGTATTTTAAAGTATGCAGACATGGATCATGAAGATTTTTCAATGTAGTAAGTACACAACTTTCTAACATGATCCAGTCCAGCCACTTCAAGCACAGCAGAGTTCCCAGCTATAAATATTTGAATAGATCTAAGATAGTACCAGTTGCAGTCAACCTCTATTAAAATATTATGAAAAAAAAATTGGCAGATAGCCTCACAGATTAATTTAATCAGTCAACTTTAGGCATAAAGGCTGCATCTGTATTTAATAAAATATCCTTACAAAAAGCCAGACATTGAGGATGTCAAGAGGGGAACTGCAATTCTGACACCCTCCTGGCTGAAAGTAACTGCCACCAGAAACAGTTTTCTTGGAAGGATATTTGCTGTGGCTACCTGTTCAGAAATGACTGCCAACTTTCCTGGAATAAAACTGATCTTATGGATGAAGGATTGGTTGTGCAAAATCTTACCATAACCATAGATGTCCTTCTCTTCCATGCTGCAGTATTCACACTGTGGTAACCTCCGCCTCAGGCGACCCGAACATCCGGCTCCAATGCAAAAGCTTCAGCATGGTGGCTGTCAGGTGCTTCGGACGTCACACTCAGGGCCATAACTCCTGAGCCTTAAATGTGAAGTGTGCAAGCACAGACCTCAGAAAGTACAGTTGTGTACATTTACCATAAATGTAGATGTTAGTGTGTATTCACTGTTGCAGTCATCACACTTGGGTTACCTGACTGCAGGTAGCCCTCAGTTGGCCCGAATACCAGAGACTTAGTATTCCTGCGTTGGTTGCTGTCACTTTACGAATGACGTCAGGTCATTAGGGGTATAAAAACAGGCAGCCGGTGCCATTACATCAGTTTTTCTTGCCCCAAATGTCAGGAGCCCCCCAAATAGGGAGCTAAGTTATGGTGGAAAAACACCACCAGTAAAAAGTAAATACCAATAGCCCTGTAAGGGGCGAGTAATAAGACAGAGAAGGGGAGAGGGAGAGAGACAAAGGGGCTGGAGGGTGGGAAACCAGGACTGCAACAGTAAATACACTTGAACATCTACATTTACAGTAAGTGTACACAACTGTACTATGTTCTTCGTGTTTCACTGTTGCAGTCATCACACGAGTTGATTCCAAAAGCTGAACAATGGGTGGAGGCAGTCAAGAAGAGTTGGGGCTGGTTAGTACGCCCTGGAGGACTGCTGTTGCAAAACCCACCATGAATTTGGAAAAGATAGGCAGGTGGTAATGCTTAGTGAAAGTGTGAACAGAACTCAAGGTAGCAGCTTCCAGAATGTGCCTGGTAGGGACTCCCCTGAGGAATGCTGTAGAGGTTGAAGTTGCCCTAGTGGAATGCGTTCTGACCCCCAGAGGGGTTGGTTTCCCATGGTGTTTGCAACAGAAATGGATGCAGTGTGCTATCCATTTGGAGATGGTTTGTTTTGATATAGCCTTGCCCTCTGCCCCTGGTGCAAAGCTGACTAGTAACTGGTCAAATCTCCTAAAGGGCTTGGTCCTATCAAGGTAGAATTAGAGCTTTCTGTGCATGTCTAAAGAGTGCAGGATTCTTTCCCCTTTATTTTGAGGATAAGGGAAGAAGGTTGTCAAACGGATAGATTGGTTGAGAGCCACACTGGCCACAACTTTAGGCATAAAGGCAGGGTTAGTCCTGAGGGAGACCCTGTCAGCATGAAAAACAATGAAGGGTTTCACAGCCATACGTGCTTGTAGCTCAGACACTCTTCTAGCTGAAGTGATGGCAAGAAGCAAGGCTGTTTTCCAATAGAAGAATTGTAACTCTGATGACACTGCAGGCTCAAAGGGGGGTAGCGTGAGCTTTTCCAGTAGAAAGTTAAGGTCCCAAGTAATGGTGGGGGCTCTTCTTGGTGGCCTTAAATTGTTGGCCCCTCTCAGGAACTGTTTCATGTGAGGGTGAAAGAAGAGAGGTGGCTCAGTGTTGTAATGAGCCGAGATGGCAGAGGCATGGATCTTAATGGAGGAAAAGGATAGGCCTCTGTGGAGTAGATCTGCTACGTAATCCTGGATTAGAAGTAAGGAGGGTAGTGCTGTGTCTGCTCCTTTAGACTGAATCCAAGAACAATACCTTTTCCACTTATCAGCATAGGATTTCCTTGTACTGGGCTTTCTGGCTTCAAGAATGACATCCAGCACCTGCTTGCTTAGGCTGGCCACTGGGGGAGAATTCAAGGAATAAGCCAGGCTTCAAGATTTGCAGCTGCGGATACAAGACCTGTCCCTCCTACTGAGTGAGGAGGGTTGGTATCTGGGGTAGGTGCCATGGTGGCACCGGTGACAGACTGTGCAGTAGTGGGAACCAGCACTGGCGTGGCCAGTCTGGGGCATTCAGGATTGCCTTTGTCAGTCCTGTCTTATCTTGAGTAATACTCTTGTAAGAAGAGGCAGAGGGGGAAATGCATACACAGAAGCTTACCCACTGGAAGGATAGGGAATTCACTTTCCAGGCCCTGCTGTGGTGTGCCCTGGTGCAGAATTTGCTGAGCTGGTGATTATAGGGGAAGGCAAAAAGGTACACCTCCGGGGTCCATCATTTCTGGGTTAGAAGGCTGAAAGTGTTGGGGTCCAACTGCGACTCGTGTGGGTCTAGGAGACTTTTGCTTAAGTCGTCCGACAGAGTTTTGTTTGCCTGGTAGGAACTGAGCTTGCAGATGAATATACATGGCCAAGGCTGTGTTCCACAGAGTCATGGCTAAACTGAAGAGTGGGTAAGAGCGGATTCCCCCCTGCTTGTTGATGTACCATATCACTGTGTTGTCTGTTTTTATTACCAGAGTAGGGATATGAAAGCTGTCAGAGCGTGTTGAACAGCTAACATCTCTTTTTGCTTGATGTGCAAATTAATTTGACTTTGGCTCCAGCAGCCCTGAAAGCACTTGTCGTCCAGATGTGCCCCCCAAGCATAGTCTGATGCATCTGTGGTTAGGGTCTGGGTGGCATGGGGTTGTGTAAAAGGAAGTCCCTAGTTGTGGTTGCATGCTGCCCATCAAAGAAACTCTATCCTTAAACAAGGTATGATAGGTATGATGATTTCCAGGTCCAGAGAATGCTGGCAACAGATTTTTTTTTAGTACCACTGAAGTTTCCTCATATGCAGTTTGGCATATGGAATTAGAATGCAACAGGCCATTAACCCTAAAGCCTGCAGGATTTTCCTTGCGGATAGTTGGGTTCTGGTGGCCATTTGAGCCAAGTAGCCTGTTGGGCTTCTTTTTCTGGAGTAAGGAATGCCATCTGGTATGCTGTTGTCCAAGCTTGCTCCCAGTAATACAATCTTTTGACTGGGGACTACTATTGAATTATTTGCGTTGATACTGTACCCCAGGGAGGCTAGAAGGTTCTTTTCAAATGTCAGGTGCTGCAACAGCTTTTCCTGACCGTCTGCCGGAATCAGGCAATCGTCCAGGTAAGGGTATATTTGAATTTTCTCTGTCTGCAATAGGCAAAGGCTGGAGCCAGGCATTTTGTGAAGACTCTGGGACCAGTGGATAAGCCAAAGGGAAGCACAGACAACTGATAATGCATAGATCCTGCCCTGAAACGTAAATATTTCCTGCATGAGTCCCTGATAGGAATGTGCAGATAGGCTTCTTTTAGGTCTAGGGTGGCTCACCAAGCATCTTTAGACAGCATAGGAAGAAGCTGCTGAAGGGTGAGCATTCTGAATTTTGGTACCACCAGGAAGGTGTTTAGAATGGAAAATCTAGGATTGGGCTCAAAGTGCCCTCTTTTCTGGGCACCAGGAAAAGTCAATAAAACCCTTGACCTATCTGTTCTGCAGGAAAAGGATGAATTGCCCTTATGGAGAGCAGACACTGAACTTGGCTTTGTGCCTCTGCCCACAGGTTTGGAGGAGGGTCTGGGACCCCTTTTGGGGTTGGCAGTGAGTGGAGGCAAAATCTGTACCCCTGGGATACAATGTGTAGGACCCATCGGTCTTTGGTGATGGAGGCCCAATTTTTTGCATGGTGGGCAGGTTTTCCTCCGAGGGGCATGAGCAACTGGGCAGAGGTGAGGAGTGGAGTTGAGAAGTCATTGTGAATTCTTTCCGTAAGGGGTTGGGGCTTAGCACTCCCTGCTTTATGTCAGGCCCCAGTGGCCTAATGGATAAGACATTGGCCTCCTAAGCCAGGGATTGTGGGTTCGAGTCTCATCTGGGGTGATATAATCTTGGTACAAGTGAAGTTTTAACCTTAGCACGGATATAAACAGGACGTGCTGGAGGGATAGATTTATCACTCAGACTCCCTATGCTGTGGAATAAAATCCCGATCCATGTGAGGCAGAGCACCTCGCTGGCTCTGTTCAAGAGAAATCTTGACCTGTGGATGGGAGATCGTAGGTTTATCCTGGGAATCATCTCTGTGTCACTGCTGGACAGAGGCACAACAAACTAATGGGCACAGTATTTTTTCATAAAAGGGGTGGCGAAAGCCGCAAAAATTTGGGCTAGGCTTATAAATGCCTTAGGGCAGATAGCCTAGTATAAACCTATGAACCTATAAGAAATGGAGGTACTCCATTGCTTAGCTCTCTGCATACCGTGAGACTGTAATCTTGGGGGGAGGGTTTATTTCCCCCTGGGTCTAGTTTGTGATGGCCTTGAGGGGGCTGGAAAGGTCCAATGTTTCGAGCGGCAATGCCTACTGAATCTTGGAGGCTGCACTTGCAAAACATCTTTGTCTGCATAGACTTGGCATTTTCTTCCATCTTTTTTAGAAACTCTTCGGCTTTGGTGCCAAACAGATTGTCCTTGTTTAAAGGAATGTCCAGTAATTTTGATTTGATGTGGTCTGGCAAGGTCTGCTCCTTAAGCCAAGCATGCCTTCAAAGTACAGAACCTGTGACTGCTTCCCTGCAAGATGCTTCTAGGGCGTCAAACCCACATTGCAAGGTATGCTTGCTGACTTGACTTGCAGAACGCAAAAGCTCCTGTAATTCTTTATTTTATGCAGTCAGGAAAAGTAGATAATTTCTGCTTAAGTTCAATAATATGTTGGTGGTATTTCAGTATGTGAAAAGAATAGTTGTGTAAAATCTTACCATAACCAGAGATGTCCTTCTCTTCCATGTTGCAGTATTCTTGGTGTGGGATTTCCTGCCTTCAGGCGACTCGTATGTCAGCTCCTATACAAAAGCTTCAGATTGGCTGTTGCAGCTGTATGGGACGTCACACTTAGGGCCATAAACCAGGGCCCCTATGTGTGACGTCTGCACGCACAATCCCCAGAACTTGAAGCTAAGCAGGCAAAGTAGATAGCCCAACAGCATAGGCTGCCAAAGGTGATATGTATAAGGCCGTGGGTCTCTTCCGTAATGGAGAGCGGCATCAGGGAGCAGTTAAACTGGTCAGAGTCAGTGAAGGGGAATGGTGGGTGGGAAGGAATACTGCAACATGGAAGAGGACACTTATGGTAATGGTAAGATTTTACACAACTTTTCTGTGTCTTTCTATTCCTATGTTGCAGTATTTTTAGTGTGGGAGTGTACCACAACTTAGTTTGATGAAAGGATGATGGATGCAGAAGATGATTCCATAAAGCTTTGTAGGATTGCCCTGACAAATCCTGCGCGTGCTTTGGTGATTTGGTCCAATTTGTAATGTTTGGTGTAAGTGTGGATAGTGGACCATGTAGCTGCTTCCATAATGGAAGCTGTATCCATGCCTTTTTGGAAGGCCTTGAAGTGGCCACTGCTCTTGCTCATAGGTAGGTACTCGGCTATCTGCCCGAAGGCATATATTAGCCCAGCCACGTCGTGCGGTATTCACCGCCCCTTTGGTTAGTTCCCTAGGCCCTTGATCTAGCAGCTAGTACCCTTGGTCCCTATCTAGTAGAGCTGTTGGTATGATCCCTGGTGTGAACTTTCTGTTACCCATCCACTCGTTAAGGTTCCTCTTGAAGAGGAATAGTGAGGGGCTCTGTCTTATGTAGATCGGGACCTTGTTCCATACCAAGGGAAGTCTTTGCGGAGGGAATCTATCCCTCCAGCATGTTCTATTCATTGTTGTGCTGAGGTTTATATCCCTAGAGCGTGTAGCTCGAGTGGATTTGGTTTTGCTAAGATGGAGCATGTTCAACAGTTCTGGGTTGGACATGGCTTTGTATGTTAGACAGAGATCGCCTCTGAGAAGGCGGTATGCAACAGAGAAAAGCCCTAGTTTTTTCAATCGTGCTGCATGGGGCAACTGTTTGAGGCCAGTAATCCTCTTAGTGAGGTACCTCTGTGGTCTCTCCAGCTGCTGGAGATGCCTAGCCAGGTATATTCCAATTGGTGCATTGTACTCAATAATGGGTCTGATGAGGGAAGAGTAGAGGGGCACCACTACATCCTTAGATCTTGATGAAAACCCTTTCGTGATCAGATGGGTCACACAGAAGGATTTTCTAACCACCTTGGCAACATGGTTATCAAAGGAAAGCAGACTATCTACTTGGGTCCCTAGATCCCTTATTACTACTTCAGATTTCAGGGGGTTACACCTCCTATGTGGTAGTTCATGGGTATTTTTCCAAAGGGGATTACTACACATTTTTTAGCATTTAGCTTGAGACCATGGCTTTGACACCATGCATCAGTCTCATTAAGGCCCTTCTGGAGGATATCCATGTCGGCCAGAGACTCTATTATAGCACCCAGTTTGCAGTCTTCCACAAACTTGGTCAGCCACAGCCCTTCAGTGCTTGCCTGTACTTCTGAGAAGTATATGCCAAACAGGAGGGGCCCCAGGACAGAGCCCTGAGGCACACCGCTCATTACTGGTCTGGATTTGGACATAGATCCCGCTACTCTTAGTTTGTGGGATCTGACAGCCAGTTTGCGATCCATCTTGTGAAGTAAGGGTTTATATGCCCAGGTTGGTGAGTTTATCAATAATACCCGAATGGGGAATGATATCAAATGCTTTAGCAAGGTCAAGGTAAGCCATGTGTACCTCCTTTCCCTTATCTATAGCCTGAGTAACTGTCTCAAAGAAGTCCACCAGGATCAGGAGACATGATCTGCCCTTGACGAAGCCGAACTGTGTGGGGTCAAGTGTTTGGAGGTTCCCAATCTCTCCATTTATGACTTCCATAATGATTCGCTCCATTGCCTTACAGATCAGACTAGTCAGGCTTATTGGTCGGTAGTTCCCAGGGTCGGTTGTGGGCCCACCCTTGTGCAGCGGAACCACCATTGCTGTGCGCCATTCTATGGGCACATATCCTGTCAAGAGGCTGAGACTGAACAGGGTATTCAGATGTGGGGTTAATTCATTTTGGAGCTTGTGGAGTGTGCCTTAACCCCAACTCAAGGGGTGTTTTTGTGGTGTGAGTAACAGAAACAAACAGATTGCCTTTCTAATCCAGAATGCAATGGTCTGTTTGGTGACTGCCTTGCCCAATGCCCTGGGGTGGAAAGATACAAAGAGTTGTTTGGATTTCCTAATGTCTTTAGTCTTGTCCAGGTAAAATCTCAGTTGCCTGTGGACATCTAGGGAGTGGAGTATCCTCTCTCCTTGGTTAGTGGGAGAGGGGAAAAAATTGGGTAGGTGAATGGATTGATTTAAAGATAAGTCACTGACTACGTTGGGCATGAAGGAACGGTTAGTTCTCAGTGTGACCCTGTCCCTATGAAAAATGGTGTAAGGTGAGAATGCCATTAAGGCCTGTAGCTCGGAAACCCTTCAGGCAGATGTAATGGCCACTAACGGTACTGTTTTCCAAGTACAAAACTGTAGACAGGCTGTATTAGCTAGTTCGAAGGGGAGCTGGGTGAGTTTTTCCAGAATGAAGTTCAGGTTCCATGGAGGAAGAATAGGCTTCTTAGGTGGTCTGATGTGTAAAACCCCTTTAAGAAAGAGTTTCACATGTAGCTTGGCTAACAGGGGAGCATCTAGCGGTAAGCAGGCTGATAATGCAGAGAGGTGCACTTTCACTAACGAATAGGAAAGTCCACCCTTTATATGTTGACACACATGAGAGAAAGTACAGTTTTGTACCTACCATAAATGTAGATGTCCGACAGGTATGCATCTGCAGTCATAACATATGGGTTGTCCTGCCTCAGGCAGCCCTTCGGTCGGCCGGATTCCAAAGTCTGGGTCTGGCCTCGGCTGGTGTCGCACTTTCCCCGACGTCAGAGTTTCTGGGGTATAAAGGCATCAGCCGACGCCATTTTCCTCAGTGTTTCTTGCCTCAGATGCCAGGTGCCCTCTAGGAAGGCTAAATTTGGATAAATGCTGAAAAGTTCCAAACAGTAGCAAATTATATACATATATATACAAACAAACAAATACACCATAATAGATTCCCCCAGCTAGCTGAAAGAGGGGTAAGCACCCTAGGAATACCACAGAGGGGAAGGAGGGTGGGTAATCCTGACTGCAGATGCATACCTATCGGACATCTACATTTATGGTAGGTACAAAACTGTACTATGTCCTTCAAGGATGCATCTGCAGTCATAACATATGGGTAGAATACCATAACCAAACCTGGGGAGGAGGTACTAAGAGAAAGATGGTGTAGTTAAGATCCCTTGCAGGACTGCAGTTGCAAACCCTGCTCGGGATCTGGAGTATAAAGGTAGATTGTAATGCTTGGCAAATGTATGCACGGAGCTCCAAGTAGCAGCTTCTAAAATGTCCTTGGTAGCCACCCCTCGTAGGAAAGCTGTAGTGGTGGCTGTGGCCCTTGGGGAATGAGGCCTGATATTTTCAGGAGCTGTCTTTCCATGAAAGGAGTAGCAAAAGCGAATGCAATTCCCTATCCATTTTGAAATTGTCTGTTTGGAAATTGCTCTTCCTTGCACCCCAGTTGCATACGCTACAAAAAGTTGGTCAGTTTTTCTGTTGGTTTTAGTTCTGTCCAGATAGTAGCGTAGTTGTCTGTGTATATCCAAGGTGTGCAAAAGTTTTTCTCCTTTGTTCTGAGGGTTAGGGAAGAACGTAGGCAAATGTATAGCTTGGTTCAAGGATACCCTGGATACCACCTTTGGCATGAAAGTAGGATTGGTTCTCAGTGACACTATCCTGGTGGAAAAGAAGAAAAGGCTGCACTGCCATTAATGCCTGTAACTCGGATACTCTTCTTGCTGAAGTGATTGCCAGAAGAAAAGCAGTTTTCCAAGATAAAAACTGTAGGTCTGCTGATGCTGCTGGTTCAAAAGGAGGTAGTGTCAATTTTTCCAGCACAAAATTGAGATCCCATGCAGGTAGAGGGGGGTCTCCTTGGAGGTTTAACATTTTTGATCCCTCTCAAAAATTGTCTGAGTAGAGGGTGAGAGAAGATAGGTGGATCCATATTGTATTCTGCTGAAATTGCTGAAGCATGAATCTTAATGGAAGAATAAGACAGGCCATTGTGGAACAATTCTGCTAAGTATTCTAGGATGTGTGCTAGGTTTGCCACTGTGACATCTGTGCCCTTTGATGTGCTCCAAATGAGAAATCTCTTCCATTTAGCTGAGTATGTCTTCCTTGTGGAAGGTCTGCGAGCCTCCAGGATAATGTCCTTCACCCTCTGAGATAAAACAGTTTGGTTTGGTTTTAAGGAATTTTCCAGGCAGTTAGTTGCAATGTTTTCAAGTTTGGATGCAGGGTCTTGAAATTGTTCTGCGTTAGAAGAAGAGGCCATAGGGGAAGAGGCCATGAGTTCGCCTGAGACATGCTTCTCAGTAGCGGATACCAGTGTTGCCTTGGCCAGTCCGGAGCTATTAGTATCACCTTTGGCTGTTCCTCCCTGATCTTCAGTAGAACCTTGTACATCAATGGGAGAGGTGGAAAGGCATATACTGTTAGGGCATTCCAGCTGAAAGAGCGAGAGTCCACCCTCCAGACTTGTGGGTGGTATGTCCTTGAGCAGAATTTCTTCAGTTGGTGGTTGAGTGGGGAGGCGAACAGATCTATCTCTGGCATTCCCCATTTCTTTGTTATGAGTTTGAAGATGTCTGGATGCAGCATCCATTGGTGCGCATCCGTGGTAGTTCTGCTTAAGCTGTCTGCTAGTGAATTCTCTTTTCCTGGTACGAATTTGACCTGCAGCTGGATATTGAGATTCAGGCATAGGTTCCACAGATTCATTGTCATCCGGCATAGAGGGTAGGAATGTGTGCCTCCTTGTTTGTTTATGTACCACATGACAGTGGTGTTGTCTGTCCTTATTAACAGATGTCCTTGCTGGAGGAATGGTTAGAATGCCTCGATTGCATGCCTCACTGCCAGCATTTCCTTTTGGTTTATGTGCATGCTTAGCTGTCCTTGAGGCCATAGGCCTTGGATACATTTGTCCTCCATGTGTGCTCCCCATCCTCGGTCTGAGGCGTCCGTGGTGATGGTCTGCCTTGTTTTTGGTTTGTTGAAAGGCAACCCTCTGTTGGACTGGCAGGCCTGAGCCCACCACAGGAACTCCTTTTGAAGGCATGGGATGATTGGTATCATGGTTTCTAGACTGACTGTGTTGAGACCATACATTCCTTAGGTACCATTGCAATTTCCTCATATGCAGCCTGGCAAGTGGAATCAAGATTATGCCTGATGCCATGTAACCCAGGGCCTGCAGGACTTTCTTTGCAGTAAGCTGAGTTTGTCTTGTCAAAATCATGAAATAATCTGGAAGTTGTTTTTGTTTTTCTTCTGTGAGAAAAGCCATCTGAGTGATTGTGTCCAGATCCGCACCCAAAAAGGTTATCCTTTGGGATGGCACTAGTCTTGACTTTTGGATGTTGACTGTGTATCCCCAAGGCCTGTAGCAGGTGTACGACATAGGCCAAGTCCTTTAACAATTTTTTCTTTTTGTCCGCTTGTATTAGGCAGTCGTCCAGGTATGGATAAATTTGAATTCCCTGAAGTCTGCAATGTGCAATTACTGATGCCAGGCATTTCGTGAATACTCTGGGCGCAGTAGATAAGCCAAAGGGCAATGCTGAGAATTGATAATGCTCTGATCCTGCAAGAAATCTGAGGTGCCTTCTGCAATCTGGTCGGATAGGGATGTGCAGGTATGCCTCTTTGAGATCTAGAGTCACCAGCCAAGACTCCTTGCCCAACATGGGAAGAAGTTGCTGTAGGGTCAGCATTTTGAATTTTGGCACAATGAGATAATGTGTTCAGTGCGGACAGGTCGAGAATAGGCCTCCACTGGTTTTATTTTCTTGGTACAAGGAATAATCTGGAGTAAAATCCTTGGCCTTGTTCTATAGATGGTACCCTTTCTATAGCTTTCATCTGAAGTAAATTGCTGATTTGTCTTAAAGCCTCTGCCTTCTGGTTTGGTGGAAGGTTTGGCATTCTGCCCCTTTTTGGCAAAGTGTGGAAGTCAAACCTGTATCCTTTGTCTATTGTTTGCAATGTCCATGTATCCTTTGTAATGCAATGCCAGTTTTTCAAGAATAAAGCCAGCTTTCCGCCCAAGGGAGCTTCCAGTTGATCCCTGGTAGGCGGAATCAGAGTCAAGTCATTGGGTCTGTCCTGTGGTAGTGGTTGTAGTTGTAGCTGTGGCACTACTCCTCTGGTTGGCAGGCTGCCACTGACGGCCCCTGTAGGCACCCTTTGATTGACCTCTGCCTCTAGGGTGTCTGTTTCTGCCCCTCTGTGCTCTGGAGGTGTCTGGAAAGGACCAATTCTTTGTAGGCTAGTTTCTGCTGAACCTCGGAGGTTGGACCTGCAGGAATTCCTTTACTGTTTGCACAGATTTTGCTTTTTCTTCCACCTTCTTTAGAATCTCCTGTGCAGGGGAGCCAAATAAATTTTGTTTCTCCATTGGAGCATCGAGGAGTTTAGCCTTGACATGGTCTGGCAAAGATTTCTCCTTCAGCCAGGCATGCCTACAAATTACTGCCCCAGTCACAGCTGATCTAAATGAAGCCTCCAGTGCATCATAGCCACATTTTAAGAAATGATTACTGACCTGCTGAGAGTTGTGTACCAAAATCCTGAAGGGATTTACGGTCTAAAGGTTCAGGAGAAGAAAGCTTCTTATTCAGCTGATCTAACAAAAATTCTTGGTACTGTATCATATGGAATTGACAGTTTAATGCCCTGGCAGAAAGAGTAGCAGATGTATAAACCTTTTTTCCCCATCTCTCTAATGCTCTAGACTCTCTTTCAGAAGGTAGGGGATTTTTGGCAGTAGCAGCTGCAACCCCTTAAGGGCCCTGAGAAATAGTTTCTGGGTCTGCAGCATGGGCTTTATACAGGTGGAAGTGAGAATCCGGGACCCTGTAATATCTGTCAGGTTTGGCAGGGGCCGGGGGAAGAGAATCAGATGCAGTACTGACATCATTGTACACATCATCAATTACAGTTAGAACAGGTGGCATGGTTAAGGGCCTATGCTGGGGAAAATGCAAAAAGGTCCTTAATCTTTTTCTAGAATCAGAGAAATCCTGACCCTGCCATTGAAAGTGCTCCCTCATGGAGTGTAAAGTCTCCCCAAAGGAAAATTCTTCAGGTGGGGAGGCCGAAGGAATAGAATCTTCTGCATCTGAATCCTCATAAGGCGAGTGGGCCCCTCCCTGATGGTCTGACAAATCGATCCATCCGTGGAGTAATCTGAGGAGAGAGGTTCAGAGGGATCAGTCCTGGGCCTTTTGTCTGGAGGAGGTTGGGAACCCCTAATTAAGGATATAAGGTCCTCAGCAAGACTGAGAATCTGAGAACTAGAGGAAGGCCTCTGGGAAGTAGATTTGGCAGGCAAAGCTTTGGAAAGTTTGGCAGCTTTAGCCCTGGAGAAGGCCTTAATAGACATAGAAGCTGGGGGCCTAGCTGCCCCACGTGCAGGGGTAGAAATGTCCAAAGGTATGGTGTCGGACAATTCTTGAGCACTAGCTTCGGTAGGGAGTTCTGAAGCAGACTCAGCCAGGGCCTCTCTGGCCTCGGTGGTCGGAGGTATGGTTTCGGTAGTAATAATAACCGTGGACTCTGTTTCAGCCGAAACCGAGACACTCGTGGTAGGCCTAGCCGTGGTTTCAGCCGAAACCGCGGGCCGTGAGTGTCGGTCCTTTTCCTTGCGTTTTTTGACCATATGCGAAGTCGGAGTCTCCGACGGCATTCGATAAGCAAAAGCGGTTCCAAAAAATTCCTCTGCAAACTCCGACCGACATCTAAGAGTCCGTCTGTTGAAGGAGGCACAGGCTAAACAAGCTGATACGTCGTGGTCTGGGCCTAAGCAAGGAAGGCAGTAAGAATGGAAATCCTTATGAGGTATTTGTTTCCCACAAGTTAAACAATTATTTACTTTGTCTGACATCGGCTGCGGCAAGAAAGTGTCCCCAACGGGGTACTTAGCTTTTTTCGAAGTCTTCGGTAGCTGAAATCTCTGGATCTGACCGACCGGCACTTGCGAACAGCTTCTGCTTCGGGCACCGCGCGGCAAGAAAGACTGGGGAAAATGGCGTCGGTTGATGCGTTTATACCCCAGAAACTCTGACGTCGGGGAAAGAGCGACATCAGCCGAGGCCAGACTTTGGAATCCGGCCGACCGAAGGGCTGCCTGAGGCAGGACAACCCATATGTTACGACTGCAGATGCATCCTTGAAGGACATCTAGGGGGTGTCAGCCTCATAAGAGTCCCTTTCTTGCCCCAGACACCACTGAGTAAATCTTTCCCATTTGGCAAGGTATGATTTTCTAGTAGTGGGTTTCCTGGCCTACCTCAGGACTGATAGCACGTCCTCTGAATAGTGTCTGAATGGGGTTAGTAATTTATCACCCACAGAGTCAGGAATAGCATTTGCAAGTGTGGGTGTAGGAGAGTTCCTTAGTCTTGTGTCAGAAGGTCCACATTGTGGGACAACTTGCAGTGACTGCCCTTGGCTAAATTGTATAGAAGGGGGAACCAGTGCTGCTTTGACTAGTAGGGAGTCACTAAGATTTTTGGTTTGTCCTTCCCGATTTCAGAAGGAGTTTCTGAATCCGGGGGAAGGGAGCGGGAGGCGTACAGGAACTTCCCCTCCCAGGTGAAACTGAAGGCGTTTACTCTCCAGGCTTTGGGGGGGGGGGGCAAGTAATTTTGCAGAAGGTCTGCGGATGCCTGTTCTGGGGGGGGGAGGCAAACATCTATTTGTGGAGTGCCCCACCGGTGGACTACGTTTAGGAAGACTGTCCTGTCCAGCATCCATTCGTGTTGTGGAGAGGATTTTCTGCAAAGTTCTGCTTGCTTGTTGTCCTGCGAAGGGATGTAACTGGTTTGCAGGAATAGACTGTGCTGGCATGCTAGGTCCCAAATTAATAGGGCTAGCCGGCACAAGTGGTACGCCTTGGTACCTCCCTGTTTGTTGAAGTACCACATTGCAGTGATATTGTCCTTCATGAAGAGGACTGGGTAGCAGTAGTGGTAGGAAGGTCTGTAGCGCTAAAATAACTGCTGTCATCTCCTTTACATTTGATGTGTTTGGTTTTCATGGCAGGTGGCCACTGGGCTTGGACTCAGAGTGCAAGGTGGCTCCGCAACCTGAGTCGGAGGCATCTGTATGCAATATTTGTGTGGGTTGAGGGGGCTGCAGTGGAAGCCACGGGTTTAGTTGTACTTGTTGGATCAACCAAATGATTTCCTTCTTTAAACAGGGAAAAAGGGGGATAACTTGTTCCAAGTGATTCTGGTGTTGTGACCAGATATTTTTGAGGTGCCATTGTAATTTTCGCATATGCATTCTGGCCAATGGTAGCATGGGAATGGTTGCTGCCATCAATCCCAGCAGTCGAAGGAATTGCCTTGCGATGACTGTCTGGGAGAACAAGACTTCGTGGAAGTGGGAAGTTAGAGAAAGAGAACCTTGCCCTGTCGGAGAAAGGCTTTCATTCGTTCTGTATTGATTCTATAACCTAGGAATATCTTGTCCTTGTCTGGATTCAGGGAGGAATTCTTGAGGTCTGGGGTGAACCCTAAACTTTGTAGAAGGGACATATTTAAGTGTAGATGCATTAAGAGGGAATCTTTGGACTGTGCTAGGACAAGGATGTTGTCCAGATATGGGTACATCTGGATTCCTTGGACCCTGCAGAAGGCAATGGCTGGAGCTAGGCACTTTGTAAACATTCTTGAGGCAGTGGATAAACCAAAGGGCAAGGCCGTAAAGCAAAAGTGCGAGGATGGGCCAGATAAACGCAGGAAACATCTGTGTGAGGCCCTGATGGGAATGTGCAGGTAAGCATCTTTTACGTCCAAGGTGACTATGAAAACATTTGAGGGGTGGGAGGTTGGCATAATGGTTAAGGTGTTTACCTTGCAAACACAAGGTGCAGGGTTTGATTCTCACATGGGGTAGTTGGCTAGGCTTAAAATGACCCACAAGGGCAGTTAGCCTAGTAATAATCTATGAACCTAAGGGGATGAGGGGTAAGAGATTGGGAAGTGACAGCATTTTGAAGGTGGGTACCTGCAGGTAAAGTTTTAGGAAGGAGAGATCCAAAATGGGCCTCCAGGGACCGTCCTTTCGAGGAACAAGGAACAGACGGGAGTAGAATCCCTTTCCTTCTTGTCCTGTGGGAAATGGCTCTATTGTGCCTTGTTGTTGCAGGTCTGAATTTGTGGAAGGAGGTGGCATTTTTTTGGGGGGGAAATGGAATGCCCTTCCAAGGGGGAATTTGTTTCCAGGACAGAAAGTACCCTTTTTAATAATCGTTACTACCGATTGGTCTGTAGTGATTTTTTGCCAGAAGGGGAGACAGTGGGTAAGGCAAGCTGAGAGGGGCAGATGGGCAAGGCAGTCAAGCATTTTTAGGACATCCCCCATCCTGAAAAGGTTGTCTAGGCTGCGGAGGTGGGCCAGTAGAGTAGGCCAGGATGAGGAATGTCTTCAAGTTCCTTGTCTGGGTCTAGATGAGGAGGCAGCACAATGCGGGTTACGCCTAACAAAGGTAGTCATAGCTGGGTAGTTCCTATAAAATTTGGGAATAGGGGATACCAGGAGATGTTTTATATCCTGTAATTCTTTGCTTTTTTCTTGCAGATTCTTAAAAAGGTCTGCAGATTGCTTTCCAAAGAGGAAGTTGTGATCCAGGGGGGCTGTCCAAGATTCTGGACTTGAAGACATCTGGCAGATTCTGTAATCGAAGCCAGGAATATCGCCCTAGGACAGATGCTGATGCTGCATAGTGAGCAGAAACGTCTGCAGCATCGTAGCTGCATGTTATAGAGTGTGTAGCCAGTTGTAGGGCTAAGGACAATTTGGATGAGATATCCATCTTAATTGGGCTGTCAGGGATTGAAGCCAGCATAGAGGTGGCTTGGGATACTAAGTCTAGGGCATACCTGGTCATGTGTGTTTGATAGTTAATGGCTCTGAAGGCCAAAGTGGAGGAAGTGTACACCTTCTTGCCTATCCTATCCATGGATTTGTTATCTTTATACGTGGGCAATAGGGAGGCAGAAGGTAACAAACTATACTGTTTATCAGGGACAGTGGCAATCACTGCTGGGTCTGCTAAGGGCGGCTTTATGAGGAATTTTTGTTTCTCTAGCACCCTGTAGAAGCAGTCTGGGTGCTTAGGTGCTGGAGGCTGAGAATCAGGTGTTCTAGAGGCTGTAGTAAAGGCATCCAAGTATGCTGGAAAAACAGGGGGTACAGCTGTATGGGAGGGGGACTCCACTTGCAGCAGTTGAAAGTATTTTTTGGGGGTTTCTGTCATTTGGGAAGTACCCCTTTTGAAATAATCTTTCATTTTGGTGATAGTTTCACCAAATGTAATGTCTTCAAGTGGAGAATCTCCTTCCACAGAATCCTCATCAGGAGAATAATATTTCTTGGGAGAAGCAATCTGGGATGCATAAGAGATGGATTAATCCGGGGAAGAGTAGGAAGATTCATGTTCTCCCTCAAGGAGGGGGAGTCATGGTGATGGGAGGCCTAAAGCTTAGCAGAGGCATTATAGTTGTAGGTGAGGCCTAAGGGCCATGAATGTCTGCATAAGAGAAGAGGTGAAAGCCTCCCATTCTGGAAGGGCTTTAGAAGCAGGAGTAGAGTGTTTTGTTTTCTGCTTTTATTTTGGTTGGAGTGGCCCTAGGAGTCTGTCTAGAGCTGGGTTTGGCAGCGGCTGTATCAGAGGTCTGGATCCCGGTCGAAGAAATCACCAAATCTGGTTCCTCCTTGACATCAACAGGCGTCCGTGTCTGAGAAAGCTCCATGGACGTGCAGGTTGTCGGCTGTGCGGCGGCCTCCGCAAGGCAGGTCGATAGAGCAGACTCATCAGCCGAGCGCTCCTCAACTCCTACATCGGCAGTTGGCAGGATGTCCGGTTGTGAAGTTGCAGGCAAATCTTTGCCTTCTTACGGCGGAGGTTCTTGGGTGGCCTGTGAAGCAGGATCCATCCTCGGAGCCAGCTGTTTGAGGCATTGATTTTCTAAGTAAAGATTTAAAAGCTGCCAGGCACCTACGTAAGGTCTTAGGAAAAAAAGAATTATAAATAGGGAGGCATTACTGTCGTGTTCCCGGCCTAAGCAAAAAATGCATTTGACAAGGGCATCCTTATGAGGAATTTGACGCCCGAATTGGCACTTTCATTTTTTTCCCTGACATCAGCTGAAAGATACCACAACCAAGCTTAAGCAATGCGAAAGATAGGTAAAATGTTAGAAATGCAAAAAACCCAACGGGTTACTTCTCTATAGTTGATCCGGCGTCTGGAGAGCGATCATACGATGCGTAGTAGTCTGCGGCTGAAAAGTTCTGAGGATTGTGTGTGCAACTGTCACACATAGGGTCCTTGGTTTATGGCCCTACATGTGACGCCCCACGTAGCTGCAACAGCCAAGTTGAAGCTTTTGTATAGAAGCCGACATACGAGTCGCCTGAAGGCAGGAAATCCCACACCAAGAATACTGCAACATAGGAATAGAAGGACATCTGGCAATTCAATGCCCTAATGCCGAGAGTTGCAGAGGTGCATACTTTTTTACCCTGTCTAAAGCTTGGGAATTCCTGTCCGAAGGGGTGGGATTCTTAGTAGTTGCTTTTATGCCTTTAGGCCCTTGGGAGATGACCTCTGGGTCAGCAGTAGGATTTTTAAAAAGAAATTTGTGAGAATCAGGAACTCTATAGTACCTGTCTGGTTTCCATGGACCATAAAGTATTCGGAGTTAGACTGGATCCCATAATGACATCATTCACAACATCCAAAAGAGGAGGGATAGCTAAGGGTCTATGCTGTGGCAAATCTAAAAATTCCCCAAGTCTCATTTTTGACTGAGAATAATCTTGGCATTCCCAGTGGAAATGCTCTCAAAGTATGCAAGGTTTCACCAAAAGAAAAATCATCTGGAGAAGCAGAGGGAATGGATTATTCGGAGGGAATGGATTTCTCTGCATCTGAATCCTCATAAGCAGATAAAAGCATGTCTTCATATTCAGAAACCGCAGAGTTGTCAGACTCTTGGTCAGTTAAAGTTGCTGGGGACAGGTCTCTTTCTCCAAGCAGGGGAAGGCTGGCTCCCCCTAATCAGCATGATCAGGTCTTTTGCCATTTTAAGCATTTGAGATTGTGGCAAGGAAGCAGGTGCCTGAGTTTTCGTAGTCTGTTTTTTAGGCATAGCTCGTACTTTTGGCCTTAGAAACTCAGTAATTTTAGACAGAAATGAAGACACGAAAGAAGTCGTCGGTTTGTGTCAAACATCAGTAGTGCGAAGAACTTCTTCGGAAGCCGGAGCAGCTCCGGACCCATCCAAGATACAGACATCTGCAGGTTCCATAGTCAAATAAGAGTCTCTCGGCATACCGGTCTCCGAACAGGTCTGGGTAGCGGCCTGCGAATCCATCGAAGCAAGCATCAGGGGCTGCAAAAGCACTTCAGTAAGTACTGGCGAACTGGCAACTAGTTTAACGGAAGCGTCATTGGCAGGTTTGGACCTGTACGTCAGTCTCTATCGTTATCCTTAAAAGTTTTTTTGGAAGATCAATAGATGGGTGGCTTACTGAAGCCATTTCGGAATATGGAGATAGAGAGCGAAAGTATTTAGCGACAATAAGGGCCTGACAATTAATTCAGGCATTGAACAAAGCACAAAACCAACAGCGGGGTACATCGTGGTCTGGACCTAAACAGGTGACGAAGTAAGAATGGAAATCTTGGTGTGTATTTGCTTTCAACAGGCAAGACAATTCTTACCTTTTTCTGACATCTGTTAGAGCAAGAAAAAAGGAGCCCCAATGAGGTACTTAGCTTTAGAAGACTTCAGGGTGATTCAATTCGGAAACGAAAACTCAGGTAGCGGCTGAACGACACTCGTGTTAACTGCTTCGGGCTACTCGGCAAGAAAGACTGATGTAATGGCGTCGGCTGCCTGTTTTTATACCTCTGACGACCAGGGGCGGCTCGTGCTACTGGACTGCAGGACTGCAGCCCCCCAGCTGTAAAATAAAATGAAATTAAAACAAAAGCGATCTGCACAAGTTAACCCATTAAAAAGAAATAAAAACGAAAGTGATCCCGAAACTGTACAACTCCGCCCACACATTCCAAAATTCCACCCACATATACATGTTATTCCCATCACAAAGGAATCAATCCCAACTGCTCAGTGAACCAGTCCGGATTAGGGAACACCATTCAAAACAGAGATCCTATAAGTCTATGCAGCTACAACTGCATAGACTTGAAGGAGATCGGACTGCAATGTCTGCAGGCTGTGACCTATTAACTTGCTCTTGCAGAATGCAAAATCTGGCTGGCTAGCTTGCTCTCGTGGGACAAGCAGCAAACATGTAGGTTCTTTCGTTTTTACTTTTAGATGGATTTCCTTATGCAGAACTGAACAGTGGCAGCAAGCATGTAGGGTCAACTGAACATTTATGATTTAGTTGGAAGAAAACTCCTTCTGGCAGAACAGAAGTTTTCTGGGGAAGCAGTGAGTAATTATGGCAGAAGCAAAATTGAACAGTGGTTTCCATAAAACGGAGTGTGGGCAAGCAGCAAGTATTTTGGAAGAACTGAACGTTTGAGGTATACATGCATAATTTAGTGTGTATGCGCGTGTGCGTGTCTGCGTGCGTGGGTTTTTTGGGAAACAGGTAGCTACAAGCTTAGCTGTCCTACCCACAGCCACTTGTGAAATGTTTGCCTCATATATTTGTTCTGTTCCTCATATCTGTGGTTTTCAGAACTTTGAATTCACTAAATAATGACAGCCATTTGAATTTCAGACTTCATATTCTTTAAAAAGTACATGGTAACACAAAACCTTTTACTCCAGCAATTTTATGTTTATATGATCAACATTAGAAAACTGTCTCTATTTCTGGGGCTGTACAGTGGCTTTGTCGAGGTTTTCTTTGCTAAGAGGTTGACAGCTATGGTGAGAACTGAATCACTGAATATGTTTGGAGGCTGTATTCCCATTGTTGTCTTTGTCTAGCTATTTTGTGCTAAGAGGTTGAGAGCTGTGGTGAGAACTGAATTCACTAAATGACAGCCATTTAAGTTTGTCTGTCTTTTAAGAAGCAGCTAAGTTGGTATAGTGGTGTATTGCTCTGATTGCAGTGCACAGGGTCCAGGGTTCAAGGCTTGGCAGTGAAATACATGGTAGTAATGCATTTTATTCTAGCAAATTTCAAACATTATACAAGCAATGTTTAAAATGTGTCCCTAGGTTTTGTGCTTTTGCGACCCCCCCCCCAAAATTAATTTTGTCTTTTTCCAGATTTCTTGTGCTTCAAAGCTGACAGATACAGTTGTGTTGAGTGGATTTTACAGGGAGCAGAGAGAGCCTGTAGAGAAGTTTAGTGCTGCTTATGCCGAATCGGCTTGCCTTGTTAATAGCACAACAGGTTGTGTACTTGCGTTTGATGCAGAAGGCTGTGGGTTCTACTTCCACAGTATACAGACGCATTGCTGATACTGTATTGTGTTGTACTTTTAAAAGGGGTAGATGCTGCAGTCCTGAGAATGTCCTCTTTGGCAGAGATACCTAGTAACGATGAACCTGTTATCAGTTTGCCATCCATTCCCTATTGAAACATTACTAGCTTATCTTTTCTATTGTAACATAGGCAATTTATTCCTCAAGGGCAACAAGCATTTTATTTGTAGATGAAACAATGAAATATAAACTTGTTTGCTAGCAGCAACCTCTTCATTTAGTTACAGATCTCTTTAATGTGGAATTATTTAGACGACTTTTACTTATGCAGAGATTATGCATATTTACTGATACTGATGGACTGTAGAAGTTTGAGTAGACTTTTATGATGGAAATGTTCTGAACTGGGCAGTTTTGCCATTATTAGTACATGTATTTTGTTTCACTGTTTACTGGAAAAATGTTCAAAACAATAAATTTAAAATGCCCTCTAACAGCTGTACTGTATTATACAAGGAATATAATTTAATGTAATCAGGAAGGTGCATCAGTGAATACATGTATGCTTCCTGTGCAAGGAGCCTATGATTTGAAAACAGCCCAGAGTTAATCTTTATCTGCCACTGGCCAGATGTATTTTCTTTGAATGTGGGTTTCAACGGTGTTTCAATGAATGTGAGTTTCAAAGGCAGAGAAGTTTTATTGCTAAATCTATTTTCATTGTGAGACTGCATTGTTTTGTTTAGTAGATGTCCATTAGTGTTATTGTTTGTTCTGTAAAACGTAAAATAAAACTTTTAAATGAAAGCCAAATCATCGTAGAAGTAAATCAGTATGCACATTACAGTGGTTATGGTAAATGGGGTGAAATAGTAAAGTAATGGGACATTGGAATAGCTGCAGGGAAGAGGGCCTATTCGACCATGATATTGTGTGTGTGTGTGTGGAGCAATCTCAGACAGCCCCAGTTGAACTACACCTCTCAACTGTCCAGATTTTTGCAGAATGAATAGACTTTGCTTCTTATTTTTGGTTTGTTCCTCATAAAATTTGTAGTTTTCTGGCAAAACATTTAGGAATGAAGACACTAAATACTAACATTTTTTTCAGATTTCATACCCTTCAGGAAAATACATGCTAAAGCAATACCTGTTACTCTGTCAACTAAGTTTATACAAGAGCAATTTTTAGTACTGTTTGTATGTTCCACCCAATATATTTGGCCTAGTCCAGATTTCCTGTGTTAAGAGGTTGAGAAGTACATGCAAATAAACCACTTTACAGAACTAGGTATATCCAAATTTTTCAACTGTCCCAGATTTTGCTCAAAATGTTGCTCTCCCCCTAATAATCCCGCCGCAAAATGGCAAATTTGGAAGAAAATGTGGAGGGTTTACAATTAAATAATTGTAATGATCAGAGTTACAGATTACTTTTAATTTCAGAAATGCATGTAGACAGATTCTCTTATTCTGTCAGCTGCTCAAGTTAACAGTACTAATATTTAAAAAAAGTGTCCCTTCTTTGACAGATTCCCAGCTACACTGTGTTGTTATTTTGTGTTTTTGTATTGCATTTTTGGTCAGTTTTTCATAAAATTGCGGTTTTCGGGCAAATTAGTGGAAATCATTAAAGATTGAAGTTAGAAAATAATGAGACATTTGAATTTCAGATTTCATACCTTTCAGAAAATTCATACTGATGCAAGACCTACTTAAGAGCAATATTTAAAAATTGTCCTTATTTTTGGGCCTTTGTCCCACTTCTGTGCTTATGTCCATATTTCTTGCTCTGAGGCCGACAGGTATGACAAATGTGTCAGGGCCATCACAGTTAGCCACAGACATTTCAAATTGTGACATACTTGTTGCACCCCATTCCCTCACGTAGTGACTCTGGATGTGTCCAAGCAAGGCATAGAGCAGTTATGCAGTTTAAGTGTGCAGAGTATTCCCCCATCCAAGGAAGACTCAAGTACTACAGTGGCTTTTCATCTGTCCTTCATTTTGCAGAATGTTCTGGTTTTCTGACATTTTTATACTGCTATGCTTCTTATTCAGAAAATGCATGTTGTTGCAGTGCTTGTTGCTTTAATGAACATCAAGTAAGCTTGTCTGAGACTGTAAAATGCAAGTAAGCTTTAATGAGCATACTGTTAAAAGAATTACCAACACTGAAATCCTTTTTGTTGCCATGCAGAGAATATTTACATAACAAGATAGCACACAAGCTTTAGATATTGAAATTCATGTAACAGTATTTGTAATAAAGGACAGATTACAGTATTTTCAGAAGCTCATTACATTTACTGGAGACATGGTCATCTTTGCAGGCTTTACCCAATAAACTAAACAGAATGCCAATTAATCATGTGTGGTCCATAACCTGTGCAGTAATATTTTAAGCACTTTATCTTGAGCTTGTCCGTTTGCTATTCACTTTTTTTTTTACTTTGATCCTGTTTTCCACATAAAACAAGTAGATAGTTATCAGGCAGCAGGTCTTTTTTGGATAAGAAACATTTTTACAACTGGGGGTATCACACAAATTGCTACTTTCAGCATATTAAATAGAATTAGAACTGCAGTGCAACGAGAAGTGGTTTAAGTTGAGTGCTGCTTTTTTTTATACCAGATTTTGACAGGCATTTAAAAAATTATTTTTTCATGCTACAAAACCTTTTTGTTTCCATCTAGATATTAAGTAAGCTGTAATGTAGCCAATGCAGTGAAATATTTTTTTCTACAATTCATTTTTATCTTGATTGGACTCTCATGAGGGTTTAGCACGCAGGCCAGCGAATTTAATTAACGTCCCAGTTTTTGTGATTTTTTAGCATAACTCCACCCCTTTTCTAGTTGGTCACACTCCCAGTTGGCCACGCCCATTTAGCAGTCTCCTGCAGCCCCCTATTTGATTTGATGTCACCAGCCACCACTGCTGACGACCTGATGTCAGTCCTGAAGTGACAGCAACCGACGCAGAAATACTAAGTCTCTGGTATTCGAGCCAACTGAGGACTACCTACAGGCAAGATAACCCAAGTGTGATGACTGCAACATTGAAACACGAAAAACATCCGACTGCCCAGTCGGACAACAGCCTAAGGAATCCAAGAATGATGCCATCTAGATGGGGTAAATGTGATAGAGAGGATTAGGTGGTGGGGGGAAATAATGCAACATGGAAGAGAAGGACATCTATGGTTACGGTAAAATTTTACACAACTATTCTATCTCCTTTTATTGTCATGTTGTAGTATTCTCCCTGCAGGACAGTGCCACAGCTCAAGATGAGGAAAGGGTAGAGGAAGAAAGTACAGTTGTGTACACTTAACAGAAATGCAAGAGTGTATTCATTGCTGCAGTCATCACACTTGGGTTATCCTGCCAGTGGTAGACCTCAGTCGGCTTAAATACCAAAGGCTTAGTATTTCTGCATCTGTTGCTGTCGCTCCAGGACTGTCAGGTAGTCAGTGGTATAAAATCAGGCAGCAGACGCCAATACATCAGTTTTTCTTGCCCCAACTGTCAAGACTGCCCAAATAGGGAGCTAGGTTATGGTGGAAGAAAGTACAGTTGTGTACACTTACCATAAATGTAGATGTTTGAGTGTATTCACTGCTGCAGTCATTACATTTGGATAATCCTGCTGGCAGGTTGCCCTCAGCCGGCCTGAATTCCAAAGTCTTGGGTCCTGCATCGGCTGCTGTCACCCCTTCCCTGACGTCAGGTCGTCAGGGGTATAAAAGAAGCAGCAGACAGCATTTTCTTCAGTTTTTCTTGCCCCAGATGTCAGATGTACATATTTTCAGAAATACACCAATATAAATTTTACCATCATCTAAAACAGTGAATACACTCAAACATCTACATTTATGGTAAGGGTACACTACTGTACTATGTTCCTCGTGTTTCACTGTTGCAGTCATTACATTTGGGTAGAGTCCCAAAGCTATGGTTAGGAGGCTGGAACTAGACAGCAGTAGGAGTGGCTATGAGGCCCTGCAAAACTGCAGTGGCAAAGCCTGCCCTGGATTTAGAGTAGAGTGGCAGATGATAATGCTTTATAAAGGTGTGCACTGAACTCCAAGTAGCTGCCTCTAAAATGTCTCTGGTTGGTACTCCCCTGAGAGGCTGCTGAGGTGGCTGCAGCTCTGGTGGAATGAGGCCTAATACCCTTAGGCACTGGCTTGCCATGGTGTAAGTAGCAGAAACAAATGCAGTGACCTAACCACTTAGAAATAGTCTGCTTTGAGCTAGGTTTCCTTGTGATCCTGCAGTACATGCCACTAGTAATTGCTGTCTTCCTGAAAGCTTTGGTTCTGTCCAAGTAGAATCCAAGTTGCCTGTGTACGTCCAAAGAATGCAGAATTCTCTCCCCCTTGTTCTGTGGATTTGGGTAAAAGGTTGGCAGATGGATGGCTTGATTAAGAGCCACACTGGACACTACTTTAGGCATAAATATTGGGTTTGTCCTCAAGGAGATCCTATCTGGATGAAAAATGATGAAAGGCTCCACAGCCATGAGTGCCTGTAGCTCTGAAACTCGTCTTGCAGAATTAATTGCTAAGAGCATAGCTGTTTTCTAAGATAGAAACTTCATATCAGCAGTAGCAGATGGCTCAAAAGGAGGCAGGGTGAGCTTTTCCAAGACATAGTTGAGGTCCCATGCAGGTATTGGTAGTCTCCTTGGGGGCCTTAAATTTTTGGCTCCTGAGGTACTGCTTTAATAAAGACTGCGAAATAAATGGTGGCTCTGTATTGTAATGAGCCAAAATGGCAGAGGCATGAATTTTAATTGATGAAAAAGATAGGCCTTTGTCCAGCATCTCTGTTAAGTATTGCAAAATCTGAGGAATATTTGGTACCGCTGTATCAGTTCCTTGTGCCTGGTTCCAGGCACAGAATCTCTTCCATTTTCCAGCATAAGACTTTCTAGTACTAGGCCTTCTGGCTTCCAGAATGACATCCATCACAGCTTTACTGAGAGGTGTTTTTGTATGACTACATTATCTGCCATGCTGCCAAGTTTAATGTCCTGAGTTGGCTGTGCATGATCTGATTGTTTTGCTGGGACAGTAATTGTGGTCTTTGAGGCACGGTCCAAGCTGGGTATTGAGCCAAGTTCCTTGGGATTCGGTACCAGTATTGGTGGGACCAGTCTGGGGCAATTAATATCTTTGGCTTCTCTTGTCTGACTTTTAGGAGGACCTTATGTAGGAGAGGCAGAGGAAGAAAGGCTAAAACTGATAGGTTTTTCCAACTGAAGGATAGGGCGTCCACTTTTCATGCTTGTCTGTGATAAGTCCTTGTGAAGAATCTTTTCAATTAAAAATTTTGAGGAGAGGCAAATAGATCTAGGTCTGGGCTCCCCCATTTCTCGGTTATGATGCTGAAGACTTGTGGATTTAGTTTCCACTCGTGAGGATCCATAAGGTTTCTGCTTAAATCGTCTGCCAGAGTGTTTTGTTTTCCTGGCAGGAATTGAGCTTGAAGATGTATTTGGTAGGCCAAATCTGTGTCCCATAGTTCCATGGCTAATCTGCAAAGGGGGTAGGAGTGTGGGCCCCTTTGCTTGTTTATATACCACGATTGTGGTGTTGTCCATCAGTAGTTGTCCTGGATGAAGTAAGTCCTTGAAGGCTGTTAGGGCACATTGAACAGCTAGCATCTCTTTCTGGTTGATATGTAGATGCATTTGTTTTGGTGTCCATAAGCCCTGAATGCACCTTTCTGCCATGTGGGCCCCCCAGGCATTCTGAATAATCTGATGCATCTGTTAAGGTTTGGCTGGCAGGGGGTAGAGTGAAGGACAGTCCCATGTTTTGGTGACATGCCTCTGCCCACCATAGAAGCTCCTGTTGCAGGCAGGGAATGAGGAATCATTGTTTCCAGACTGTGTGAACATTGATTCCATAAACCTTTTAGGTAACACTGAAGTTTCCTCATATGCAGTCTTGCATATGGAATTAGTAGGATGCCATGAAGATCACAGCCTGCAGAATTTGCCTTGCAAAAGACTGGGTTTTTGTTGCCATCAGTTTGAAGTAAGTAGTCAGTTGCCTTTACTTGCCTGGCGTGAGGGAAAGCCATCGGGGCAGTTGTATCCAAGCTTGCACCCAGGAATGTTATCATTTGAGAGGGTACCAGTTGTGATTTATTTTCGTTTATTGTGTACCCTAGGCATGTTAGAAGTCTTTTCAAAAACGCCAGGTGACAAAGAAGTGTCCTTGTTCTCTGCTTGAATGAGACAGTCGTCCAAGTAAGGATATATCTGTATACTACTTTGTCTGCAAAATGCAATTACTGGTGCCAGGCACTTTGTAAAGAACCTGGGCGCAGTAGATAAGCCAAAGGGCAGTGCAGAGAATTGGTAATGCATTAAGCCAGCCTTGAATCTGAGGTATCTTCTGCACGATTGTCTTTTTGGGACATGCAGGTATGCCTCTTTTAGGTCAAAAGTCACCAGCCAAGTATTCTTGCCCAGTATGGGCAGAAGCTGCTGCACAGTCAGCATTTTGAATTTTGGAATGTCCAGGTATTTGTTTAAAATTGATAAATCCAGTATTGGCCACCAGGCCTTGTTCTTTCTGGATACGAAGAACAGTCTTGAGCAAAATCTTGTCCTTTTTCCTGTTCTGCTACTGTCTGAATGGCCCCCATATCCATGAGGGACATAACCTGTTTCTGTGCCTCTGCCCATTGATTTTCTGGCAGATCTGGCCAAGCATTTGCCATTGGCAGAGTGTGGAAATGGAATCTGTATCCCTGTGATACGATGTTTAGTACCCACTTGTCCTGGGTTATTAACTGCCAATTTTGAGCAAAAAATGCTAATTTTTCCCCTATGGGTGCTGCCAAAAGATAAGTGCTTGGTGTAGGCAGAGGAAGTCATTGGGATTGCTTTCTGTAGGTTTGCGCTTTATCTCCTCCAGATTTGGTGGTGGAAGCGCCCCATTGCTTTGACCTGTATGAACCTTGCGCCTTAGGGCATCTGGATTTGCCCCTTTGAGCTCTGACACAGGAAAGGACCAATTTTTTGTAGGCCAGTGTCTACTGAATCTTGGTGGCTGCACTTGTAAGTCTTTAACAGTTTACATAGACTTGGCTTTCTCTTCCATTTTCTTCAGGACCTCTTCTGCTTTAATACCAAACATAGAATCGTGCTGTAAAGGTGCATCTAGCAATTTAGCTTTAACATGATCAGGCAAATTTTGTTCCTTTAACCAGGCATGCCTCCTAATCACAGATCCAGTAAATGCGGCCCTGCAGGAGGCCTCTAAGGAATCAAAACCACATTGTAAAGTATGCTTTCCAACTTGTTCAGCGGCATGCAATAATTCCTGCAATTCCTTATTTTCTGCACATTCTGAAATCAACATCATTTTCTGTTTCAGCAATCCCATAACATGTTGTTGGTACTTAAGCATATGAAATTGAAAGTTTAAGGCCCTGATTGCCAAGGTTGCAGATGTATTAACTTTTCTCCCCATCTGTCTAGTGCCCTTAAATCTCTGTCAGTGGGTGTAAGATATTTTGCTGTTGAGGCCTTAACACACTCTGGACCTTGTGAAATAGTTTCAGGATCCGCCGCAGGGTTTCTAAATAAAAATGTATGCGAGTTAGGTACCCTGTAATATGTCAGGCTTACTGGGAGCCGGAGACAAGAAGTCAGGGTTGATGCTTGACTCAGAAAACACATCATCCACAATGTCTATAAAAGGGGGATGGCTAAAGGCGTGTGCTGAGGGAGAAGAAAATATCTGAGCCTCTTTTTTGATTCTGAGAAGTCTTGACTCTCCCAGTGAAAATGCTCCCTCAAAGTATGCAAGGTTTTTCCAAATGAATAATCCTCAGGAGGAGATGCAGATGGAACAGACTCCTCAGCATCAGAATCCTCATAGGGAGGTATAGACAATTCCTGATCAGAAGAGGAATCACAAGAAATAGAAACCTGATCTGAAGATTCATAATCAGTGTCTTGCCTAGGCCTCTTATCTGGAGGGGGATGGGTATATCCCTGATCAAGGTAATAAGGTCTTCAGCCCATTTTGATCATCTGTTTTTTTAGGCATAGGGGTCTGTGCGCGTGGCTCATGCGTCAGACTTTAGTTTTAGAAGTTGCTTTTGTCTTTGGTTTTGCAGCTGTCGTAGGTTTGAGTTGAGGTCTGAATACACCCTCAGAAGCCGGTGCCTGCTCAGCGGTTCTGGACCCATCCGAGGGAGATACATCCGTCGGTCCAATACCTTGAGACTCTTGTGGCATGCCGGACTCCACATGGATGTCGGTAGAGGCCTGCGACTCAAAGGTAGCAGGGGCTGCAAAAGCGCCTCACTGACTACCGGTGAACAGGCGACTGGCTTAGGAGAAGCTTCGTCGTCGGTTTTGGATCTCGACTGCTTTTCTCTGTCCTTTTCTTTGCGTTTTTTACGTACTCCGGTAGTCAGACTGCTATCCAACATTTCTGGGTAGTTAAATTTGTTTCCAAAATACTTTGATGCAAAAATATACAGACGCTTAATAGTGCATTGGTTAAATCTAGCACAAAACTGACAGCCAGGCACATTGTGATCAGGGTCTAGGCAAGGAATACAGTTTAAATGGAAATTCTTATGAGGTATTTGCTTCCCACAAGTAATACAATTAACTTTTTCTGACATCGGTAAAAAGCAAGAAAAAAGTTTCCCCAACGGGGTACTTAGCTTTAGTGAAGACTTCGGTTCTGAAACTCAAACTCGAATTTTTCAGTAGTCTGCCAACTGGCACTTGTGAAAATGCTTCTGCTTCGGGCACCGCACGGCAAGAAAGACTGAAGAAAATGGCGCCGGCTGCATGTTTTATACCCCCTAACATCATAGAAGAGAAGACTGCAACCGACGCAGGACCCAAGACTTTGGAATTCAGGCCGACTGAGGGCAACCTGCTAGCAGACTACCCAAATGAAATGACTGCAACAGTGAAATACTAAGAACATCCTCAGATCTAGTTTGCTGAACCCAGCAAGAAAAAATATCACTAAACATACTAATATACCAAACATATACACATGTATACATATATTTACAATTTGCCAAGAAATACTCTGGCTGGAAAATAGTTAGACCAACCAGACCCATCAGTCATACCCGTTCAAGAACCTGGAGGGGGAAGGTGGGAGGGAGTGTAAGAAAAAAGGCGAGATGAACAACTCACATGGAACGTTATGGTAAGAACATAACTTCTTTATGTGAAATTGTTCAATCTCGCCATTTGTCCTTCCACGTGGGTAGCGTCCCAAGCAGCCTAATCCTGGATGGCTCACGGGAGTACATTCCTGAGAACAGTGGAACTAAAGGAAGCCCTGTCCACTTTGTAATGAGTGATAAACGTATGAGGTTTGGACCAAGTAGAAGCTGCATAAATAGTGTCCAAAGGCAAACGGGCTGCATGAGCTAGAGACGTAGACACAGCCCTGCTGGAATGTGCTTTCACACTATGCTCTAAATGTTGGTTGGTTGAGGAGTATATATATTTTATGCCATCAGACAACCACTTAGAAAATGTAACTTTAGCTACAGGCATCCCCTTTTTATTGTCCGCATGAGAAATAGAGTTGTTCCCATTTCCTAAACTCCTTTTTTCCGTCCAAACAAAACCTCAATTGTCTGTGAACATCAAGTTTATGTAACATATATTCTAATTTATTCGAATGGTGTCTGAAAAAGGTGGGCAGCTCAATAGACTGGTTTAAATTGACCTCTGAGCAGACCTTAGGAAGAAATATGCAATTTGTCCTGAGACACACTGTCAGGATGAAAAACCAGATACAGAGGCCTGACAGAAAGAGCTTGTAGTTCCGAAACTCTACGAGCTGAGGTAATAGCCACCAAGGATATTGTTTTCCAAGAAAAGAACTTCAAGGGACAAGAAGATGCGGGTTCAAATGGGGGGAAGCATAAGCTAAGATATTAAATTTAAATTCCAGGGGGCAACTGGTTGCCTGACAGGTGGCCTAAGGTGATGAGTCCCTTTCAGGAAGGCTTTACATAATCTGAGAGAGGTAAGATTAGATCCTTCAAATCCCAGGTGAAAATTGGATGTTGCAGCCAAGTGAACTCTTACAGTGGCTGGTGCTGCACCTTCATGAAAAAGCATAGTCAGAAACTCCAGAACACTATCAATAGGAGCGACATAGGGATCAATATCATGTTGAGAGGCCGAATAAACAAAACGTTTCCATTTGCTATTGTGCAGTTTTCTGGTGGAGACTTTATGAGAGACCAGACCAGAATATGTTGCACAGCGGAGGACAAATTATATGACCTGGCTAGGTTGGGAAGTGCAGCAGCCAAGCTGACAGTTTGAAGGACTGAAGAGAGGGGGTGCAGAACTCCTGATGAGTGAGTCAGGTGGTCTGGCACTGGGTCAAGAAACCAAGGTTCTTCCAGTTGATATTGATAAAGGAAGGGGAAACCATATCTGCCGAGGTTAAAAGGGGGCTATCAGAATGACCGTCCTTCCAGAGCTTTTTGCTTTCTGTAAAAATCTGGGTATCAGCGGGGTTGGAGGAAAGGCATAAAGGACACCCGAGGGCCAATTGTGTATGAGTGAATCCCTTGGGCTGTCCCCCCTGAGGAAGATTCAGGGCAAAGTAGCTTCTGCATTTGGCATTCAGCGGGGATGCAAAAAGGTCGCAGCAAGGCTGGCCCCATCTGCGGAAAATCATTTCTGCCACTTCTTCTTTGAGGGAACACTCGTGGGGCAACAGAAGTGCTCTGCTCAGTTTATCCGCCATCACGTTTGACTTCCTCGGAATGTGCGTTGCTATCAGAAAGTGCCCGGTGGATACAGCTCACTGCCAAATTCTCAAGGCTTCTTGGCATAAGGGACTTGGCTCCACCCTGTTTGTTAATTTACCAGACCATGGATATGTTTTCCGTTTGGATCGCAATCATGTCCTCAGGCAAAGAGTCGTGGAAGTGCTGCAACGCTAAAAGCACCGCTCTCAACTCCAGGACATTGATGTGCAAATGAGATTCCATCTCTGACCAGGTACCTTGGGGAGTTCTTCCCTAAAAAAGCCCCCCCCATCAGGGAAGCGTCCGTGATCACCGTGGCTATGGGAGGGGGGGGGGAGTACAAATGGTAGACTTATCGTCACCTGGTGACTGTTCAGCCTCCAGAGAAGGCCCTTCTTGCAAGTGTCTGTCAGTAGGATCTTGAAAGACACTGGGAGCTGTTGCTAAGACCACTGGGTGAAAAAAAAAACATTGGAGTATCCGCATGTGCATCCTTCCAAGAGGAATCGCTATGAGGGTAGCTGCCATGGTGCTTAAAAGTTTTAAAACATGAAAGGCAGGTACTCTCTTTTCTTTCAGCAAACGGGACACCTGATTTTATAGAGTTAACTCTTTCTTGAGGTAATCTGACCAATGCGGTGGTGGTGTCTAGATCTGCTCCGATAAAGGAGATATGCTGTGATGGTAATAAGGCAGATTTCTTGAAATTTATGGTTATTCCTAACCGAGAACAGAGACTGATTGTATGATCCCTGGAAAAAATGAGTTGATGCCTGGTGGTGGCTGACAGGAGCCAGTCGTCCAGATACGGAAACACCCGGAATCCTAGACGCCTCAGGTGAGCCGTAAACACTGCCATGCATTTGGTGAACACTCTGGGGGCTAAGGTGAGACCAAAGGGCAGTGCTCAAAATTGGTACTAACTAGTCCCCAGCTGAAAACGCAAATGATCTCTGGAGGGTCTGGCCATTTTGATGTGGTAGTACGCATCCTTGAGATCTAAAGAGCCCATCTAATCGCCCGTTCCCGGGAACGGGAGTATCGATTGAAGCGTGACCATCTGGAACTTTTCCTTCTTTACAAAAGCGTTTAGCTTGCTGAGGTCTAAAATGGGACTCCAGTCCCCAGTTTTCTTTGGAACTAAAAAGAATCTGGAGTAAGATCCAGATCCTATCTGGTCCGCCGGGACTGGCTGGATAACTTTTCTCTAGCAGCTTTTGGATTTCTACAGCTGCTTGATCCCGCAGACTGGGTGGAACATCTGGGATTCTTGTTATGATTGGCGGGGACTCAGAAAAGGGGATGATGTAACCTCTGGTAACTATGCTTTTTACCCAAGAATCTGATGCAATTCCTAGCCAGGTGTCTGGGTAAAAAGCCAAGCGACCCCCGACTGCCTCCAGAGTAGGACAGTCGGGCCTCCTCTCAGGAGCGCTGATGAGGCTTGCCACAGAACAGCTCCCTGTCGCCCTGGTTTTGCAGACCCCTTTTGCCGCCAAAGCGGCATCTTCTGTTACTGTCCCATCATCTGCCCCTGAAGGGGGGTTCACTACGTCTGTTCTGGAAAGCTCCATGGGACTTCGGAACCACATTTTCCACCTTTCTGCCCTTTGGGGTATGGTCTAGTAGGGGTGGAAAAACGGACTCCTACGGCAGATGGTCTTTCCTTCCTGCTCACACCTAGTGAGTCTTCTTGACTTGGGGCTCAAACAAAGTACAGCCAACAAATAGGGTGTTGACAAAGAAGACTTGAAGGCTTTCGCAAAGGAGCATAAGCGCATCCAGGACGGTCTCTGCAGAGCTATCGCTGAACCTGCTGCTCAACTCGACCCATCGGCTGCATAGGAAATGAGCCGCATGGACGAGATGACAATGGAATTAAGGGTAGAAAGCTGAGCAGTCACCTTCTCAGAAATAGCTTCATCTGTGTTACCCTTTAGAGAATCTCCAAGTTCCTGGAGGAGATCTCGTTGAAGATGGCTAAAATGGGTTAAGTAGTTAAGGCATCTCATGGCAAACATCGCAGAACTAAAAATGCGCTTCCCATATCTGTCCATAGTCCTAGAAATCTCTATTAGGAGGATGGACAGTAAAAGAGGTCTCTGGCATCTTTTTTGGTGGCCGCCACCACCATGGTATTAATAGGGACTCCTTTAGCAAGGTACAATTTGTCCTGAGGGGAAGTGATGAACTTATTAGGCCTCCGAGGGACTTGTTCCATGGAATCAGGGGACTCCCAAGCCCTTCGAGCAACCAGATCCATCAGTTCGTCGAAGGGCAAAGTAACCCAGGAGGTGGAAGGTTGAGACCCAAAGGCCTTCAGGAGCACCGACTCATCCTCAGTAGGAGTAACAGACTACCAGTCACCCCTCTGTTTCAGTATTTCCAGGATGTCTGCAAAGGAAACATCCTCCGAGGGGGACCCTTCTGATTCCTTTAAGTCGGTGTCTGATGTCAAGGATTCCTGAGGGGAATCCAAATGCCTCCTTTTACAAACTCTCTTTCTGGGGACCTCACCACTGGGAGCATCTGGTGAAGTCTCAGTAGAGCAGGGTTCACCCAATGGGGTTACCTGAGGCTCTGGGGTCTCGATGCTTAGTAGAAACCTGCGATGCAGAACGCTGGATTTTAGGGGAGGAAGAGGAAAGACCTGAGGAAGTGAGAGCCTTGGCAGACATTACTCTCCTCATGGCATCGAGGGCACCGGAGTCTCGACCCATGGACCCTGCCTGTTCCGAGGAAGAAGGTGGCTTCCCCAGTGCAGAGACCAAGGGCTCCGAACCAGAGGACAGAGCCGAGCTCATCTGTGCCGAAGCCCCGAGAGGAAGGGTCGGAACAGACACGTCGGTTCGACTCTCCCCACTGGAACAGACGAGAGAGCGTTGGCTCTGAGACTCTTCGAATGGCAACAAAGAGATCAAGGTCGACAGAGCCGAAGTCACTGGGACAGGACTCGGCTCCACAGGTTACACAACCATCAGATCTTCCGCCTACGAAGGTCTAGGTAAGCTCGGAGGAGGAGTCACAGGCAAAGAGACGGTAGTAGGAATAGAACCCAGTTGGGACGAAACCGAAAGTAATTTGGCCAATGCCGGGTTCTCTAAAAGCCTCTGCACCTCACGATCCACATTGACGTCTGAAAGGGTCCTAGAAGAAAGGGTCGAAGAGACCGAAGAAGCCACACATCTAAGTATTGTAGACTTCAACACCTGACACCGGCTCCAGCTCAGACGGTTGGCTCCGAAACATTGGTTCGGTGCATGGCTCCGATGACTTAGGAACTGGCAACCGTACCTTAACAGAGGTGCTTGGGACCGAGGGCCTGGGTTCCGAGGACACGCTTGAAGACTTAGACCCTTTCGAAGACTTGAGGTCTGGGTCAGTCTTATCCAAGGCTTCCTGAAATTCAGGTTTCAACAGTACTATCAATTAGCTTTCTTCTTCATTCAAGTAATACTCTGCCACAAAAAGAGTGGCAGATGGAACAATCCTCCTGCAAGTGCACAGGTCCTACGCAATATATACAGGACACATCATTGTCCATAATAGACATTTTCTGCCCACAGACACACCTTTTGAAACCTGACTTCAGTTTCTCTTTTTGGTCAGACATATTAAGCAGCACACAATTATCACATGTGATAATACGAAACAAAACGGAGAACAGAGATTGATCGTATACTATAAGGAGTTAAAAACTGTTGAACTTTCTACCAGCACAATATCTAAATATTTATAGCAAAAAGCACACTATTTAAAGGCGAAGTATAAGGGATAGGGAAATCAAGTTGACAGAGCCCTGTTCAACTAAATGAGTGAAGCACAGAAGTGCCTAAACGAAAAAGAGGGCAAGGCCCAAGGGCAACCGCTCCAACATAAACACAGCTAAAATCCACACAAGAGGGACACAGCCCTAAAACAAACAGGAACAGATTATCTATCAACTAGAATATTAACTCCACGAAAAATATCAGTACAAATTGTCCAAATACAGAAAAAAGAATTATACTGGCCCAAGCTCTCTGGAGAACTTGCGATCCATTGGAGCGGAAAAATAGATCTGGGGTTAGTCAGAGAGCATCATGGGATAGGGACTTTGCCTCAAGCTACTCAGAGATCTTGAGCTTGGAAAGCGGCCAGCTCGGAGCCAATGGATCGGCTCCGTACCCCACGTGTAAGAACAAACGGCGAGAATGAACTTCACATTTAATGTTACACGTAGCTGCGGGCTCAAAGGAAGTTGAGGTGAGCTTCTGTAATACAAAATTGAGGTCCCATGGCATTACTGCATCAAAGACTGCAAGTCGGAGTAACAATGTCCCTTTCAGGAAAGCCATACAAAGCCTATGAGCCATAAGGTTGGGCTCATTAGCAGTATGAATGGCAGAAATCGCTGCCAGTTGCACTTTAATGGTTGCTGCAGCTGACCGCTGACTGAACAGTTGAGAAAGAAATTCTAATATTGCCGAAATAGGCACTGTACAAGGATCAACACGTCTCTCACGGGCCCAAAAAGAAAATCTCTTCCACTTACTGGAATTAGAAGTTATGTCCTTACCATAACGATCCATGTGGAGTGTTCATCTCGCCTTTGTTCTTACACCTGGGTTCGGAGCCGATCCTCGGCTCCGTGTCGGCCGCTTTGCAAGCTCTGCATCGAGAAGAAACTCAAGACCAACCTAACTCCCACAATCCCCCTCTGCCTTTCCCTCAGATCTAGTTTGCAAGCAAACCAGAAGTCAAAGAGAGTAACACATTCATGCCAAAAACAACATAACTGCAAGAAACACCTATACATATATATATATATATATATATATATATATATATATATATATATATATATATATACATATATACACAACAACTGCGTAATGCAGAAGCAGGAGAAACCAAACTGGACGTTCTTCCTGAGGGTGGGAGGGTGGGAATGTAAGAACAAAGGCGAGATGAACACTCCACATGGAACGTTATGGTAAGGACATAACTTCTAAATGTGAGAGTGTTCAATCTCGCCGTTTGTTCTTACACCTGGGTAGCGTCCCTAGCTCCATGTTCCTGAGGAACTCACGGGAGAACGTTCTTGAGCACAGTGGAACCAAAGGTTGCCCTGTCCCTAGAAACCCTGTCTACCTTGTAATGAGAAATGAATGTATGTGGTTTAGACCAAGTGGCAGCTGCACAAATAGTGTCTAATGGTAAGCGAGCTGCATGAGCCAGGGATGTAGATACTGATCTTGTAGAGTGCCCCTTGGGTTTGACAGGTAAAGTTTGTTCCGAAGTAGCATAAACAAATATAATGCAATCAGTTAGCCATTTGGAAAGGGTTCGTTTAGTAACTGCTACACCTTTCCTGCTGTCTGCAAAGGCTACAAAAAGTTGATCTGTTTTCCTGTGATCCTTTGTTCTATCCAAGTAAAATCTAAGTTGTCTATGAACATCCAACTTGTGTAACATATACTTCAACCTATTGGAGTGGTTTTTGAAAAAGGTAGGGAGTTCAATGGATTGAGTAATGTTATTAACGGAGCAAACTTTGGGGAGAAAGGACGGATTAGTGCGAAGAGATACTCTGTCAGAGTGAAAGATCAAATAAGGGTGTTTAATAGAAAGAGCCTGAAGCTCTGACACCCGCCTAGCCGATGTAATGGCCACCAAAAAGAGGGTCTTCCACGACAAATACTTCAATGGGCAAGAGGAGGCTGGTTCAAACGGAGGTAGCATCAATTTAGATAATAAAAGGTTCAGATTCAAAGGTGATGTAGGAGTTCTAACTGGTGGTCTAATATGGAAAGATCCTTTCAGAAAGGCCTTACAAAGTCTGTGAGCCATAATAGGAGCCCCACATTCTTCCACATGAAAGTTGGAAATGGTAGCCAATTGCACTCTTAAAGTGGAAGGAGAAGCTCCTTGGTGGAACAATTCGGTTAAAAACTCCAAGATCTTAAAGGGAGCTATAACAGGGTCCAATTGCTGTGTATTTGCCCAGTAAACAAAACGCTTCCATTTACTAGTGTAAGTCTTTGTAGTGGAAGCTTTATGAGAAGCCACTAGTATATTCTGAACTGCAGATGAAAGAAGATCAGACCTGGCTAAGTAGGGAAGCGGAGCAGCCAAGCTGCTAGTTGGAGTGACAGTAGCGAGGGGTGGGGAGCCCCTGACGAGTGGGTCAGTAGATCCGCTCTGGGTCCAGGATCCAGGGTCCAATGCGGTGTGCCAGAAGAAAGGGAAACCAAATTTGACGAGGCCAGAATGGGGCAATGAGGATAATCGTCCTTTGCAGGTTGTTGGCTTTCTGCAGAAACTTTGCAATCAGGGGAAAGGGAGGAAAAGCGTACAGGAGACCCGGGGGCCAATCGTGAACCAGAGCGTCCCTGTGGACTTCCCCTGGAGGGGGTAATAGGGCAAAATAGCTTCTGCATTTGGCGTTCATTGGAGACGCAAAAAGATCGCAGGAAGGCTGGCCCCATTTGCGAAAAATCTCCTTCGCAACTGACTGTTTGAGGGACCACTCGTGAGGCAACAGGATTGCTCTGCTCAACCTGTCAGCTATGACGTTGGATGACCCCGGGATGTGCGTTGCAATCAGAAAGCGACCCGTGGACTCCGCCCATTGCCAGATTCTCATGGCCTCTCTGCATAGCTGATAAGACTTGGTTCCCCCTTGTTTGTTTATGTACCAGACTACGGACATGTTGTCCGTCTGAACTGCAATAGTCCCTAGAGGAAGAAGGGGAGCAAAGTGTTGCAACGCTAGAAACACTGCCCTCAACTCTAGAACATTGATGTGCAGATTGTACTCTAAATTGGTCCATTCGCCTTGGACTGTCTGTCCCTGAAAGATGCCCCCCCACCCTATCAGGGAAGCGTCCGTGGTCACCATAGCTGTCGGCGTGGGTAGCACAAATGGTCTTCCGCTGGAAAGGTTGCAAGACCGGAGCCACCAAGCTAGGTGTGATTTGCATGTGTTTGTGATCAGAATTTCATGCGTCAGAGGTAGCTGTTGGAACGACCATTGTGCAAACAGTAACCATTGTAGAACTCTCATGTGCAGTCTTCCCAATGGTATCGCAATGAGAGAAGCTGCCATGAGACCCAAAACCTTCAGAACCAGTTTTGCTGGGGATTTTCTGGATGACAGAAGAAGAGATATGTGGCTTTGTAGTGAGGCTATCCTTTCTGGAGGAAGTCTTAGAATTAAACGATGCGTATCCAATTCTGCTCCTATGAATGAGATATGCTGTGATGGCTGTAGTAAAGATTTTTCGAAATTTACGGAAATTCGAGATGAACACAAAGCTGCAGTGTGTAATCCCTGGCCTGAATCAGTTGACGCTGGGTGGTGGCAGAAAGGAGCCAGTCGTCCAGATACGGAAACACCTGGAATCCCAGGCGTCTCAAGTGAGACGCTACCACTGCCATGCATTTGGTGAAAACCCTGGGAGCTGAGGTCAGACCAAAGGGCAGGGCTCGAAACTGAAAGTGGCTGGCTCCCAGCCGGAAGCGCAAGTGATCCCTGGACGCCCTGGCCATTTTGATGTGGTAGTATGCGTCCTTCAGATCTATTGAGCACATCCAGTCGCCCTTCTGTAAAATGGAAGGATCGATTGAAGCGTGACCATCCGGAACTTTTCTTTCTTGACGAAGGTATTGAGATTGCTTAGGTCCAGAATCGGCCTCCAGTCCCCTGTCTTCTTTGGAACTAAAAGAACCTTGAGTAAGTTCGAATCCTCTTTGGTCCGCTGGGACTGGTTGGATTACTCTTTTCTAGCAGCTTTGAAATTTCTATAGCTGCAGGGTCTCGCAGATGGGGCGGCACATCTGGGAGTCTTTTCTTCGGAATTGGGGGCAATAGGAAGGGTATTCTGTAGCCTCTGGTAACCACGCTTTTTACCCAATTGTCTGATGTAAGATTTCGCCAGGCCTGAGGGTATAAAGCTAAGCGACCCCCGACTGCCTCCAGAGCAGGACAGTCGGGCCTCCTCGCAGGAGTGCTGGAAAGGTTTCCCAGGGGGTGTATCCCTGTCACCTTGGTTTTGCGGACCCCCTCTGCCACCAGGGCGGCATCTTCCACCTCTGCCCCCTCCTCTGCCTCTAGAGGGGGCATCACCCTGTGTGTGCCTGGGAAAGATCCTTGGGGTTTTCGAAACCACATTTTTCCACCACGTTGCCCTTTGGGGTACGGTCTGGATGGGGTGGAAAAACGGACTCCGACAGCAGAGTCTTTCCCTCTTGCTCACACCGGGTAAGGGTCTCCTTTACTTTGGGGCCAAAGAGCGTGGCACAATCAAATGGGGCGTTAGTAAAGGAAGACTTGAAGGCTTCCGCAAATGAACATAAGCGCATCCAGGATTGTCTACAAAGAGCAATCGCTGAAGCTGCTGCCCTACTCGATCCTTCGGCTGCGTATGAGATCAGCCTCATGGACGAGTTTGCAATAGATGTAAGGGTATTGAGATGTGCTGTAACCTTTTCTGAAACAGCAGCATCTGTAGTACCCTGGAGGGTATCTCCCAACTCTTTGATTAGATCCCTCTGTAGCCATGTGAAGTGGGTCAAATAGTTCAGGGATCGCATAGAAAAAGCCGCTGAACTAAAAATGCGCTTCCCATACCTGTCCATAGTCCTAGAATCTCTGTTAGGCGGATGGACAGATGAGGAAGATTCAGACATCTCCTTTTTCGTGGCCGCTGCCACCACCATAGCATCCACTGGCACTACCTTTGTCAGATAAGCCTTATCCTGAGGGGCAGTAATATATTTGTTAGGCTTTCTAGGACTGGCTCCACCGTGTCAGGCGCCCCCCACGCCCTTCGAGCAATCAGCCCCATCAACTCATCGAAGGGCGGAGTGACCCAGGAGGAGGAAGGGCGAGCACCGAATGCCTTCAGCAAGACTGACTCATCCTCAGAAGGGGGGAGGGCTTGCCAATCACCTCTCTGCTTTAGGATCTCCAGGATATCAGAAAAAGAGACATCCTCTGAGGGTGACTTTGGGGACCCTTCTGACTCATCCAAGTCAGTGTCCGATGTCAATGATTCTTGTGGAGAATCTAAGTGTCTCCTCTTACACAATCTTTTCCTCAAAACTTCCTCGGGGGGGGGGCATCCGAAGAAGCCTCCGAGGAAGAGGGGGCACCCTCCAGGGGTGGCTGAGACACAGGTGCTCGACGCTTAGATGTAGCCGTGGGTGCAGAGGAGGATAACGGTCCTTTATGGGAAGGAGAAGTTGTTTCTGCTGATGTGGTTGTCTGGGTAGACAACACCTTCCTCATGAGGTCGAAGGCCCCCGGGTCCCGAGTTGAGGTATCTCCCGGTTCCGAAGAAATCGGAAGAATCCCAGAGACTGGCACCGAAGGCATCGACCCCGAGGACGGAGCCGAGTCGATCTGAGCCGAGGCCCCGAGAGGGAGCGTCGGAAACGAAACATCGGTCCGACTCTCAGTCCCGGATCCAAGGATGGATCTTCGGCTCCGAGACTCCGGTACCGGATCCGACGGAGTCGAGGTGAACGGAGCCGACTGAGAGAAAGACGGTTCTGGCACTGAGGGCTCCACAATCACCAGATCAGCCTCTCCCGGCTCCGAAGACTGGATAGGTTTCGGAGGAGGAACAGGTGGAGATAAGGGAAGGCCTTCGAGTCTCGACACCAACTGGGAGGAGACAGAGATGAGCTTGGATAAGGCCATATTCTCCATTAATTTCTGCACCACGCGGTCTACATCGGTGTCGGAGAGGGGCCTGGAAGAGCGCGTCGAAGGAATCGAAGACGGAGCCGACCTCAACAGTGCCGGGGGAGGGAGCTCCGTCACCGGTTCCAAGACTCGAGGCTCGGAAACTGACAACAGTTCAACACTCGGCCCCGAAGTCTGTGGAACCGGTGATCGAACTTTAACTGAAGAGCTCGTAGCCGATGACCTGGTCTCCGACGTCTTCGATTCCTTCGAGGATTTGGATGTCTGGTCTGATGCATCCAGAGCCTCTTGAAAAGTAGGTTTTAGAAGACCCCTATCCATAAGTTTCCTGCGCCTATCTGTCATGACCCTTCCACTGAAAGAATGACATATTGAGCAGTCTTCTTGCAGATGGAGGGGGCCAAGACAGTAGACGCAGGAACTATGATTATCAGTCACCGACATCTTCTGCCCACATTGGCAGCGTTTAAAACTAGACTTAGCTTTCTCAGACATGTCAATATTTTAGGTACAGTTAACAGAGAAAAAATTAGTATTATGTCAAGTCCAGTAAATTTGTCTAATCCAGAAACATGTCAAATCCTGTAAAAAAGTCAATCCAGTAAAAGGGTGGGGTAGGCCCCGAGGGAAAACTCTAATAAAGTATATAAAGGTCTTTATATGGAACCAAGTATTCCTCGAAACACTAAACACACACACACACAGTCACTTAAGACAATTTTTATAGAAAAAACTTTGAAGAAATATAAGAAAAAATATAAATCTTAGCTTAAGGTTGCTCGAGCTCATCAAACTGATGTGAACGCTGCAGCGGCAAACTAGATCTGAGGTAAAGGCAGAGGGGGATTGTGGGAGTTAGGTTGGTCTTGAGCTTCTTCTCGATGCAGAGCTTGCAAAGCGGCTGACACGGAGCCGAAGATCGGCTCCGAACCCAGGTGTAAGAACAAACGGCGAGATTGAACACTCTCACATTAAATCTTCCTGGTAGAAGGCTTGTAGCAAAACGATAGAATATGGACCACCTCCGGGGAAAAATCATGAAGCCTGAATAAGGACGGAACTGGAGCAACCAATCTGTCGACTTGATGGTCTGGATGGAGGCTGGAACTGTCCTGACATAGGAATCAGCAGATCAGGAGCTGGGTCCAGAATCCAGGGCTTGTCCATTAGATAGGGTTGAAGGAAGGGAAACCAAAGATGACGAAGCCAGTGTGGGGCAATGAGGATCATTTTGCTACCCACAGACTACGTTTTCTGAATCACCTTTGATATCAGAGGTAACGGTGGAAAGGCGAAGAGAATACCGGAGGGCCAATCGTGAACCAGAGCATCCCTGGGTGCCTCCCCCTCTGGGGGGATAAGGGTGAAGTATCTGCTGCATTTGGCATTGAGGGGGCTGGCAAATAGATCGCAGCAAAGCTGACCCCATCTGTGGAATATCTTCTCCGCAACATAATTGCTCAGGGACCACTCGTGATGCCTTAGGATAGCGCTTGCTCAGCCTGTTGGCAATACCATTGGACTTCCCGGTTTATGCGTTGCAACTAGAAAGCGTTGGGAAGACACCGCCCACTGCCAAACTCGAAGTGCCTCTCTGCAAAGGGGGTACAATTTGGTTCCTCCCTGTTTGTTCAGATACCACACCACTGACATGTTGTTTGAGTGGATTGCAATCGTCCCTAGAGGGAAAAAGCTCTGAAGTGCTTGCAACACAAAGCACTGCTCTCATCTCCAAGACATTGATATGCAAATGAGTCTCGTGATCCTACCACGTGCCTTGGACTATCCTGTCGAGATAATGCCCCCCCCCACCCAATCTGAGAGGCACTCGTGGTCACCGTGGCAACTGGAGAAGATGGGACAAAAGGCTTGCACACGTTGAGATTGCTGGCCTGAAGCCAACAGCATAGATCCCTGCTTACACGTGTCCGTAATCAGAATAGAATGGGAGAGTGGAAGATGCTGTAGTGACCATTGGGGAAAATGCAGCCACTGAAGAACCCTCATGTGTAGTCTGGCAAGGGGAACTAGCATGATCGTGGCAGCCATGGTTCCTAGTAACTTGAGAACTACTTTTGCCTTAACTTTCCTCAATAGAAGTAAGACGAAGATCTGATGTTGTACTGCCTGAATTCCTTCTTCTGGTAAGAACGCACTCATGAGCACCGTAACTACTTCGGTGCCAATAAAGGTGACAAGCTGCAAGGACACCAAGGCAGATTTTTTCCAATTCAGAGTAATTCCTAACCTTTGGCACAGTGTAATAGCAGTGTCCCTGGTCTATAACTGTAGATGCCTGGTGGTGGCAGAAAGGAGCCAGTCATCCAGGTATGGAAACACTTTGAATCCCTGACATCTCAAATGAGCTGTTACCACTGCCATGCATTTGCTGAACACGCTGGGGGCTGTGGCGAGACCGAAGGGGAGAGCGGGAAACTTAAAATTACTGGCTCCCAGCCGGAGGTGTAGAAGACTTCTCGACACTCTGTCCATCTTGATATGGTAGTAAGCATCTTTGAGGTCGATGGGGCACATCCACACATCTTTCGCTAACAGATGGAGTATTGACTGCAATGTGACCATGCGGAACTTGGACTTTTGTACATGAAGGTTCAATCTGCTGAGATCCAAGATGGGTCTCAGGCCCCCTAGTCTTTTCGGCACCAAAAAGAATCTTGAGTAAGTCCCTAATCCTACTTGGTCTGCGAGGACAGGCTGGATGGTACTCTTTGAAAGCAACTTTTTTATTTCTAAAGTCGCGGAATCCCTGCGACTGGGTGGAACGTCTGGGATTCTCTTGGCTGGCAGAGGAGAAGAAAAGGGAATATGATAATCTCTGGAAATTATCTTTAATACCCACTCGTCTTGGGTGACAACTTGCCAGGCTTCTGGGAATAAAGAAGTGTGAACCCCGACCGGCTCCAGAGACACACAGTCGGGCCTCCCTTCACGACCGCCGGTAGGGAGGACCACAAAAGGAATCATGGTACCCTGTTTACGTGGGCCTCCTCTGCCTCTATGGCGGCATCTACCTGAATTTCCACCCCTTCCCCTGCCCCTGGAGAGGAATCACTTTGTGTATCCTAAAAAAACCTCTGCAACTTCCTGAACCACATGTTCCCAGCTTTCTGGCCCTTGGGGTGGGGTCTAAAACGCATGGAAAGACAGACTCCAACAGCAAACAGGGTTTTTCCTTCCTGCTCGCACCTAGTGAGTGTGTCCTTCACCTTGGTTCCGAACGATGAACCGTCAAAGGGGGTGTTGACAAATGTAGACTTGAAGGCCTCCATGAAATTCCACAAGCGCATCCAGGAGCGTCTCCTAAGAAAGACTACGGAACCCGCTGCCCTATTCGCTCTGTCGGCTGCGTATGAGATCAACCTCATGGAGGAGTTAGTAAGGGAATTTAGGATAGACATCTGTGCATTGACCTTCTGTGCCACGACATCAGAGATATTATCTAGTAGAAAATCTCCTACCTCTTTTAGGAGAACTCTCTGGAGCCTTGTAAAATGCATCAAGTAGTTCAGCGACCGCAGTGTAAAGGCCGCTTAGGTAAACACATGCTTACCATACCTGTCCACAGCCCGGGACTCCTTGTTAAGCAGATGGACGGTAGACGAAGTCTCAGCAAGTTCCTTCTTGGTGGCTGCTGCCACCCCCATGGCATCTACTGGAACGCCTTTTGTTAGATATTCCCAGTCAGTGGGGGTGGACAAAAACTTATTGGGTCTCCTTAGGACTGGTTCCACAGTGTCAGGAGTTTCCCACACCTTTCGACAGAAGAGATCTAGTAGCTCATTGAAAGGAGAGAAACCCAAGAGGCAGAGGGTTGAGACTCAAAAGCCTTTAGGAACAAAGACTCCTCATCAGAAGGGGATTTGGAGGGCCACCCGCCTCTCTACTTCAAGATCTCAAGGATATCTGAAAAAGAGATCTTCAGAAGATGACTTGGGGGACCCATCTGACTCCACGAGGTTGGTGTCCGACGCGAGAGACTCATCCGGGGAGTCGAGGTGCTTCCTCTTACACAATCTCTTTCTGGCAGGCTCCTCAGGCAAAAACTCTGGGGAGACGTCAGAAAGTTGGGGACCACTCATGGAGGTATAGTGAGGCTTAGGGTCTTTGCTGCCCAGGGATAGAGTGTGATCCAAAACAGACACCAGTGCTGGAGGGGCCAGAGTATCGGTGCGGTAGGATACAGCTGATAACCTGGCCAGCAAGCTCTTCATAACCTCGAAGGCTTACACCCCCCCCCCCCGGCTCCAAAGGAAGACTAATTGTAGAGAATACAATAGTAGCCCCCGACGTCTCGAGCCGAAGCACCGAGAGGAAGGCTCGGAACCAATGAAGATCGATCCGAGCCCTCCCCCTCGGGTCCGACCAGAGAATCGTGGACTCTCGACCCCGTGGACGGAGCCGACATGGTCGGAGCAGAAATCTGAACAGAGAGGCAAGGGGAGGCTACTGGAACTCACCTAATGGCACCCAACAGAAGCGACAACTCTGGCTCCAAATGCAGAGAAAGGCTCGGAGGAGGGACAACAAAGGATGAAGAGGCCATAGGCTCAGGAGCCGACTGGGTCGGAGCCGAAATCAATTTGGCCAAAACCACTGACTAAAGCAGTTTCTCCACCACTCTATCAACATCCTCATCGGAAAGGGACCTGGAGGATATAGTAGGAGAGCTGGATCTCCCTACTGAAAGGGTCTTGCATAAAGGAGAAACCGGTCGAATAACTGGATACCGGCACTGAACCAAAATACCTGTGACCGGCTCCAAAAGGCTGGGAGCCGATACGGACTTAGTCAAGACACTACTTTGTCGGCACCAAGGGCAATGGAGCCGAAGGAGGAGAAGCTGTTCTAGCAACTTTCTCTGGCGGTTCCATAGAAACAGATGGAACCAGACAGCGCTTCATATAAGTCTTTTTCTCCTTTTTAGATGGAGAGGATAAGGCACTGGAAAACTTAGCCAAGTCTTCCTGGAAGGCATGTTTAAGCAGTCCTTTCAAAATGAGCTTGTTCTTTCTCTCCTGAGGTACACAGGGACTGAAGGAATGACAAAACAAGCAGGACTCTTGGAGGTGAATAGCCCACAAGCAGTACAGGCACACAGTGTGCCCATCAGTCAAAGACATTTTATTGTTGCATTCAACACACATTTTAAAGGCCGAAAGCCTGTGTTCCTTAGAATCCTTGGAGATGCTGAATAAAGGAGAACACACACAGGTATAAAGCAATATGTACACACATGGGACCCAACTAAACCCCGCAGGGAAACTAGAGCCTCTAAAAACGGCCTAGTAACAGTCGGGAAAATACTACAGGGAGGACTAGGTCCTCCAACTTAAATGGGCCTAGCCCGGGGAAACAAAGGCACGATATCCCCACTAGCCAGACGCTAACACTAAAAGCTAACAGAATAGAGCACCAAACCAAAGACCACATGGAAACAATGGGGAGGACAAGGTCCTCTAACTGAAACGGGCCTAGCCCATGGGAAGAAAAGAAACTAACGGGAAACCAAAATGGCCAACGAAAAGGCCACAAAAACAGCAAGTGAAGCAAAACAAAGGCAGTATAACACCACTACCATACACACGGCGCTATGAAAATAGCTTTTTGAGAAACAACAAGTCAAAAGTATATAAACAGTATACTTAGTCACAGCCAAAAGCGAGAACACGTCTGAGCATAACGACTGGCAAATAAGATCTGGGGAACAGACCTGTTGCATGATGGGATACCTCTAACACACGAGTCAAATGAAGATTTCCAGCTAGAGTATGGCTGAGTCAGAGCAGAGGTTCGGCTCTGCTCCGAACCCACAGGTAATAATGAAGGCGAGATTGGACTACATAACATCAAGTGGATTTCAACATCACCAAGGAAAACAAAGAAAATGACTTCATAAAGGCAGAAAGTACCTTGGACCCATGTTTGAGAGTTTTCACATGCAACTTTGCACAGGGAGAACAGTTAGACGTCATACTGGCGCACCAAGCAAAACAGACAAATGAGTGAAAAATCTTTATGGTGATCTTTATTGGTTTCCCACACTTCAAAAAAGTAAACAGCTGCTTGAAAGTACAGATGTGTACACTTAGCATAAATGAAGATGTTTGGGTGTATTCACTGTTGCAGTCATTACATTTGGGTAGAATCCCAAAGCTATGGATGGAACGCTGGAGCTAAACAGCATTAGGTGCGGCTATAAGGCCCTGCAGCACTGCAGTGGCAAAGCCTGCCCTGGACTTAGAGAGGCAAATGGTAATGCTTTGTAAAGGTGTGAACAGAACTTCAAGTAGCAACCTCTAAAATGCCTTTGGTTGGTACTCCTCAGAAAGGCTGTTGAAGTAGCTGCAGCTCTGGTAGAATGAGACTTAATGCCCTTGGGCACAAGTTTAGCATGGTGTAAGTAGCATAAACGGATGCAGTGGCTTATCCACTTTGAAATTGTCTGCATTGAAATAGACTTTCCTTCTGATCCTGCAGCATATGACACTAGTAATTGCTCAGTTTTTCTTAGAGCTTTTGTCCTGCTCAACTAGAATCTTAGCTGTCTGTGTACGTCCAAGGAATGCAGAATTCTCTCCCCCTTGTTCTGTGGATTTAGATAAAAAGTTGGCAGATGAATTGTTTAGTTGAGAGCCACACTGGAAACCACCTTAGGCATAAAAGTAGGATTTGTCCTTAGACACCCTGTCTGGGTAAGATGATAAAAGGGCTCTGCAGCCATGAGGGCCTGTAGCTCTGAAACTCTTCCTGCTGAAGTAATTGCTAGTAGCAGAGCTGCTTTCCATGATAAGAACTTTAGATAAGCGGAAGCAGCTGGTTCAAATGGAGGCAGGGTGAGCTATTCCAACACATAATTGAGGTCCCATGCAGGTAATGGTGATGATCTACGAGTCCTTAAATTTTTGGCTCCTCTAAGGTACTGCTTTAGTAAAGGATGAGAAAAGATTGGTGGCTCTGTATTGTAATGAGACGAAATGGCAGAGGCATGGATTTTGACTGATGAGAAAAATAGGCCTTTGTCAAGCATCTCAGGAAGTACTGTAATATCTGAGGAATATTTGGTTCTGCTGCATCAGTTCCTTGTGCTCGATTCCAAGCAAAGAATCTCTCCCATTTATCAGCATAAGACTTTCTAGTACTAGGCCTTCTGGTTTCCAAAATGACATCCATCACAGCTTTACTGAGAGGTGTTGTTTGTATGACTACATGATTAGTCATGCTGCCAGGTTCAGAGTCTGTACTTGATTGTGCAGGATCCGACTGTTTCGCTGGGACAGTAGTTGTGGTCTTTGAGGCAAGGTCCATGGTGGGTATAGAGCCAAGTTCCTTAGGATTGGGTACCAGTATTGGTGGGGCCAGTCTGGGGCAATTAATATCTTTGGCTTCTCTTGTCTGACTTTTAGGAGAACCTTGGGTAGAAGAGGCAGAGGAGGAAAGGCGTAAACTGATAGGTTTTTCCAACTGAAGGATAGGGCGTCAATTTTCCATACTTGTCTGTGATAAGTCCTTGTGCAGAATCTTTTCAATTGATAATTTTGAGGACAGGCAAATAGATCTATGTCTGGGCTCCCCCATTTCTCTATCATGCTGAAGACTTGTGGATTTAGTTTCCCCTCATGAAGATCCATAAGGTTTCTGCTTAAATCATCTGACAGACTGTTTTGTTTTCCAGGCAGGAATTGAGCCTGAAGATGTATTTGGTAGGTCAAAGCTGTGTCCCACAGTGCCATAGCTAATCTGCAAAGGGGGTATGACTGTGTGTCCCCTTGCCTGTTTATATACCACATGACTGTGGTGTTGTCCGTCTATCTGTAGTTGTCCTCGATGAAGTAAGCCCTTCAAGGCTGTTAGGGAATTTTGAACAGCTAGCATCTCTTTCTGGTTGATATGTAGATGCATCTGTTTTGGTGTCTATACGCCCATAATGCATATTCCTGCTATGTGGGCCCGCAGGCATAATCTGATGAGTCTGTTAAGGCTTGGCTGGCAGGGGATAGAGTGAAGGGCAGTCCCATGTTTTGGTGACCTTTGCCCACCATAGAAACTACTGTTGCAGGCAGGGAATGAGAGAAATCATTGTTTCCAGACTGTGTGAATGTTGACTCCATAAACATTTTAGGTAACACTGAAGTTTTCTGATATGCAGTCTTGCATATGGAATTAGTAGGATGCAGGATGCCATGAAGCCCAGAGCATGCAGAATTTGTCTTGCCATCAGTTTGAAATGAGCGGTTAGTTGCCTTTGCTTGTCTGGCATGAGGTAAGCCATCTGGGCAGTTGTACCCAAGCTTGCACCCAGGAATGTTATCTTTTGAGAGAGTACCAGTTGTGATTTATTTTCGTTTATTGTATACCCTAGGCAAGTTAGAAGCCTTTTCACAAACGCCAGGTGTCGAAAAAGTGTGTCTTTGTTCTCTGCTTGAATGACACAATCGTCCAAGTAAGGATATATATGTATACTACTTTGTCTGCAAAATGCAATTACTGGTGCCAGGCACTTTGTAAAGACCCTGGGCGCAGTAGATAAGCCAAAAGGCAGTGCAGAGAATTGGTAATGCATTAAGCCAGCCATGAATCTGAAGTACCTTCTCTGCACGATTGTCTTATTGGGACATGCAGGTATGTCTCTTATCTCTAAAGTCACCAGCCAAGCATTCTTTCCCAGCATGGGCAGAAGCTGCTGCGAAATCAGCATTTTGAATTTTGGAATGTCCAGGTATGTGTTCAAAATCGATAAATCCAGTATTGGCCACTAGGCCTTGTCCTTTCTGGGTACCTAGAACAGTCTTGATTAAAAACTTTGTCCTTTTTCTTGTTCTGGTACTGTCTGAATGGCCCCCATATCCATGAGGGACGTAACTTGTTTCTGTGCCTCTGCCCATCGATTTTTTGGCAGATCTGGCTAACCATTTGCCATTGGCAGAGTGTGGAAATGGAATCTGTATCCCTGTGATACGATGTTTAGTACCCCACTTGTCCTGGGATACTAACTGCCAATTTTAAGCAAAAGTGCTAATTTTCCCCCTATGGGTGCTGCCAAAAGATAAGTGCTTGGGGTAGGCAGAGGGACGTCATTGGGATTGCTTTCTGTAGGTTTGCCTTTATCTCCTCCAGATTTGGAGGTGAAAGCGCCCCATTGCTTTAACCTGTATGAATCCTGCAGCTGGTATATGGAACCCTTAGGGCGTCGATCTGACACAGGAACGGACCAATTTTTTGTAGGCCAGTGTCTACTGAATCTTGGTGGCTGCACTTGTAAGAAGTCTTTAACAGTTTGCATAATCGTAGCCTTGTCTTCCATTTTCTTTAGAACCTCTTCTGCCTTAATACCAAACAGAGAATCATGCTGTAAAGGTGCATCTAGCAATTTAGCTTTAACGTGATCAGGCAAATTTTGTTCCTTTAACCAGGCATGCCTCCTAATCACAGATCCAGTAACTGCAGCCCTGCAGGAGGCCTCTAAGGAAACAAAACCACATTGTAAAGTATGCTTTCCAACTTGTTCAGCTGCATGCAATAATTCCTGCAATTCCTTATTTTCTGCACATTCTGAAATAGACATTTTCTGTTTCAGCAATCCCATAACATGCTGATACCTAAGCATATGAAATTGACAGTTTAAGGCCCTGATTGCCAAGGTTGCAGATGTATAAACCTTTTTTTCCCCATCTGTCTAGTGCACTTAAATCTCTGTCAGAAGGGGTAGGATTTTTTTTTTGCTGTTGTGGCCTTAACTCCCTTTGGACCCTGTGAAATAGTTTCAGGATCAGCAGCAGGGTTTCTAAATAGAAATTTGAGAGAGTCAGGGACCCTGTAATATCTGTCAGGCATACTGGGAGACAGAGGTAAGGAGGCAGGAGTCAAGCTCGACTCTGAAAACACATCATCCACAATGTCTAAAACAGGGAATGGCTAAAGGCTTGTGCTGAGGGAGAAAGAAATCCCTGAGCCTCTTTTTTGATTCTGAGAAGTCTTGACTATCCCAGTGAAAATGCTCCCTCAAAGAATGCAAGGTTTCTCCAAATGAATAATCCTCAGGAAGAGATGCAGATGGCATAGACTCCTCAGCATCAGAATCCTCATAGGAAGGTAAAGATAGTTCCTGATCAGAAGAGGAATAAGAAGAAATAGAAACCTGATCTGAAGATTCATAGTCGGTGTCTTGCCTAGGCCTCTTATCTGGAGGGGAATGGGTACCCATGATCAAGATAAGATCTTCAGCCATTTTGATCATCTGTTTTTTAGGCATAGAGGCCTGTGCACGTGGCTCATGCGTCGGTTTTTTAGTTTTAGAAGTTGCTTTTGCCTTTGGTTTTGCAATTGTCATCGGTTTGAAATACAAATGTTGAGGTCTGAATACACCCTCAGAAGCCAGTGCCTGCTCAGCAGCTCTGGACCCATCCAAGGGAGATACATCCGTCGGTCCAATACCTTGAGTATCTTGCGGCATGCTGGACTGCACATGGGTGTCGGTAGAGGCCTGTGACTCGAAGGTAGTGGGTAACAGGGGCTGCGAAAGCACTTCACTGAGCATTGGTGAACCAGCGACTGGTTTAGGAGAAGCTTCATCAGTTTTGGATCTCAACTGCCTTTCTGTCCTTTTCTTTGCATTTTTTTATGTACTCCGGTAGTCGGATTGCTATCAGACAACATTTTTGGGTAGTTAAATCTGTTTCCAAAATAGTTTGATGCAAAAATATACTGAAGCTTAATAGTGCGTTGGTTAAACCTAGCACAAAACCGACAGCCAGGCACATTGTGATCAGGGCCTAGGCGGAAATCCTTATGAGGTATTTGTTTCCCACAAGTAATGCAATTAAACTTTTTCTGACATCGGTAAAAAACAAGGAAAAAAAGTTTCCCCAATGGGGTACTTCGGTTTAGTGAAGACTTCGGTTCTGAAACTCAAACTCAAATATTTCAGTAGTTGGCCTACCGGCACTTGCGAAATGCTTCTGCTTCGATTACAGCGTGGCAAGAAAGACTAAATAAAATGGCGTCTGCTGCATGTTTTATACCCGTGACGTCATGGAAGAGAAGACAGCAACTGACGCAGGACCCAAGACTTTGGAATTCAGGCCGACTGAGGGCAACCTGCCAGCAGATTACCCAAATGTAATGACTGCAACAGTGAAACACGAAGAACATCATTAAATTAGCAGCAAAATTTTCCTAATGGGGTACTTATCTGGAAGTAGGATCTCCAAAAACACAAACTGAATAAAGCACCGAGAGTTTACTGAACACACATGAAGCACATTGGACTGCATGGCTAGAAACAACAGAAGATGGCACCAACAGACACCTTTCTTATACACTGATGTCAAGAAATCAGTGGTCCTACCTCCATAAACTAGGGATGTTGCAGAGACTATCAGACCGGTCGCAAGCTTCTGCATGACAGGAACACCCAAGAACCAGTACTACAACACCGACTATGAAGAAAGTACAGTTTTGTACGTACCATAAATGTAGATGTCCAATAGATATGCAACTGCAATCCTTACATATGGGTTGTCCTGCCTCAGGCAGCCCTCGGTCGGCCGGATTCCGAAGTCTGGGTCCGGCGTCGGCTGATGTCGCCTCCAGCCCGACGTCAGAGCGGCTGGGGTATAAAAGCATCAGCCGACGCCATCTTCCTCAGTGTTTCTTGCCCCAGATGCCAGGTGCCCTCCAAGGAAGGCTAAATTTAGAACTGGATAAAATTTCCAGACATACACAATAGCAATAAACAGATACACCATAACAGATATCCCCAGCTAAGTATAAAAGGAGGGAAGTGGACCCAATACACAGAGGGGTAGGAGGGAGGGAAAACCTGACTGCAGTTGCATATCTATCGGACATCTACATTTATGGTAGGTACAAAACTGTACTATGTCCTTCAAGAATGCAACTGCAGTCCTTACATATGGGTTGAATACCATAGCCAAGCTGGGGGTGGTAGCCTCTAAGATAAGGATGGTGTAGCTAAAATGCCCTGCAGGACTGCCGAAGCAAAGCCTGCTCGGGATCTGGAATATAAAGGCAGGTTGTAGTGCTTGGAAAACGTATGCACGGAGCTCCATGTAGCAGCTTCGAGAATGTCCTTTGTAGCCACCCCTTTTAGGAAGGCTGTGGAGGTGGCTGTAGCTCTGGTGGAGTGTGGCCTGATATTGGCTGGCACACCCTTTCCATGGAAAGAATAACAGAATCTGATGCAATGCCCAATCCATTTTGAAATTGTTTGTTTGGAAATTGCCTTTCATTGCACTCCAGGAACGTATGCTACAAATAGTTGGTCAGACTTTCTGTTGGCCTTTGTTCTGTCCAAGTAGTAGCGTAGTTGTCTGTGTATGTCCAAAGTGTGCAGCAGCTTTTCCCCTTTATTTTGAGGATTGGGGAAGAAAGTAGGCAGGTGAATTGCTTGATTTAGAGACACCCTGGATATCACTTTTGGCATAAAAGAAGGATTGTTTCTTAAAGAAACCCTGTCATGATGAAAAATGAGGAATGGAGGTACTGCCATGAGGGCCTGTATCTCCGAAACTCTTCTTGCTGAGGTGACTGCCAACAGGAAAACTGTTTTCCAGGAAAGAAATTGCAATTCTGAAGATGCTGCTGGTTCAAAAGGAGGAAGAGTTAATTTTTCCAACACGAAGTTGAGGTCCCATGCAGGCACTGGTGGTTTTCTGGGAGGTTTGATATTCTTTATCGCTCTTAGAAATTGTCTTAGCAAACGATGTGAAAACACAGGTGGATCAGTGTTGTAATTTGCTGAAATTGCTGAAGCGTGTATTTTTATGGAAGAATAGGAAAGTCCATTATGCGTCATTTCTGCCAAGTATTCCAATATCTGTGGGATGCTCATTACTGATGCATCCTGTCCCTTGTTGGTATTCCAGATGTTGAATCTCTTCCATTTGGCTGAATAAGTCTTTCTGGTGGAAGGTCTGCGTGCTTCCAATAATATCTGTTGAACTTCCTTGGAGAGAGAGATATGGGGAGAAATCATGGAACCCTCCAAGCTGTCAGCTGCAAAGTTTGCAGGTTGGGATGAACCGTCCTGTAATTGTGCTGAGTCAAGAGTGGAGGCCATTGAGGCAGGGGCCACGGCTTGGTGCAAGTTATGCTCCTTAGTAATGGATACCAGTGCTGTCTTGGCCAATCTGGAGCTATTAAGATGCCTTTCGGTTGCTCTGCTTTGATCTTCAGTAACATCCTGGTCATTAATGGTAGAGGTGGGAATGCATAGATTGTTAGAGAGTTCCAGCTGAAAGAGAGCATCTATTCTCCAGACTTGTGGATGGTGTGACCTCGAGCAGAACTTTTTCAGATGATGATTGAGGTGGGAGGCAAAGAGATCTATGTCCGGCCTCCCCCATGCATGAGTTATTTGTGCAAAAATGTATGGCTGCAACATCCATTCGTGTGGGTCCAGGATGTTTCTGCTTAGACTGTCCGCCAGAACATTGTCCCTGCCCGGAACAAACTGGGATTGCAGCTGTATGTTCAGTTTCAGGGACTTTTCCCAAAGAGTCATTGTTAGTCTGCAAAGGGGGTAAGAATGAGTACCTCCCTGCTTGTTTATGTACCACATAACAGTGGTGTTGTCTGTCTATTAGCAGATGACCTTGTTGAAGATATTTTCCGAAGGCCTCGATTGCATGCATTACTGCTAACATCTCTTTTTGATTGATGTGTTGATGTACTTCCTGGGGAGTCCATTGCCCTTGAATGCATCTGCCCTCCATGTGCGCCCCCCATCCATGGTCTGAGGCATCTGTTGTAATGGTTTGGCTTGTTTGAGGTTTGTTGAAAGGCATACCTTTGTTTAACTGGCTTGCTTGGGCCCACCACAAAATTCCCTTTGTAGACATGGGATAAGTGGGATAATTGCTTCTAAGTTGTGGCTGTGTTGAGACCATAAACTTTTTAGGTACCATTGTAGTTTTCTCACGTGTAGTCTTGCCAGTGGAATCAGTAGAATGCAAGATGCCATGAAACCCAGGGCCTGCAGGATTTTCCTTGCAGTCATCTGGGTGAGCTTTGCTAGGCTTTTGAAGTAATGTGGTAATTGTTCTTGCTTCTCTTCTGTGAGGTAAGCCATTTGTGATTCTGTGTCTAGTTTGGCTCCTAGAAAAATTATTTGTTGGGATGGCAGTAGTCTTGATTTTTGTAAGTTGACTGTGTATCCCAAAGCCTGTAGTAAGTGAATGACATAATTCAAGTTTTTTGTTACGTCTTGCTTGCTGTCCGCTTGTATAAGGCAGTCGTCCAGGTAAGGGTATATTTGTATCCCCTGGAGTCTGCAGTGTGCAATTACTGATGCCAGGCATTTCATGAATACTCTGGGCGCAGTAGATAAGCCAAAAGGCAATGCTGAGAATTGATAATGCTCTGACCCTGCAAGAAATCTGAGGTATCTTCTGCAACTGTGTCTGATTGGGACATGCAAGTATGCCTCCTTGAGGTCCAGAGTAACCAGCCAAGACCCCTTGCCCAGCATGGGAAGGAGTTGCTGTAGCGTCAGCATTTTGAATTTTAGTACAATGAGAAAAGTGTTTAGAGCGGACAAGTCCAGTATAAGTCTCCATTGCTTTTCTTTTCTTGGAACAAGGAAGAGTCTTGAGTAAAATCCCTGGCCTTGTTCCTGAGTAGGAACCTTTTCTATTGCTTTGATTTGTATCAGCTTTGAAACTTGTTCGAATGCCTCTGCCCTTTGATTTTGTGGCAGGTTTGGCATGCCTTGTCTTGTTGGTAAAGTATGGAAGTGGAACCTGTAGCCTTGGTCTATTATGCCCAGAATCCATTTGTCCTTTGTTAAAATGTGCCAATTTCTTGAAAATACGGATAATTTTCCGCCTAAAGGTGCTTCTCTTTGAGCCTTGGTCGGCGGTGTCAAAGTCAAGTCATTGTGATTGTCCCTGTGGAGCAGGGGAAGTCCCTGCGCCACCTCTCTGATTAGTCGGTTGCCATTGGCTTCCTCTGTAGGAGCCTCTGTATTGCCCTCTTCCTCGGGCACGCCTGTTTTTTCCCCTTTGAAACTTGTCAGTGTCCGGAAAGGACCAGTTATTAGAAGGCCAATTCCTGCTGAACCTTGATGGCTTAACCTGGAGGAAATCTTTGACTGTTTGCACTGATTTAGCCTTTTCCTCAATTGATTTCAACACATCCTGAGCATTAGCACCAAATAGCTTGTGTTTTTCCAGAGGTGCATCTAGAAGCTTTACTTTAACATGATCTGGCAATGCCTGTTCTTTCAACCATGCATGTCTACGTATGATGGCCCCGGTCATAGCTGCCCTACATGAAGCTTCCAATGTATCATAACCACACTGAAGAAAATGATTGCTAACCTGCTGAGTGTTATGGACCAAATCCTGCAAGGCCTTTCTATCTAAAGGCTCAGGAGAGGCTAACTTTTTCTGCAAATCATCCAACAAGAAATCCTGATACTGAAACATATGAAAAAGGCAATTAAGGGCCCTCATGGCAAGTGTGGTTGAGGTATAAACTTTTTTGCCCCACCTCTCCAGGGACCTAGCTTCCCTGTCTGAGGGCAAAGGATTTTTGGCCGTGGATGTGGCCACCCCTTTGGGCCCCTGGGAAATTGTTTCTAGATCAACAGAATGGGCCTTAAAGAAATGTTTGTGAGTTTCAGGAACCCTGTAGTATCTGTCCGGCTTGACAGAAGCAGGGGGGAGAGAATCAGGAGAAGCACTCAAATCTGAGTACACATCATCCAGTACATCTAACACTGGAGGGATAGCTAAAGGCCTGTGTTGGGGAAGCTTAAGGAAGGTACGAAGCAGTTTCCTGTTGTCGGAGAATTCCTGGCCTTGCCACTGAAAATGCGCTCTCATGGAGTGGAGAATTTCCCCAAAAGAAATATCCTCAGGAGGGGAGGCAGAGGGAATAGATTCATCCGCATCAGAATCCTCGTAGGCCTGGAAGGACTCTTCCTGGGTATCTGAGTGATCAGAGTCACCAGAGGCTTCATCTGAAGAAAGGGTGTCTGTATGCTCAACCCTGGGCCTTTTGTCAAAAGGTGGCAGAGAACCTCTGTCAGGATGGGCCTGGGAACCTCTGATTAAGGAAATTAAATCTGCAGCTAAAGTCATGACTTGTTTATCAGTAGTGGGCTGAGGCAAAGCTTTAGGAGGGTGAGACTTAGCCTGGCTAGCAGCCTTAGCACGTGTGTAGGCCTTGATAGACACAGACGTAGGGGGCCTAGCTGCCCCACGTGCTGGAGTAACCTTGTCCACCGGTATGGTCTCAGGCAAATCTTGGGCTTCAGTTTCTGGAGGAAAATCAACAACCGGCACAGGCTCCGGGGCCGGAGTGATCGGTAAAGCGGTGTCGTCGGTCTGGAGCGGGTAATACAAGGGCACAAGACACCTGCAATAAGTCATGAAGTAGGCAAGCTCAGATTTGCAGAAAGCAAGTCTCTGCATTCATGACTCACTTTCTCAACAGTACTGAAACATACATTTACTATTCAGAACCTAGACTGCAAGCCTAGGTGCAGATGACACCTAACCACCATCCAACCCGGCAATCAAATCCTGCTGGATTCAGAGGGAAACCCTAGAAGGGGTCATTCCTCTACCTTCAGTACTCCCAGGTAACTTATGATACCTCTCCGTGAGGATAGCACAAAGATCAGCCAAATGACTGAAAGATGGGTGACAACCACTTCCTGTAACACAGTTGCCAAGGTGAGTACAGGAAGGTGCATCTCATCCAGCTCCATTACGGTCGACCAATATAAAGGACAATGTGAGCTTCAGTTCTCACTACTCACAACTGAGATCAGCACTTGCAGAGATCATGTCACTGTTACAGAAACTGACTTATCCTGGACTAAACTCATATTCTTGGTCCTTGTGAGGGTACCCGATTTGATCCCAGAGTTGCTCTTGGGTTCCTCTTGCTTATTCCAACAAAATACTGCTTCCATTCTCCAGTAGCAAAACAGAAAGCACCCCAGCTAAAAAAAGTAGAGTTGTGACAGTTAGCATAAATGTAGATGTTAAAGTATATTCACTGTTGCAGTCATCACACTTGGCTTATATGCCTGCAGGTAGCCCTCAGTCAGCCCGAATACCAGAAGTCTTGGGATTTCTAAGTCGGATGCTGTTGCATCTTCCATGACGTCAGATCATCAGGAGTATGAAACATGCAGCCGACGCCATTACATCAGTTTCTTGCCCCAGATGTCAGGAGCCCCAAAATAAGACAATCACATGGTGTGGAACACCTCCAGTAGAAAGTAAATACCACTGCCATAAAATATAGCCAAAAAAGAGGACAGGTAGACAGTATAGAAAAGACAGGGGGCTGGAGGGAGGGTAAGCACTAAGTGAATACACTCTAATACCTACATTTATGGTAAGTGTACACAACTGCATACTGTTCTTCATAGAAGGCCTTGTAAGACTGCTGTGGCAAATCCAGCTCTGGATTTAGAAAAGACAGACAAGTGGTAATGCATGGTGAAGGTGTGTACAGAACTCCAGGTTGCAGCATCCACAATGTCACTGGTAGGGACTCCCCTGAGAAATGCTGTAGAGGCTGAGGTAGCCCTAGTGGAATGAGGTCTGATCCCCTGTGGGGTAGGTTTTCCATGGTGTTTGTAGCAGAAATGGATTCAGTGTGCTGTCCATTTAGAAATGGTTTGCTTTGAAATGGTCTTGCCCTCTGCCCCTGTAGCAAAGCTGACTAGCAGTTAGTCAGATTTTCTGAAAGGTATAGTCCTGTCAAAGTAGAACCTGAGTGGTCTGTGCACGTCCAAGTAGTGCAGGATCCTTTCCCCTTTATTCTGAAAATTAGGAAAAAGGGTTGGTAAAAAGATGGATTGGTTTAAAGCCACACTGGATACCACCTTGGGCATAAATGATGGGTTAGTCCTGAGGGAAACCCTGTCCGCATGGAAGATAATGAAGGGTTCCAAAGCCATAAGGGTCTGTAACTCAAGACACTCTTCTTGCTGAAGTGATGGCTAGAAGTAAGGCTGTTTTCCAAGAGAGGAATTTTAACTCTGCTGTAGCAGCAGGCTCAAAAGGGGGGGGGGGGGAGCATGAGCTTCTCTAGTACAAAGTTAAGGTCAAGACAGGAGTGGGAGCTCTCCTTGGAGGTCGTAAATTGCTAGCTCCTCTCAGGAACTGTATGATCAGAGGGTGAGAGAAGAGGGGTGAGCTCAGTACTGAAATGAGCTGAGATGGCAGAGGCATGACTCTTAAATGATGAGAAGGATAGGCCTTTGTGGAGCAGCTCTGCTAGATAATCTAGGATTTGAGGGTCAGGTGAGCATGGCTGTCTTTTTCTTGAGTGGCTACAAGAACCATATCTTTTCCACTTTTCTGAATAGGATTTTCTTAGTACTAGGCATCCTGGCCTCAAGGATAACATCCAGCACCTGTTTGCAGAGGGTTGCTGGCGATGTATTCAGGGAATAAGCCAGGCTTGCCAGGTTAAGGGTTTGCAGCTGAGGATGCAAAATCTGTCCCTCCTGATGGAACAGCAGAGAGGGAGTCTGATGTAGGTGCCAGGGTGGCACTACTGTAAGACTGAGTAGGAGTGGGTACCAGTGCTGGTGCGGCCACTCTGGTGAAATGAGGATTGTCCTTGGCATACCATGTTTGATATTGAGTAGTATTTTTGTAAGGAGGGGCAGAGGGGGAAAGGATAGAATGAGGTGTTTTCCCATGTGAAGGATAGAGCATCCACTTTCCATGCTTGGCTGTGGGGAATTCTCATGCAAAATGTGCTCAGCTGATGGTTTTGGGGGGAAGCAAAGAGGTAGACTTCAGTGTCCCACACCTGTCTATTAGTAGTTTGAATGAGTTGGGTTCCAGTTTCCAATCGTGTGGGTCCATTAAATTTCTGCTCAAGTCATCTGCCAGTGAAATTTGTTTGCCTGGCAGGAAATGAGCTCACAGGTGCACTTGATTGCTGAAGGCAGTCTTCCACAAAGCCATGGCTAACCAGAAGAGTGGATAAGAATGAGTTCCCCCCTGCTTGCTTATGTACCGCAAAGTACAGTTGTGTACACTTACCATAAATATAGATGTTTGAGTGTAGTCACTGTTGCAGTCATTAAATTTGGGTTATCTGCTTGCAGGTAGCCCTCAGTCGGCCTGATTATCAAAGTCTTGGGTTCTGCATCGGTTGTGCTCTCATTTTCCATGAAGTCAGGTAGTCAGGGGTATAAAGCAGGCAGCCGATGCCATTACATGAGTTTTTCTTGCTCCAGATGTCAGGTGCCCCCATACTGTCTTTCGGCTTTTCCCAGTTAGGGGTCGCCACAGCGGAAATCCGGTCCGTTAATGATTGGCAGTAGAGTTTACATGCTGGCTTGCCGGACCCAACGCACAACCTTCAGCGAAGGAACGCCCATTCACGCATGTCGACACAGAAGACGCTCAGAGAATCGAACGTGCAACGTCTGTGAGACGACACCGCTACCGCAGCACCACCACTGCAGTAGGTCAGGTGCCCCCATAATGGGAAGCAATTAAATATAAGGTTACACCTCCAACAAAAAGCAAATACACCAGATAGCTTAAGTATAGTAAACAAGAAGAGAGGTATAGCCAATCGAAGTCAGGGGGCTGGAGGGAGGGTAACCAGGACTGCAACAGTGAATACACTAACAATTCACGGTAAGTGTACACAACTGTACTATGTTCTTTGTGTTTCACAGCTGCAGTAATTACATTTGGGTAGATTACCAAAGCTAAGGAAGGGAGGAGGCAGTTACTGAGCATTAAGACTAGCTATTAGGCCCTGCAAGACTGAAGTGGCAAAACCAGCTCTGAATTTAGAAAAAACTGGCAAGTGGTAATGCTTGGTTAAGGTATGTACAGAACTCCAGGTAGTAGCTTCTAGGATGTCTCTGGTAGGAACACCTCTGAGAAAGGCTTTAGAAGTAGATGCAGCCCTGGTGGAATGGGGTCTTATCCCCTGTGGGGTAGGTTTTCCAAGGCGCTTATAGCAGAAAGGAATACAATGGCCTATCTACTTAGAAATGGTTTGCTTTGAAATGGCCTTTCCCTCTGCAACTGCAGCAAAGACAACTGGCAGCTGCTCAGATTTCCTGAGAGGCTTTGTACTGTCCAAGTAAAATTTAAGTTGTGTGAGCACGTCCAAGGAGTGCAGTATTTGTTCCCCTATGTTCTGTGGATTAGAAAAGGTTGGCAAATTAATGGACTGATTAAGGGCCACACTGGATACCACCTTGGGCATACAGGAAGGATTAATCCTGAGGGACACCCTGTCCTCATGAAAGATAAAGGCTCCACTGCCATGAGGGCCTGTATTTCAGACACCCTTCTTGCTGAAGTGATGGCTAGAAGGAAGGCTGTTTTCCAAAAAAAAAATTACAACTCCACAGTTGCAGTTGGCTCAAAAGGAGGTAAAGTGAGCTTTTCCACTACAAATGTAAGGTCCCAGACAGGAGTAGGAGCTCTCTTGGGTGGTCTTCAATATTTGGCCCCTCTGAGGAAGTGTTTCAGTACGGGGTGAGAGAAGAGGATGGCTCAGTATTATGTGCTGAAATGGCAGAGTCATGAATTTTAATGGAAGAGAAGGAAAGGCCCTTGTGAAGCATCTCAGTTAAGTACTGAAGAATATACAGTAAACAGGGCACTGTTGTGCCCATCCCTTGAGTCTGGCTCCAGGAACAGAATCTTTTCCACTTTTCAGCATAGGATTTTCTAGTACTAGGCCTCCTTGCCTCCAGGATGACATCCAGCATTTGTTTGCTGAGGGATGGTATAGTAGAACTCAGGTAATTAGCCAGGCTGCCAGGTTTAGGGTTTGAAGCTGGGGGTACAGAATCTGGCACTCCTGCTGGGACAGTAGGGAAGGAGTGTGAGGCAGGTGCCATGGTTCCAGTAGTGAAATACTGAACAAGAGGAGGTACCAGTGTTGGGGTGGCCAGACTGGTGCAATATGTACTGTCCTTGGTTTGTCCTGTTTGATCTTTAGTAAAACTTTCGAGAGGAGAAGCAGAGGGGGAAAGGCATAAACAGTGGCTTTTCCAGGTAAAGGACAGGGCATCCACTTTCCAAGCTTGGCTGTGGGGAGTCCTTGTGCAGAATTTGTCCAATTGGTAGTTCTGAATGGAGGCAAATAGGTCTATCTCTGAGCTCTCCCATTTGTTTCTCAGAATAATGAATATCTTTGGCTCCAGTTTCCATTCGTGTGGGTCCATGACATTTCTGCTTAGGTCGTCTGCCAGTGTATTTAACTTGCCTGGCAGGAATTGAGCTTGTAGGTGCACTTGGTAGCTCAAGGCTGTGTTCCACAGAGCCATGGATAGTCTGCAGGGGGGGTATAAGTGGGTTCCTCCTTGCTTGTTTATGTACCACATAACAGTGGTGTTGTCCGTCTTTTCCAATAATTGTCCTAGAAGAATGTGGTCCTTGAAGGCTGTCAGAGAATTCTGTACAGCTAACATTTCTTTTTGGCTGATATGTAGGTGCATTTGACTCTGGTTCCATTTGCCCTGAATGTACTGCCCTGCCAAGTGAGCCCCCCATGCATAGTCTGATGCATCTGTTAGGGTATGGGTGGAAGGGGGTAGAGTGAATGGCAGTCCCTTGTTGTGGTGACAGGCCACTGTCCACCAAAGGAACTCTGTCTTTATACAAGGAATGATGGGAATCATAGATTCCAGGTCCTGAGAATGTTGACAACATAGGCCTTTTAGATACCATTGTAGTTTCCACATATGCAGACTTGCATATAAAATTAGTAGAATGCAAGTGGCCATGAACCTCAGGGCTTGCAGTATTTTCCTTGCAGACAGCTGGGTCTTTTTGGCGAGTAGTTTGAAGTAGGCTGTCAAACTTGTTTCTCTGGCGTGAGGTAGGCCATCTGGGAAGTCGTATTCAAGCTTACTCCCAGGGACACAATTTGTTGGCAGGGTACTAGGTGAGATTTATTTTAGTTTATGGTGCACCTCAGGGAGGTTAGCAGTTTCCTTACAAATGCCACATGATTTAACAGTATGTCCTGGCTTTCTGCCTGAATTAGACTATAGTCCAGGTATGGGTATATTTGAATATTTCTTTGTCTGCAGAAAGAAATGACTGGAGCTAGGAACTTCGTGAATACCCTGGGCGCAGTAGATAAGCCAAAGGGCAGTGGAAAGAACTGATCGTGCAAAGAAGTCTGCTCTGAAGCGTAGGTATTTTCTACAAGATTCCCTTATTGGGATATGCAGGTAAGCTTCCTTTAAATCCAATGTTGCCAACCAGGCATTTTTGCCTAGCATGGAAAGCAGCTGATGAAGAGTTAGCATTTTCAATTTTGGGATTACCAAAAAGGTGTTTAGGATAGACAAGTCGAGGACAGGATGCCAGGTATTGTCTGTTTTGGGTTCCAGGAAAAGTCTCAAGTAAAAAACTTGTCCCCAATCCTCTTTTGGGACAGGCTGAATAGCCCTAATCCTTAGAAGATTGAGAAACTGCTGTTGAGCCTCTGCCCACTGATTTGGGGGTAGGTCTGGCCCATCATTTCGGGTTGGTAAGGAGTGGAAGTGGAAATCTGTATCCTTGGGGAAAAAAGAAGTTATGTACTCACCATAACGTTCCATCTGAGTCGATACTTCATTTGTCTGCAACCTGTGGGTAGTCGGATCTGACCTCGGATCCGAACCGGCAGCTTTCCAAGCTCCAAGATCCGAGCTCCTCCCCCTACCCATAATCCCTTGCTACCAACCACATTACCTCAGATCGGTTATTTTGCCCTATAGGCTAAAGACGGAGAAAAATCTCCAAAGTAACAATACCTTACCGAGGTTCGGGGGATGGCAGGGAGGGGGTCGGTTGCAGACAAATGAAGTATCTACTCAGATGGAACGTTATGGTGAGTAAATAACTTCTTTATCTGAAGTAGTTACTTCATTTGATCTGCAACCTGTGGGACAGAGTCCCCAGCTTACCCAAGACCCTGGGTGGTCCCTACGGAAGGATATTCCGATGCACCGCGGAGCCAAAGGAAGCCCTACTTCTGGAAATCATGTCCAGTTTGTAATGAGAAATGAACGTGTGGGAAGTGGACCAGGTAGCTGCTGAACAAATATCGTCTACCGGAACTCTAGACCAAAAAGCCGTCGAGGTAGCCACAGATCTAGTAGAATGCGCACGCACACCAACCGGAGCTGGCTTCCCAGATGAAGTGTATCCCTGTCTAATACACTGAGAGATCCAATTTGCCACTGTCACCTTAGAAATTGGTTTGCCTATAACTGACTTAGCATAAGAAACAAACAACTGGTCTGACTTGCGAAAATCTTTAGTCCTCTGCAAGGAAAAACGTAGTTGTCTGTGTACATCCAATTTGTGCAATGTGTATTCACCCTTGTTTTGGAAATTCGGGAAGAAAACAGGAAGATTAATAGACTGATTAATGTTAGCCTCTGTGGCTACCTTAGGCAGAAAGGAAGGATTAGTCCTGAGGGCCACTCTATCCTTGTGAAAAATAAGGTATGGATGCTTAATGCACAGAGCTTGTAATTCTGAGACTCGTTTGGCTGAAGTAATAGCGACCAAAAAGGCCGTTTTCCAAGATAAGAATTTCAATGGCACTGAGGCCGGCTCGAAGGTGGTCTTGTTAATGCTTGTAAGATCAAGGTAAGATCCCATGGAGGAACTGCCGCTTAATAGGGGCTTTAAGAGAAACACGCCTTTTAAGAAGGTCTTGCATATTTTTGCTGACGCCAAGGAATCTACGCCATCCCCCACGTGATAATGAGAAGGCTGCTAGCTGGACCTCAACGGTGGACGCACTAGCTCCTTGTCTAAAAAGAAAGGACAGGAAGTCCAGGATTGTGGGAATAGGAACCGTAAAGGGATCCAATTCCTTCTCCTTTGCCCAGATGGAAAAGCGTTTCCATTTACGGTTGTAGAGCTTTCTGGTGGATGGCTTATGAGCTGCCACCAGAATGGCCTTAACAGGGGATGAGATACCGGAGTCCTAGCCATTAATGGAACTGGATCAACCAAGCCGTAAGCCAGAGATTGACCAGGTTCGGAGTGTGACATCTCGTCGGATGCGAGATTAGGTCTGGTCTGGGGTCCAGAATCCATGGGGGAGGCCACACTGTGAGACTGCAAAAAGGGGAACCAGATTTGTCGAGGCCAGAATGGGGCTATGAGAATTACTCTGCTCCCCAACCGACAAGCTTTCTGGATGAATTTCATCATCAGAGGAAGAGGAGGATACACATAAAGGAGACCAGGCGGACAAGCATGAACCAGAGCGTCCCTGGGGGATTCCCCTCTGGGGGGAACTATCGCGAAGTAATCGCTGCATTTTGTGTTTAGGGGAGAAGCGAAAAGGTCGCAGCGAGGTTGACCCCACTTGAGGACTATCTGCTTCGCGACAGAAGGATTCAGAGAACACTCGTACGGGCTGAGGAATACCCAACTTAACTTGTCTGCTAATATGTTGGACCGTCCCGGAATGTGCGTTGCTATCAGAAAGCGGTTGGTGGAAATCGCCCATTCCCACACTCTCATGGCTTCTCGACACAGGGGGTAAGATCTGGTCCCTCCCTGTCTGTATATATACCAGACAACGGACATGTTGTCCGTCTGGATTGCAATAGTCCCCAGAGGAAGAAGGTGATGAAGAGCTTGAAATGCCAAAAGCACTGCCCTCATCTCTAGGACGTTGATATGCAATGCAGTCTCTAGAGGAGTCCACGTGCCTTGGACGGAGTTGCCTGCATAAGGCCCGCCCCTCCCGAGGCAAGAAGCGTCCGTGGTCAACGTGGCTTTTACTGGGGGAATCACAAAGGGTCTCCCCTTCTTTGAGTTCCTGAGCCTGTAACCACCAAAGAAGGGAGTGTCTGCATGCCCTGCTCAGGGGAATCGGCATGTCTAAGGGATGGACTGATAGTGACCATTGGACCTGGAGAGTCCACTAACACTCGCATTCGCAGACGGGCATGAAGAGAAAGGCCGATCGCTGCTGACATAGACCCTAGCGCCCTCAGGACTAATTCTGCTGGAGGAGCGGGGCTCCAAAGAATGTCTGAGATTTGGAGAGACAAATTGTTCAGCCTGACAGGTGTAAGAAACACTTTGGAGATCCGAGTATCCAACCTGGCCCCTATGAAATCTAGGGCATGAGTGGGGCACAGGCAGGATTTCTTTAGATTCACTGAAATGCCCAAACAACGGGCCAGAGAGAGGGCGTAATCTCTCGCCACAACCAGTAGATGCCTGTTGGGGGCGGTGAGGAGCCAGTCATCTAGGTAAGGGAACACCTGAATGCCCTGGAGTCTCAGGTGGGCTGCAACCACTGCCATGACTTTGGTAAACAATCCGGGGGCTGAGGTTAGGCCAAATGGAAGAACCCTGAAATGATAATGACTGGCTCCTAACCGGAAGCGGAGGAACCTCCGGGATCATCTGTCTATTAGTATATGGTAGTACGCATCTTTGAGGTCTAACGAAAACATCCAGTCGTTCTCCCGCAGAAGGGGGAGAATAGATTGGAGGGTGACCATCCGGAACTTTTCCTTGGGTATGAACAGGTTCAGGGACGAGAGGTCTAAGATGGGTCTGAGGTCCCATGTTTTCTTTGGCACCAAGAAGAACCTGGAGTAATAGCCCAATCCGGACTGATCTGGGGGGACGGGCTGGATGGCTCTTTTTCTTAGCAACTCTGAAATTTCCAGAGCTGCGGACTCCCTCTGATGGGGTGGAACATCGGGGAGACGTTTGGGGGTGTGTGAACGGTATAGTGTAACCTCTGGATATAATCCGGAGCACCCATCGATCTTTTGCAATGGACTCCCAGTTTGACAGGTGCTCCGATAATCGCCCCCCCCCCGACTGCCTCCAGAGAGGGACAGTCGGGCAAGCCCTCATGGCTGTTGCGCGGGTCTGTCCGAGAAAGGTTCTCTAGACCCGAAGTTACGCGGCCCTCTGCCTCTGGGCCGGCGTCCACCTTGTCCTCCTCTGCCTCTAGAGGACGAGTTGTCCGCAGCAGGACGGGATTGCTGAGATTTACGGAACCACAGCTTCTTTTGCCCCCTCCGATTCCTGGAGAAGGATCTTTGGGGGTTAGAGAAGCGGATTCTGACGGCCGACAGTCTTCCCATCCTTTTCGCTTTGGACTAGCGTGTCGCAAACTGTTGAGCCAAATAAGGCCGAACCGTCATAAGGGGCGTTCGCGAAGGACGCCTTAAAGGGTTCCGTGAAGTCGCAAAGGTGGAGCCAGGAGTGACGTCGCAAGACCACTCCAGCTCCGCTAGCTCTAGCGGCTCCTTCCGTGGCATGGGAAAGAAGCTGCATAGATGTATTTGATATGGACTTTAGAGTGGCCATTCGAGTCTCAAAAACCTTTTTGTCTGGGACCAACATGGACTCCGGAGGGGCTGCAGCGTATTCCTTAATTAAGTCATGCTGTAGCCTAATGGTGTGTGCCATGTAGTTCAGCGACCTTATGGCAAAGGTCACTGAAGCAAACATCCGCTTCCCAATACGGTCCAATGCCCGGGACTCCTTGTCTGGCGGATGGACCGAAGAACTTTCCTGGGCAAGTTCTTTCCTAGTGGCCGCCGCCACCAACATAGCATCAACCGGCGCGCCTTTGAACCAAGATCATCTATCAGAGGGAGGGCTGAGGACCTTGTCAGGGCGTCTAGGGATAGGCTCCACGGTGTCGGGCTCTTTCCAAGCCCTGGTGGTAATTAGATCCATCAAGGGGTCTGCTGGGGGGGGAACACCCAGGAGGTAGATGGGCCTGCCTCAAAGGCCTCCAGAAATACAGACTCGTCCAGGGAGAGCTTTTGGGCAGACCAACCCCCTCTTATACGCAACATTTCCATGATGTCTCCGAAGGAGACATCTTCAGGGGGTGACCTTGGGGAGCCCTCCGTATCATCCAAATCCGTATCCGTGGTAATGAACTCGGGGGAGTCCAGGTACCTCCTTTTGCACAGATGCTTCCGAGGTGATCTTCGGCGGGACTGTCCGAAGAGGGCTCGTCCGCAAGGTGGTGTTCCTCCATACGAACCAACTGGAGGGCTTGGGCAGGCTGTCCAGATGGACGGATGATCGAAGAGACCCTGATACAGTGGGGGCACGGGTGGATCCGAAGGCCCGGTCGGGGACCTGGATGACCTCGACAGTACCCTCGCCACTACCTCAAAAGCAGAGGGAGATTCACTGTCCCCAGCCTGAGAAAGTAACCTCCCTGGCTCCGAGGATAGGATCGGGGTCGGAGCCGAAGCAATTGGACCCGAGGTAGTGGTGCGCTCTGACCCAATCAGCGCCAAAGACACAACCACCCCCTCGGATCCGATGCTCAACCCTCGGCCCTGAGAGCTCGGATCAGACGAGCTCGAAGGTACAGTCGGCGAAGACACAACCGCTACCAGCGCAGACGTATCCCCGGGTCCAAAAAGGCCTGGATCCGACAACACCCGAAAATGGGTCGGAGAAGGAGCGATCGGGGCAAATATGAGGGCTGCAGTCCCTCCCAAAGGGGGGGGCAAGAGCATCCCCATCTGCATCTGGGTCTGCAGAAATCTTCGCATCATCCGATCCATGTCTGCTTCGGAGATGCTTCGAGTAGATCGCGAAGAGGTAGTTGAGGCGGGCCGGGAGGGCCGCCTCGAAGACCTCGAGTGAGACCTATCCTCTTCCTCCGGCTCCGGAGAAAAAGAAGGTGAACGGAGCAGAGAGGACGAGGATCCGGAGACCCTCACAGGGGACTTCAGGATTTTCTCAGGCGGAGCCGAGGGATGAGACTCGGCCCGCCTTTTTGATTTGTGACCCTCTCTGTCCTTGTGCTTCTTCTCCCTGTGGGAAGAAGCATTAGATTCCACAGAGCTGGTACCTGATAAGGGAGGTTGAGTCCCAGGTACAGCTAATGGAGTAGCCGGCGCCGAAGCTACAGTAGTAGCTTGAACCCGGCTTGGAGAGGAAGAAGAAGAAGCTGATTCCTGGGGAAGTTTTCCCACCAGGATCAGCTTGTTCTTCCTGTCCCTGAGCGCCCGAGGGTTGAAGGCCGCACATATCTGGCAGGCCTCCGAAAGATGGGCTGCCTTCAGGCACAAAACGCACTGAGTGTGGCCATCAGCTGGGGAAAGCTTGTGGCCACACTCAGTACATTTTGAAAATATGGCCTTAGATTCAGCCATAAAGTTCTCTCACACACACACACCCAAACACTAGGGGGGGGGAGGGGGAGAGATAAAGTTAAACTAAGGGAAGATTAGTTTTTTTTTTGTTTGTTTGTTTTTTTAAAGGGGTTTTAAAGGGTTTTTTAAAAACACACACAATTTTAAACAAGAAAAAAGCATATAAATAGAACAATCTCACCAGGCCAGGAGCTCTTCACTATGAAGCAACTGTCTTTAGCCGCAGCAAAAAACGATCTGAGGTAATGTGGTTGGTAGCAAGGGATTATGGGTAGGGGGAGGAGCTAGGAGCTGGGATCTTGGAAAGCTGTCGGATCCGACTACCCACAGGTTGCAGATCAAATGAAGTAACTACTTCAGATCTATATTTACAACTCATTTGTCTTGGGTAATGAGTTCCCAGTCTTTTGCATACAGGGCGATCTTCCCCCTAAAGGAACAGTCAGTTGAGCAGGGCATGGAAGGATTAAGGGTAAGTCATTGTGACAGTTTACTAAGGGGGGGGGGGTGTCTTACTACTTCCAGCTTTGGAAGAGGGAGCCCCAAATTGCTTAAGCCTGAGAGTACCTTGAGACTGAAGCCTGGGTCATCTGCTGGTCTTGCGTTTGGACTGAGAAGGCTTGGAAGAGAAAGCAAAGGACCAATTTTTATAAGGCAAGTGCCTACTAAATCTGGGAGGCTGTACTTACAGGAAATCATTAACAGTTTGCATAGATTTAGCTTTTTCCTCCATCATAAGTACTACTTCTGCTTTGTTGCCAAACAGGCGGTCTTGGTTTAAGGGAGCATGATCTGGTAAAGTTTTAAGTACACACCCAGTGACAGCAGCCCTGCAAGATGCCTCTAAGGAATCAAAAAGTACAGTTGTGTACACTTACCATAAATGTAGATGTTAGAGTGTATTCACTGTTGCAGTCAATACATTTGGGTTATCTGCTTGCAGGTAGCTCTCAGTCGAACTGATTAACAAAGTCTTGGGTCCTGCGTCGGTTACTGTCCCTTCTTCCATGACGTCAGGTCGTCAGGGGTATAAAACAAGCAGCCGATGCCATTACGTCAATTTTTCTTGCCCCCCCCTAATAGGAAGCAATTAAATATAAAAGTAAAAAGATATACCTCCAACAAAATAAGCAAATACACCAAAAAGGCTTTTAAGCATAGTAAAGAAAAGTAGAGAAATAGCCAAAAGAAGTTAGGGGGCTGGAGGGAGGATAAAGTACAGTTGTGTACCTACCATAAATGTAGATGTTCGAGTTTATTCACTGCTGCAGTCATTACACTTGGGTTATCCTGCTGGCAGGCTACCCGCAGTCGGCCTGAATTCCAAAGTCCTGGTCCAGCGTCGCTTGCTGTCGACTCTTCCCTGAAGTCAGTGCGCCAGGGGTATAAAAGATGCAGCCGACGCCATTTTCTTCAGTTTTTCTTGCCCCAGGTGCCCCCAAACGAGTAGGCTAAAATAATGCCAATAAGTATGCATGCACTAAAGTAAACATTTCCTTCATCTACCAGCAAATACACCACAGGTTGTATAGAATACAGAAGTACAGGTAAGTCCCAGCAAAGAAAAGGGGGATGGTGGGTGGGTAACCTGGACTGCAACAGTGAATGCACTCGAACATCTACATTTATGGTAGGTACACAACTGTACCATGTTCATGTTTCACTGTTGCAGTCATTACACTTGGGTTGAATCCCAAAGCTGAGGCTGGGTAGCTGGGTCTAAATAGGGTCAGGAGAGGCTATATGGCCCTGCAGAACTGCAGTGGCAAAGCCTGCTCTGGATTTAGAGTAGAGAGGTAAGTGTTAGTGCCTTGTAAAAGTCTGCACTGAACTCCAAGTTGCAGCCTCTGTCTTTGGTTGGTACTCCTCTGAGGAAGGCTGCTGACATGGCTGCTGCTCTGGTTGAATGCGGCCTAATGCCCTTAGGCACTGATTTGCCATGTTGTGAATAGCAGAAACGAATGCAGTGGCCTATCCATTTTGAAATAGTCTGCTTTGAGATAGCCTTTCCTTGTAATCCTGCAGCATATGCCTCTAAGAGTTGCTCAGTCTTTCTGAAAGCTTTAGTTCTGTCCAAGTAGAAGTGTGGCTGTCTGTGTATGTCCAAAAATGCAGGAGTCTCTCACCCTTATTCTGTGGATTTGGATAAAAAGTAAGCAAATGAATGGTTTGGTTACGGGCCAGGCTGGACACTACCTTAGGCATACATGTCGGGTTTGTCCTCAGAGAAACCCTGTCTGGATGGAAAATGATAAAAGGTTCCAAAGCCACGAGTGCCTGTAACTGAGACTCGTCTTGCAGAGGTTATTGCTAGGAGCAGAGCTGTTTTCCATAAGAACTTTATCTCAGCTGTATTGGCCAACTCAAATGGAGGCAGTGTGAGTTTTTCACAAACATAATTGAGGTCCCATGCAGGTATTGGTACTCTCCTTGGAGATCTTATGCTTTTGGCCCCTCTGAGGTACTTGCCTTAGCAATGGATGAGAAAAAAGAAGTTACGTACCTACCATAACGTTCCATGTTAGTTGTCGTCTTCTCGCCTTCTTTCTTCCTGGTTGGGTTTGGAGCCGATCCTCTGCTCCAACTCGGCCATCTACTAAAGCTCGAGAGCTATTTACTGGCTCGAGGCCTCCCCTTATCCCACAATGCTTGGCGCTAGATACCCAGATCTCGTTTGGCAGAGCTAACACCATAGAAAAAAATTTAAGGAAATCTGTCCAAAATACAAGGTTTACCTACAGTACTAAAACAGAGGAGGATGCAACCCAGATAAAACTCAGCCAGAGGAAGAAGGCCTCAAAAAGGGACTCTTTTCGGTCTGTCCAGGCTAGGGGGATGGAGGGTGGGACGCATGAAAGGCGGCGAGAAGACAACTAATATGGAACATTATGGTATGTACATAACTTCTTAATGTTAAGTTGTCTATCTCGCCTTCATTCTTGCTGGTTGGGACAGCGTCCCTAGCACCTTAGTCCTGGGTGGCTCATAGGAACAGACTCTTGAGCACAGTGGAACCAAAATCAGCTCTACTCCTAGAGGCTATATCCAACTTATAACGCGAAATAAAGGTATGATGAGTAGCCCATGTGGCTGCAGCACAAATAGATTCCATTGGTAGTCTAGCTTGAAAAGGTACCGAAGTAGCTAACGCTCTGGTGGAATGACCTTTAGATTTAGTAGGGAGTTCTTTATGTCTCAGCTGATAAATCAAAGTAATAATAGAGAACAACCATCTAGATAAGTTTACTTTAGAAACTGGCAGGCCCTGTTTGCCCTCAGCATAGGACAGGAAGAGTTGGTCTGATTTTCTTGTTTGCTTAGTCCTGTCCAAATAAAAATGTAATTGCCTATGAACGTCCAATTGGTGTACCTTTTGTTCAGCTTTGTTTGAATAGTTAGGAAAAAAGACAGGTAGATCAATAGCCTGATTCAGGTTTGTCTCAGAAGGTATCTTGGGCAGAAAAGAAGGATTAGTCCTGAGTGACACATTATCCTTGTGAAACACAAGGTAAGGAGGACAAATACAGAGGGCTTGAAGTTCCGAAACTCTCCTAGCTGAGGTGATGGCTACTAAAAAGAGAGTCTTCCAGGAGAGTAATTTTAAGGAACAGGAAGCCACAGGTTCAAAAGGAGGGAGAATCAAGGAAGCTAATATCAAGTTTAAATTCCACGGAGGCGGGGGATCTCTGACTGGGGGCCTAAGCAAAATAGTCCCTTTAAGAAAGGCCTTGCAAAATTTGTGGGACATGATGCTGGTTTCTGACAGGCCAGCATGGAAATTTTCAATAGCAGCTAATTGGACCCCAATGGTGACAGACGAGGTGCCAGCTTGAAAAAGTTCTGCTAAAAAATCTAGAACGTGATGGACAGGGGCTGTAAAAGTGTCTATATTCCTAGCCTCTGCCCAGAAAGAGAAACGTTTCCACTTACTAGCATAAGTCTTCCTGGTGGTAGATTTGTGTGAAGAAAGGATGATTTTACGCACCGGCTGAGAAATATGTGGAAGCCTGGCTAAGGTTGGAAGTGGAGCAACCAAGCTGTGAGGTTGAGAGACTGAAGGGATTGGTGCAGCCCACCCGACTGATGGACCAAGAGGTCTGGAACTGGGCCCAGATTCCAAGGCTGCTCCAGCAGGTGACGATGCAGGAATGGGAACCAAATTTGTCAAGGCCAGTAAGGGGCAATGAGGATCATCCTGGATCCCAATGCAGTCGCCTTCTGAATTAGTTTGGGAATTAGGGGAAAAGGTGGAAATGCATACAGAAGACCCCGGGGCCAATCGTGAACTAGAGCATCTCTAAGGAAGTGGCTGGGGAGGGGGAAGAGAGTGAAGAAATAGTCGCACTTGCTGTTGAGAGGAGTTGCGAAAAGGCCACAGCAAGGTTGACCCCATCTGCGGAAAGTTTTTTCCGCTACTGACTGACTGAGAGACCACTCGTGAGGCATGAGAATAGCTCTGCTTAGCCTGTCCGCTATGATGCTGGACTTCCCGGGGATGTGCTATCAGAAAATGTTGAGAGATCGCCCACTGCCAGAGTCAGAGTGCTTCTCGACATAAGGGATAGGACTTGGTTCCGCCCTGCTTGTTGATGTACCACACTACAGACATATTGTCTGTTTGAATTGCAATAGTCCCAGTGGGTAGAGAGTCCTGAAGAGCTTGCAACGCTAAAGGCCCTGCTCTCATCTCCAAGACGTTTATGTGCAGGTGGTAGTCTAGAGGTTGCCAGGTGTCCTGGACAGTCCTGCCCTGAAAATGCCCCCCCACCTGATCAGGGAGGCATCCGTGGTCACCGTGGCAACAGGAGGAAGAATAAATGGTCTGCCCTGGAGTACTAGAGGGGAGGCCATCCACCAAGCCAGGTGGTCTTTGCATGATTGAGTGATTATTATGTTGTGAGACATCGGAAGTCATTGAAAAGACCACTGGGTAAAGAGCATCCACTGAAGAATACGCATGTGAAAACGAGCCAGGGGAACTAGTATGATTGCTGCTGCCATGAGACCCAAGGTTTTTAGTACAAATCTGGCCTGAATCCTCTTGCACTGTAGTAAGCCCTGCACATGTCGGCGAATGTCTGACACACTGTCTAGAGGAAGTTTTGCAGACAGCTCTTTTGTATTTAATCTTGCAACTATAAAGGTTATAGACTCACAAGGCGACAATGCAGACTTTTTGAAACTTATTGAGATGCCTAGCTCGGAGCAACTTTGGATGGTACAATCCCTGGCTCACAGTAGCAGATACCTGGTGGAAGCACTAAGGAGCCAGTCGTCCAAATATGGAAACACCTGGAATCCTCACCGTCTCAGGTGAACCGTAACCACTGCCATGCATTTGGTGAACACCCTGGGGGCTGTGGTGAGACCAAAGGGCACGGCTCTGAATTGACATTGACTGGCTCCCATCCGGAAGCGGAGAAACCTTATGGAGCGCCTGTCCATTTTGATATGGTAGTACGCATCCTGAAGGTATATGGAGCACATCCAATTGTCCTGACCCAAAAAGGGTAGAATGGACTAAAGCGAGACCATCCGGAACTTCGTTCTTTGAACAGATTTCTTTAACCTGCTGAGATCCAAAATGGATCTCCAGTCCCCTGTCCTTTTTGGTACCAATAAGAACTTGGAGTAAATTCCAGATCCTTCAGGGTTTGCTGGGACTGGCTGGATGGCCCTTTTTTCTAGCAGTTTTGACATTTCTGGCACTGCTCGTTCCCTTAGACCGGGTGGAACATCTGGAAGGGACTTGGTTGTTTGTACAGGGGTGTGGACAAAGGGGATTTTGTAACCCTCGGATATGATGGACCGTACCCATTTGTCTTGTGTGAGGAGTTGCCAGGCTTCTGGGTACAGTGACAATCTTCCCCCGACTGCCTCCGAAGGTGGACAGTCAGGCAGCCCCTCAGGGGTGCTGAAAGGGTTTGTCAGAGAAATATTCTCTGCTACCCTGATTTTGCAAACCCCCTCTGCCCCTCGGGCGGCATCTATTATTGTTCTCTCCCTTGCCCCTAGAGGGAAATTCCCCACGTGCGTCCGGCACGACTCCCTGGGGTTTCTGAAACCACATTTTCCCACTCTTCTGACCCTTAGGGTATGGTCTAGAGGGAGTAGAATAACGGACTCACACGGCAGAGAGAGTCTTGCCTTTCTGCTCACACTTGGTAAGGGTATCCTTCACCTGTGGTCCAAACAGAGCCGAACCATCAAAGGGGGTATTGGTGAAGGATGCCTTAAAGGGGTCAGCAAAGCTACATAACCGCATCCAGGCATGTCTTCTCAAAGCCATGCCTGTACCTGCGGCCCTACTCGCCCCATCGGCTGCATAAGAAATGAGCCGCATGGAGGAGTTGACGATAGAGTTAAGGGTCGCCAGCTGGGAGTTAATCTTATCCTGAGCCCCAGTAGCTGATGGATCCTGAAGGGTATCACCCAGTTCCTTGAAAAGATCCCTTTGAAGGCGGGTGAAATGGCACAGATAATTCTGCGACCGCATAGAAAAGGTCGCTGAGGAAAACAACCACTTCCCGTACCTATCCATTGTCCTAGACTCTATTAGGTGGATGGACAGGCACCAAAGGGTCAGCCAACTCCTCCTTAGTGGCTGCTGCCACCACCATGGCATCAACGGGGACACCTTTTGTCAAAAATTGTTTGTTGGGTGTGGCTGTAATGCACTTAGTTGGCCTGCGAGGAGTTGGTTCCACTGTGTCCAGGGCTGACCACGCCTTTCTAGCCACTACTTCCATGAGCGTGTCAAAGGGTGGAGGCACCTAGGAGGTGGGTGGGTGAGAACCAAACGTGTCCAGGTATGCAGACTCGTCCTCGGAAGAGGTAAGGGCAGTCCAGTTCCCCCTCTGCTTAAGGATCTCTAGGATGTCTGAAAGAGAGACATCCTCAGAAGGGGATCTTGGGGAATCCTCCAAGTCGGTATCAGATGTGACTGACTCGGAGGAGTCGACATGTTTTCTCTTACATTTTCTCTTCCGAGGGGGCTCCTCTGAATGATCAGGGGAGGCCTCGGAAGAGGAAGATACGCCCAATGGGGCGACCTGGAGCATCTGTTCTCCACGCTTGGGGTCAGGAGAGTGGACAGAGACCGATGCAGGCACCATGGGGGGAAGAGCCGAAGGGGCCGATCCAGGAGCAGACTCATGAGTCAGCACGCTCCTCATGACTTCGAAGGCGCCCCTATCAGGCAGAGCAGAGGGTCCCCGCTCCAAAGAGACGTGAACCCCTCCCGGCACCGAGAAGGATGGCTCCGAGGCTGATGTCGTGGCAGAGCTCACCTGCGCCGAACCCCCGAGATGGAGAACGGGGTCGGACAAGGGTCCGATGCCACTCGCCCCCTCGGAGCAGACGAGGGAGTCCCGGCGCCGAGATCCCTCTAAGGAAGGAACCAATGAAGAGATCGGAGCCGAAAGATGTGGTATCGGCTCCGACATTTCCAAGATTTGAGCCCCAATCAGCTCCGGCTCCAAACACAAAAAGGGAGTCGGAGGAGGAACTGCTGAAGACACCGGGACAGCCACAGCCTGTTGAGAAAGGCTGGTTAACATTTTGGCCAGGGCCTACGATTTAAGGAGTCTGACCACCCTTCTCCAAGTCATGATTGGATAACCTGGAGGACCGGGAGGAGTGGGACCTATGGCTTCGTTCCGACTGAAGCAATGGTGACCTTGGATCCGAACGAACCGATTCTAGGGAAGGGGACCTAGAACGTTTTCGGCCCAACGACTGTTCCAACACTAAAGTCGGAGCAGATTGAGGTCTAGGGAGGTCGGCTCCAGCCGGAGCCGAAAAGGAGGCAGATGCTCCGCCCGGCGACGGCTCCAAACTGGGAGCCAACGGCTTGGCGGGCTTTGAGGATTTTCCCGACTGAGGCTTCGCTGGGGATCCCTCTGGCTTAAGTAAGCCTCTCAAAATAAGCTTGTTCCTACGCTCCTGCAGGACTCTCGGGCTGAAGACATGACAGACTGAGCAGGAGTCCTGCAGGTGTAGGGAACCCAAGCAATTAACACAAGAAGTGTGACCATCTGTCAGAGACATCTTCTGACAGCACGAGTCACACTTCTTGAAGCCTGAAACTTTAGTATCCGTGGACATACTGGCCTGGGGAAGCTAAAGAGAAAAATTAAACTAGTGCTTAAACAAGGCACACAGAAACACTCACACACCCGCACTAGTTAAGCTAACAATAACCACCACAAAAAACTATCACACACACTTAACTATCCTTAATAAAAATATACAAATACTACATGGCTAAACACTACTCCTATAGGTACAAGAGGGGGGTTAGCCACTAATAGAAAGAAACAAGGGGGGGTAGAAACTCTCTAACAGAAAATGAGTTTCCTTAGTGGAACAAACTAGGGGATACACAGTCCAACTACAAGGGAAAGAATCTATATACAAGAAAAATAAAAGGTAAATATTAGCTAGTAATACAAAAAAAAAGGATTGATACGACCTGAGCCAGTAAAAGCACAACCTCGTAGCTCTAGCAGCAAACTAGATCTGGGTATCTAGCGCCAAGCATTGTGGGATAACTGGAGGCCTCGAGCCAGTTAATAGCTCTCTAGCTTTAGTAGATGGCAAAGTCGGAGCAGAGGATCAGCTCCGAACCCAACCAGCAAGAATGAAGGAGAGATAGACAACTTAACATTAGGTGGTTCCATATTGTAATGAGCTGAAATGGCAGAGGCATGGATTTTAATTGATGAAAAGGATAGGCGCCTTTGTCCAGCATTGCAGTTAAGAATTGTAAAATCTATGAAAAATTTGGTACAAACGTGTCAGTTCCTTGTGCCTGGTTCCAAGCACAGAATCTCTTCCATTTTTCTGCATAAAATTTTCTGGTACTAGGCCACCTGTCCTCCAAAATAACATCCATCACTGCTTTAGAAAGAGGTGTGTTCTGAATGGCTACATTATCCACCATGCTGCCAAATTTTGGGTCCTGAGTTGGCTGTGCAGAATCGGATTGTTTCATTGGGTCAGTAACTGACTAATTAGAGGTAATGTCCAGGCTGGGCCTTGAGACGAGCTCTTTAGGATTGGGTACCAGTACTGGCAGGGGCCAGTCTGGGGCAATCAGAATCATTTTTGGCTTCTCGTCTGACCTTTAGGAGTACCTTGGGGAGGAGAGGCAGAGGAGGAAAGGCATATACTGTTAGGGTTTTCCAGGTGAATTATAGAGCATCCATTTTCCATGCTTGCTTGTGATAAGTCCTTGTGCAGAATCTCTGTAGTTGGCAGTTGTGAGGGGGGGCAAATAGATCTAAGTCTGTGCATCCCCATTTCTTTATCATGCTGAAGACTTGTGGATCCAGTTTCCACTCGTGGGGATCCGTGAGGTTTCTGCTTAGTTCGTCTGCTAGAGTATTTATCTTTCCTGGCAGGAATTGTGCATGCAGGTGTACTTGGTAAGTCAATGCTGTGTTCCACAAAGTCATGGCTAGTCTGCAGAGGGGATAAGAATGTGTGGCTCCCTGCTTATGTACCACATGACTGTAGTATTGTCCGTCTTAATCAGCAGTTGTCCTGGATGAAGCAGATCCTTGAAGGCTGTCAGGGCATTCTGAACAGCTAGCATCTCTTTTTGATTGATATGAAGATGCCTTTGGCTTGTGGACCATGTGCCCTGAATACATTTTCCTGACGTGTGCCCTCCAGGCATAGTCTGATGCATCTGTTGTTAATGTCTGCCTGGCTGTGGGTAAAGTGAATGGCTGTCCCTTGCGGTGGTGACAGGCCTGTGCCCACCATCGAAGCTCCTGTTGCAGGCAGGGAATGAGGACAATTAATGTTTCCAGGCTGTGGCAATGTTGAGTCCAAACACTTTTTAGATACCATTGTAGTTTCCTCATATGCAGTCTGGTGTATGGAATTAGCAGAATGCAGGATGCCATGAAACCCAAAGCCTGCAGAATTTTTCTTGCAGATAACTGGGTCTTTGTTGCCAACATTTTGAAGTAAGAAGTCAGTTGCCTTTGTCTGTCTGGCGTGAGAAGCCATCTGGGCTGTTGTATTTAAGCTTGCACCCAGGAATATTATCTCTTGAGAGAGTACTAGTTTTGATTTATTTTCGTTTACTGTGTACCCTAGGCAAATTAGTAATCTTTTTACAAACGCCAGATGCTTTAGTAGAATGTCCTTGTTCTCTGCTTGAATAAGGTAGTCGTCCAAGTAAGGATATATTTGAATTCCTCTGTCTGCAAAATGCAATTACTGGTGCCAGGAATTGTGAAGACCCTGGGTGCAGTAGATAAGCCAAAGAACAGTGCAGAAGATTGGTAGTGCATTGAGCCAGCTATGAATCTGAGGTATCTTCTGCAAGATTGTCTGATTGGGACATGCAGCTAAGTCTCTTTTAGGTCCAATGTTACAAGCCAAGCCTTCTTTGCCCAGCATGGGCAGAAGTTGTTGCAGTCTGAACATTTTGAATTTTGGAATGTCCAGAAATGTGTTTAGAATAGACAGGTCGAGTAATGGTCTCCAAGCTTTGTCCTTTCTGGGTACCAAGAAAAGTCTTGAGTAAAATCCTTGTCCCTGCTCTTGCTGCAGCACTCGCTGAATGGCCCTCATGTCCATGAGAGATTAAACTTGTTTTTGTCCCTCTGCCCACTGATTGTGTGGCAGGTCTGGCATACCTTTTGACCTTGGCAGGGTGTGAAAATGGACCCTGTAGCCCTGTGACACTACATTCAAGACCCATTTGCCCTGCGTGATCATGTGCCAATTTTGTGAAAAAAGGGCTAGTTTTCTCCCTAAGGGGGCTGCCAAAAGATAAGTGCTTGGTGCTGGCAGAGGAAAGTCACTGGGACTGTTTCCTGTATGGCTGAGATTTGTCTTCTCCGCTTTTGGAGGTAGAAGCACCCCATTGTTTAGACCTGTATGAGCCTTGGGGATGGGATTTGCCTCTGGGGCGTCTATATCTGCCTCTTTGTGGCATGTCTGACACTGGAAAGGACCATTTCTTTGAAGGCCAGTTCCTGCTAAATCTGGGTGGCTGTACCTGTAAGAAATCCTTAACTGTCTGCATAGACTTCGCTTTGTCCTCCATTTTCTTCAACACCTCTTCTGCTTTAACATCAAACAAAGTATCATGCTGTAGTGGAGCATCTAATAATTTTGTTTTAGCATGATCTGGCAGATTCTGATCCTTTAACCAAGCATGCCTCCTAATAACAGTACCTGTAACAGCGGCACTGCAGGAGGCTTCCAGAGAGTCAAAACCACATTGCAAAGTATGCTTTCCCATTTGTTCAGCTGCATGCAATAAATCCTGCATTTCTTTGTTTTCTGCACATTCAGAATTTGTCAAAATTTTCTGTTTAAGCAGTGACATTAAGTATTGCTAATATTTAAACATATGAAACTGACAATTTAAAGCTCTTACAGCCACGGCAGCAGAAGTACAAATCTTTTTCCCCCATCTGTCCAGTGCCCTTGAATCCCTGTCTGAGGGGATAGGGTTTTTTGCAGTGGAAGCCTTGACCCCTTTGGGACCCTGAGATATAGTTTCTGGGTCAACAGCAGGGTTTTTATAAAGAAATTTATGGGAATCGGGAACCCTGTAGTATCTGTCTGGCTTAGCAGGTGCTGGAGGTGGAGAGTCTGGAGACAGGCCGGACTCTGAAAATACATCTACAATGTCTAAAACAGGAGGAATAGCAAGACGCCTGTGCTGAGGAAGTAAAAGGAAGTCTCTAAGCCTTTTCTTAGATTCCGAGTACTCTTGGCTCTCCCAGTGGAAGTTCTCCCTCATGGTATGCAGGGTTTCCCCAAAAGAATAATCCTCAGGAGGAGAGGCTGAAGGGATAGATTCTTCAGCATTAGAATCCTCATAGTGAGGAAGAAAGTATTCATGTTCCGAAGAGGAATCAGAGGAAATGGAAACCTGATCTGAGGATTCATATTCTGTCTCTTGCCTAGGCCTCATCAGGAGGGGGTTGGGAACCCCTGATCAAAGTAATTAGGTCTTCGGCCATTTTGAGCATCTGTTTTTTAGGCATTGAGGCCTGTCCAATGGATTGCTGTACTTGTTTTTCTTTGTCTTTAGTGGAGCTTTAGCCTTTGCCTTTGAAGCTGAAGTCGGTTTTACATACAACTGTGTAGGCCTGAAAACACCCTCAGAAGCCGATGCCTGCTCAGCGGCTCTGGACCCATCTGAAGGGATATTTTCAGTGTGTCCAATACCTTGATTTTCCTGTGGCCTAGCCGACTCCATGTGGGAGTCAGAAGCAGTCTGCAGCTCTGAGGTAGCGGGCGCTAGGGGCTGCGAAAGCGCCTCACTGAGAACCGGCGACTGGCTTAGAAGCCTCGTCATACGTTTTGGACTTCAGATGAGTGTCCCTTTCCTTGCGTTTCTTGTGATTTGCGGTAGTCGGATGGCTATCAGACAACATTGTGTAATCAAATCTTCGGCCAATGTAGTGAAATGCAAAATCGTGCTGACGCTTAATAGCGCGTTGGTTAAATCTAGCACAAAACCTACAATTAGTGACGTTGTGATCAGGGCCCTAGGCAAAGAATACAATAAGAATGGAAGACCTTATGAGCTATTTGCTTCCCAAAAGAAATACAATTATTAACTTTTTCCTGACATCGGTCTGGAGCAAGAAAAACGTTTCCCCAATGGGGTACTTAGCTTTTAATGAAGATTTCGGATCTGAAACTCGAACACGAAAATCTCAAGAGTCGGCCGACCAGCACTTGCAAACTGCTTCGGGCACCGTGAGGCAAAAATGACTGAATAAAATGGCGTTGGCTGCATCTTTTATACCCCTGGTGCACTAACGTCAGGGAAGAGGCGACAGCAACAGACGTCGGAACAAGACTTTGGAATTCAGGCCGACTGCGGGTAGCCTGCCAGCAGGACAACCCAAGTGTAATGACTGCAACAGTGAAACACAAACATCCAGGTCTGCAAAAGTGAATACAATCGAACATCTACATTCATGATAAGTGCACACAACTGTACTATGTTCTTCGTGTTTCACTTCTGCAGTCATTACATTTGGATAGATTCCCAAAGCTATGGTTGGGAGGAGGAATTTAGATAGCATTAGGGCCAGCTATAAGGCCCTGCAAGAATGCAGTGGCAAAGCCAGCTCTGGATTTAGAGAAAATTGGCAAATAACACTTGGTGAAAGTATGTACAGAACTCCAGGTAGCAGCTTCTAGGATGTCCCTGGTAGGGACTCCTCTGAGAAAGGCTGCAGAGGTAGATGCAGCCCTGGTGGAGTGAGGTCTGATCCCCTGGGGGATAGGTTTTCCATGGTGCTTATAGCGGAAATGAATGCAATGACATATCCATTTAGACATGGTTTGCTTTGAAATAGCTTTCCCCTCTGCCCTGCAGCAAATGCCACCTGCAGTTGTTCAGATTTCCTTTGAGGTTCAGTCCTGTCCAAGTAGAATCTAAGTGGTCTGTGCACATCTAAGGAATGTAGTATCAATTCCCCTTTATTCTGTGGATTGGGAAAGAAGGTTGGCAAAGGAAAAGACTGATTAAGAGCCACACTGGATATAACCTTGGGCATGAAGGATGGATTGGCTCTGAGGGACACCCTGTCCACATGAAAGATAATGAAAGGCTCCACTGCCATAAGGCCCTGTAATTCAGATACACTTCAAGCTGAAGTGATTGCTAAAAGGAAAGCTGTTTTCCAAGAAAGAAATTAAGTCTGCAGAAGCAACTGGCTTGAAAGGAGATAGAGAGTTTCTCCAAGACAAAGTTAAGGTCCCAGACTGGGGTTGGAGCTCTCCTAGGTGGTCTCAAATTTTTGGCCCCTCTGAGGAATTGCTTGAGCAGTGGATGAGAGAAGAGGGGAGGTTCTGTGTTATAATGAGCTGAAATGGATGAGGTGTGGATTTTAGTGGAGGAAAAAGACAGGCCCTTGTGAATCATCTCAGTTAAGTAGTGTAAAATCTGAGATAAATTGGGTGCTGCTGTGCTCATCCCTTGAGATTGGTTCCAGGCACAGAATCGTTTCCATTTTTCAGCATAAGATTTTCTAGTGCTCGGCCTCCTTGCCTCTAAAATGATATCCATCACAGGTTTGCTGAGGAATGGTAAAGGAGAGATTAAGTAATTAGCCAGGCTGCAAGGTTCAGTGTTAGAAGCTGAGGGAGCAGAATCTGGTTCTCCTGCTGAGACAGAAGGGAAGGAGTCTAGGCAGGTGCCATGGAGATAACCATGACACACTGTGCCGGAGGGAGTACCCAGTGTTGGTGCGGCCAGTCTGGGAGCAATCAAAATCACCCTTGGTTTGTCCCGATTTTTAGTAGTACTTTGGAGACCAGAGGCAGAAGAGGGAAGGCACAGACTGATAGGTTTTTCAAGCTGAAGGAAAGAGCATCCACTTCCAGGCTTGTTTGTGGGGAGTCCTTGCGCAAAATTTGTCAAATTGGTAGTTCTGGGGAGAGGCAAACGGGTATATATTTGTGCTCCTCCATTTGCTTGTCAACATGCTGAAAATCCTTGGTTCCAGTTTCCACTCGTGTGGGTCCATGATGTTTCTGCTTAGTCCGTCTGCCAGTGTATTTAATTTTCCTGGTCGGAACTGAGCTTGTAGGTGCACTTGGTAGCTCAAGGCTGTGTTCCACAATGCCATGGCTAATCTGCAGAGGGGGTAAGAATGTGTACCCCCCTGCTTGTTTATGAACCACATAACAGTGGTGTTGTCTGTCTTTACCATTAGTTGTCCTGGAAGAACGTGTTCCTTGAAGGCTGTCAGAGCACTCTGTACAGTAAACATTTCTTTTTGATTGATATGCAGGTGCATTTGACTTGGACGCCATTTGCCCTGAATGCACTTCCCTGCCAGGTGCGCCCCCCATGCACAGTCTGATGCATCTGTTAGGGTTTGGGCGGTAGGGGGTGGTGTGAAAGTTAGTCCCTTGTTTTGGTGGCAGGCCTCTGCCCACCAAAGGAACTCTAGGCGTAGGCAAGGTATGACAGGAATTAGAAGTTATGTACTTACCATAACGTTCCATCTGAGTAGGTGGATTCATTTGTCTGCAACCTGTGGGGTATGGATCCGATATCGGATCCGAACAGGCATGGTTTATCCAGCTACGGATCCGAGCTCCTAGCTCCTCCCCTCACCCATAATGCCCTGCTCTCCCTACATGACCTCAGATCGAGTTTGCCCTGCACCAACTACCCTAACCAAAGGGTAACACACCCTATGCAGGAAACTGATAAGGCCAGGGGGATAGGAGGGCGGGATGGTTGCAGACAAATGAATCCACCTACTCAGATGGAACGTTATGGTAAGTACATAACTTCTAAATCTGAAGTAGGAGAATTCATTTGTCAGCAACCTGTGGGACAGAGTCCCCAGCTACCTGAATCTTGGGTGGCCATCATGGAAGGATATTCCGGAGCACTTCTACCTCTAGAAGTGACGTCCAGCTTGTAATGAGTAATAAAGGTATGAGATGAAGCCCAATTGGCTGCTGAACAAAGGTCATCCAGAGGAACCCTAGACTTAAAGGCCGCTAAAGTAGAGACAGACCTGGTCAAATGAGCATGGACTCCCTCCGGTGCGGGCCTCCCAGAGGCTTGGTACGCCAACAGAATACACTGAGAAATCCAGCGTGACAAAGAAACTTTGGAAATTGGTTTACCCAGATTGAATTTGGCAAAAGAAATGAACAACTGGTCTGATTGCCTATGACCAGCTGTCCTATGAAGGCAAAAATGAAGCTGCCTGTGAACATCCAAGGAATGCAGCTTGTATTCGCCTTTGTTTTGATACTTAGGGAAGAAAACAGGGAGGTTAATGTTAGCTTCGAAGCAACTTTAGGAAGAAAGGAGGGATTGATCCTTAGGGACACCCGGTCCAGATGAAAAATCAAATAAGGCGGTTTCATGGACAGGGCCTGAAGCTCTGAAACTCTCTTAGCCGAAGTAATGGCTACCAAAAAAGCAGTCTTAAAGGACAAGTATTTAAGATCGACTGTGGCCGCAGGTTTGAAGGGGGGAGCGGTCAAGGCCTGAAGTACCAAGGAAAGATCCCACGGGGGAACCGTTTCTTTGACAGGGGGTCTGAGCAAAAAGTTGCCTTTTAGGAAGGTTTTGCATAACTTAGCTGACATAAGAGACCCTGAATCATGCCCAACATGGTAATGAGATATGGCCGCCAGCTGAACTTTGACCATGGAACTACTGGCGCCATCATTAAAGAGAGTAGTAAGGAAATCTAGAACCAAAGGAAGGGGAACTGTGAAAGGATCTAGGCCTTGCCGCTCTGCCCAAATGGGGAAACGCTTCCATTTACTGCGGTAAATTTTTCTGGTAGCGGGCTTGTGGGCCGCTACCAGAATGGCCTTAACTGGGGACGAGATACTGGGAGTCCTGATTAGGAGTGGAACTGGAGCAGCCAAGCAGTCAACTTCAGGTTGTCCAGGTTCGGAGTTGGCAGGTTCGACGGGTGTGATATCAGATCCGGAATGGGATCTAGAATCCAAGGTGGATTCACTGAATGAGACCTTAGGTAAGGGAACCAGATCTGTCGAGGCCAGAACGGGGCAATGAGGATCATTCTGCACCCCAACCGAGAGGCTTTCTGAAGAACTTGTAGCATCAGAGGTAGAGGGGGGTATGCGTAAAGAAGACCGGGAGGCCAAACATGCACCAGAGCGTCTCTCGGAGAATCCCCTGGAGGGGGGATTAGAGCGAAAAAACTGTCGCACTTGGCATTTAAAGGAGAAGCAAAGAGACTGCAACAGGGAGTCCCCCACTGTGCAAAGATACGTTTCGCTACTTGAGAATTGAGAGACCACTCGCACGTGGAGAGAATGGTGTGACTGAGCTTGTCCGCTAGGATGTTGGTCTGACCCGGAATATGCGTTGCGATGAGAAAGCGATTGGTGGAGATCGCCCATTCCCACACTCTCATGGCTTCTCGACAAAGGGTAAGACCTGGTTCCCCCGTTTGTTGATATACCAGACCGAAATGTTGTCTGATTGAATCGCAACTGTTTCCAGGGGAAGGAGGGCCTGAAGTGCTCGCAACGCCAAGAGCACCGCCCTCATTTCCAGAACATTGATATGCAGGGTGGTCTCTGAATCGCTCCACGTGCCTTGGACCATCCGGCCCGCAAAATGCCCGCCCCCCACCTGAGGCAGGAAGTGTCCGTGGTCACCGTGGCGAGAGGGGGAGATGCACAAAAGGGGCAGCCCCTGTGGAGGTCCGGAGAATGGAGCCACCACAAGAGAGACCGCTTGCAAGCCTTGCTGATTGCAATGGGATGATACAGGGGGAGGGAGAGAAATGACCATTGCACCTGAAGTGTCCATTGAAGCACCCGCATGTTCAAGCGGGCGTGCAGAAGAAGAGTAATCGCTGCCGCCATAGACCCTAGCGCCCTCAGGATCAATTCCGCATGTGTTGAGCTGGAGTGAAGGATGGCCCACACCTGGGGTCGCAGATTCCGAACCCTGTCGGTTGTGAGAAAGGCTCTTAAATTTCTCGTGTCTAACCTGGCTCCTATAAATTCTATTGTTTGAGTAGGGACCAGGTTGGACTTTTCTATGTTTACCGTGATGCCTAGCTTGGGAGCTAGACTAAGGAAGGAGTCTCTTGCCAAGGAGAGTAGATGCCTTGCTGGGGCAGTGAGAAGCCAGTCGTCTAGGTACGGAAAGACCTGCATCCCCTGAAGCCTCAGGTGGGCCGCAACCACTGTTAACACTTTGGTGAACACCCTGGGGGCTGTGGTGAGACCAAAGGGAAAGACCCTGAACTGGTAGTGACTGGCTCCCAGCCGGAAGCGAAGAAACCTCCTGGATCGTCTGTCCATCAGAATGTGGTAGTACGCGTCCTTGAGGTCTATAGAGCACATCCAGTAATTCTCCCCTAGAAGGGGGAGGATGGACTGCAAAGTGACCATCCGGAACTTCTCTTTGGGAACTGACAAGTTCAACAGGGACAAGTCTAGAATGGGTCTTAGGTCCCCCGTCTTTTATGGCACTAAAAAGAACCTGGAGTAGAACCCTGATCTGATCTGGTCTGGGGGGGATGGCTCTTTCTCTGCAGATGGTCAATTTCTGCTGAAGTGGCCTCCCTCTGATCGGGTGGAACATCAGGGAGGATTTTTAACTTTGGGATATGAAGAAAGGGAATCTTGTAACCTCTGGATATAATCCGGAGTACCCAGCGGTCCGATGTAATGGACTCCCATGCAGCTAGGTGCGCTGAGAAACGTCCCCCGACTGCCTCCGGAGTGGAGCAGTTGGGCAACCCCTCAGGGTTGCTGCGTGGGCCGTTCAGAGAAAGGTTCCCTGGACCCAAAGTTCCTGGGAGCCCCTCTGCCCCTAGGGCGGCGTCCTCCCTGTCCTCCTCTGCCGCTGAAGGACTGGTTGTCCGGAGCGGGTTGGGAATGCTGCGACTTCTGGAACCACATCTTCTTCTGGCCCTTTTGGTTCCTAGAGTAGGACCTCTGGGGCACAGAGAAGCGGACTCCGACGGCAGACAGCGTCTTCCCGCCCTTCTCGCTCTGAACTAAGGTATCGCGAACCATCTTGCCAAAAAGGGCAGAACCGTCAAAGGGGGCGTTCGCGAATGATGCCTTGAAGGGCTCCGTAAAATCACAGTGGCGGAGCCAGGCCTGCCGTCTTGTGACTAGGCCCGCTCCCGCAGCTCTAGCGGCTCCCTCGGTAGCATGGGAATGTAACCGCATAGAGGGGTTAGTCACAGAATGAAGAGTGGCCATACGGGTGGAGTGCAAGAGTTTGTCCTCCTCCGATATGGACTCTGGGGGGGATGCAGCGTATTCCTTGATAAGATCGCGCTGCATCCTAATGACGTGTGCCAAATAGTTGAACGCCCTCACTGAGAAGGTCGCTGAACTAAAGATTCGCTTCCCCAAACGGTCCATTATCCGAGACTCCTTGCTAGGAGGATGGACTGAGGGACTCTCCTGGGCGAGTTCCCTCTTAGTGGCTGCTGCCGACACCATGGCATCTACCGGGGGTCCCTTGCTCCAGTGGACACTGTCAGCAGGGCGGGCTAAGGATCCTGTCGGGCCTCTTAGGGATTGGCTCCACGGTGTCTGGGTCCCTCCACGCCCTGGTGGTAATAAGGTCCACCAGGGGGTCGGCAGGAGGGGACACACAAGAGGTAGACAGGCCCGTTTCAAATGCCTCCATGAACACTGACTCGTCAGAGAAAGACTTTGGGGCAGACCACCCACCTCTAATCCGTAACATTTCCATGAAGTCTCCGAAGGAGACATCCTCAGGGGATGATCTTGGGGAGCCTTCCCCTTCCTCCCAAGTCAGTGTCTTCAGTCAAAGACTCGGGGGAGTCTATGTGCCTCCTCTTACACGAATGCTTGCGAGGTGCTTCCTCGGGGGGGGGGGGGGGGTTGTCAGAGGAGCCGTCACCAGCAATGTCCAGAACCACAGGAACTGCTTGGGGCAGTGAAGCGGGCTGTCCCAGTGGCCGGGTGATGGAAGCCTGGCCCAGAGAAGATGCAGTGTGGGACGGAGCCTAAGCAAGGGCCGCGGGTCCGGATGCCCTCAACAGAGCCCTCTCCACAACATCAAAAGCCGAGGGGGAGCCAGCCTCGACAATAGGATCCGAAAGTCGGCTCCCCCTCGGATCCGATGAGCGGATCGGAGCCGGCACCGAGCCCCTCAGATCCGAGGGACCAGTGTGCTCCGACAAGGACGGCGCCGAAGGCACACTGATTCCCTCGGATCCGAAGCACGGGTCGGAGGAGGAGCAATGGGCTTAAAAAAGGGGGTCGAGCTCCCCCCAAGAGGGGGGGGGGGAGGCAGGAGCACTGCTATCTGCATCTGGGCCTGGATGAAACCTTCGCAACATCCGGTCCAGATCAGCATCGGAGAGGCTGTAAGTAGACCTCGACGAGGCTACCGAGGTAGGCCTTGAGTGCCGCCTCGAAGAAAATCAGGTCTCCTCATCATCAGGCTCCGGTGAAAAGCACGGGGACCGGAGCCGAGGAGGGGGAGAGCCAGCAGCCAGAGAGGCAGGAGGAGAAGCCCGCTTAGCCGGCGGGGCCGAAACGGAGGCCTCGGCCAGCCGCTTGTGGTGCTTCTCTCTCTGGTGCTTTTTCCTGGCTTCCCTCTCCTCCGACCCTTTGGCGGGAGTTTGAATCCCGGGTGAAGGAGGGGGAGCAGGCAAGGCAGGGACTGCTGAAGCAGTGACCACCACGGGGACGGGGGCCGAAGCAGAGTCTGGGGGCAAATGTCCCGCCAAGACCAGCTTCGACCTCCGCTCCTTCAATGCCCTGGTGTTGAACCCTGCACAGATTGAACACCCAGAAGTGAGGTGTTCAACCGCAAGGCATCGAACGCACCGAGTGTGGCCATCAGCAGGGGAAAGCTTATAGCCACACTCGGAGCACTTTGAGAAAATAGCCTTTGGGGCCTCAGACGTCACTATTTTTTTTTTTTTTTTTTTTTTTTTAAATAGTAACAAAAAAAATAAACTAAAACACTCACACACAAAGGCCCCCCAAAAAAAAACACACACACACACACACACACACACACCAACTACGAACCAGCGAGGGGAGGGTAAAAACCAACTTTCACACAACTAAAAAGTTTTTAAAGTTTTAAAACCCTTTTTATAAAAATACTAAAACTTAGCTTTGAAGCTCTGATGACCCAGCCTTCACCACGCGCGGCAAACTAGATCTGTGGTCATGTAGGGAGAGCAGGGCATTATGGGTGAGGGGAGGAGCTAGGAGCTCGGATCCATAGCTGGATAAACCATGCCGGTTCGGATCAGATATCGGATCCATACCCCACACGTTGCTGACAAATGAATTCTCCTACTTCAGATTTATTGTTTCTAGGTCTTGAGAATGTTGACACCTAAGGCATTTTAGATACCACTGCAGTTTCCTGATATGCAGTTTTGCATATGGAATTAAAAGAATGCAGGAAGCCATGAACCCCAAGGCTGGCAGTATTTATCTTGCAGACAGCAGGGTTTTTCGTTTGAAGTAGGCTGTCAAATGAATTTGTTTTTCTGGCGTGAGGTAAGCCTTCTGGGAAGTTGTATTCAAGCTTGCTCCCAGGAATATAATTTGTTGACAGGGTACCAGGTGCAATTTCTTTTCATTTATGGAGTAACCCAGACAACGTAGAACTCTTTGTACAAAGGCCAGATGATTCAAAAGTATGTCCTGGCTTTCTGTCTGAATTAGACAATCGTCCAGGTATGGGCATATTTGAATAATTTTTTGCCTGCAAAATGCAATAACTGGAGCTAGACACATTGTGAATACCCTGGGCGCAGTAGATAAGCCAAAGCGCAGTGCAGAGAACTGATAGTACGTATAGCCTGCTTTGAAGCATAGGTATAGTCTGCAAGATTCCCTGATGGGGATGTGCAGGTATGCTTCTTTTAAATCTAGTGTTGCCAACCAGGCATCTTTGCCTAGCATAGGAAGTCATTGGTGAAGAGTCAGCATCTTGAATTTTGGAATCTCCAAAAAGGTGTTTAGAGTACACAGGTCCAGGATAGGACGCCATGAATTGTCCTATTCTGGGTACCAGGGAAAGTCTCGAGTAGAAACCTTGACCCTTTTCTTCTTTTGATACCAGTTAAATAGCCCCATGCTTAAAAGAGAAAGTACTTGTTTTGGGCCTCTGCCCACTGATTTGGGGATAGGTCTGGCCACCCGCTTGGTGCTGGCAACATGTGAAAGTGAAATCTGTATCCCTGGGACACTATATTAAAAACCCATTTGTCCTGAGTAATGAGTTCCCAATTCTTTGCATGAAGAGCAATCTTTTCCCCAAAAGGGGCAGTCAGTGGAGTGCTTGGAAATTTTAAAAGGAAGTCACTGAGACATTTTACCATAGGGGAGTCTTATTTCCAGATTTGGAAGTGGAGGCCCCCCACTGCTTAGTTCTGTGTGTCCCCTGGGAATGAAATCTGGGGTTTTTGCTGTCTCTGGGTTTGGCTTGAGAAAACCTGGAAGAGGCTGGAGAAGACCAATTCTTAGAGGGTCAGTGCCTACTAAAATCTAGGAGGCTGAACGTGTAAAAAATCTTTAACAGTTTGCATAGATTTAGCTTTATCTTCCATCTTTTTAAGAACTTCTTCAGCCTTGATGCCAAACAGGCTGTCCTGATTTAAAGGAGCATCCAACAATTTAGCTTTAACATGATCAGGCAAAGATTGCTCCTTAAGTTAAGCATGCCTTCTGAGCACAGACCCAGTAACAGCACCCCCTGCAAGAGGCCTGTAATGAATCAAAACCACATTGCAAAGAATGTTTTCCAACTTGTTAAGCAGAATGCATTAAATCCTGTAAATCTTTTATTTTCCACACAGTCAGAAATAAACATCATTTTCTGTTTAAGCAGTTCAATAACATGTTGCTGATGCTTTAACATATGAAACTGGCAGTTTAAAGCCCAAGGTTGCAGAAGTGTAAACCTTCTTACCCCATCTATCCAGCGCCTTGGCTTCTCTATCAGAAGGGGTAGGATTTTTAACAGTAGAAGCCTTAATGCCCTCGGGCCCCTGTGAAATAGTCTCTGGATCTGCAATAGGATTTTTAAAAAAGAATTTGTTAGACTCAGGGACCCTGTAGTATCTGTCAGATTTTCTGGGAGCAGGAGGCAGGGAACCAGGGGCCAAACTAGATTCCGAAAAAGCATCAACAATGTCTAGTACAGGAGGAATAGCTAAAGGCCTATGCAGAGGTAGGAGAAGGAAATCTCAGCCTCTTTTTTGAAACCGAAAAATCCTGGCTTTCCCAGTGGAAATGCTCCTTTAGAGTATGTAAGGTTTCCCCAAAAGAAAAATCCTCAGGAGGGGAAGCAGAGGGAATGCAGTCCTCTGCATCAGAATCCTCATAAGTAGGTACGGGCAAATCCAGATCATCAGAAGAATCAGAAAAAACAGAATCCTGATCAGAAGATTCATAATCAACTTCAGTCCTAGGCCTCTTAGAAGGGGGAAGGGGTGGTTGGCTACACCTGATTAGAGTCAACAGATCTTCAGCCATTCTTATCATTTGTTTTTTAGGCATAGAGGCCTGAGCGTCGACGTTTTTTTTTTTTTTTTTTTTTTAGGCATGGATCGAGATTTAGGCCTAAATAAAGAAGGAGGCGTCAATTTAATATGCAAGTTCATAGGGCCTGAATACACCCGCAGAAGCCAGCGCCTGCACATCGGCTCTGGACTCATCCAAGGTAGAGACATCCAAGGGTTCCATAGTTGAAGCATCTTGGTCATACCGGACTCTGAACGGGTCTCAGTAGAGGCCTGCGAATCAGACGTAGCGGGAATCAGGGGCTTCGAAAGCGCCCGAGTACCGGCGAACTAGCAACTGGCTTAGGAGAAGCATTGTCAGCAGTTTTGGACCTCGGCGGCCTGTCTGTCTATCTTTGCATTTTTTTCAGAATCCCAGTAGTCGGATGGCTAACCAACAACATTTATGGATAATTAAAAAGAGAACCGAAATATTTAGAGGCGAAAATATACAGATGATGGATAGTGCGCTGATTAAATAAAGCACAAAACCGACAGCAAGCTACGTCGTGGTCAGGCCTAGGCAAGGAATACAGTACAAATGAAAATCTTTATGAGGTACTTGCTTTCCACAAGTAATGCAATTATTAACTTTTACTGACATCGGTAAAGAGCAAGAAAAAGTTTCCACAATGGGTTACTTAGCTTTAGTTGAATACTTTGGTTCTGAAACTCAAAAACAAAAATTTCAGGAGTTGGCCGACCGGCATTTGCCAACTGCTTCTGCTTTGGGGAACGCACGGCAAGAAAGACTGACATAATGGCGTCGGCCGAATGTTTTATGCCCCTGATGACCTGACGTCATGGAAGGGACAGCAACCGACGCAGGACCCAAGACTTTGTTAATCAGGCCGGCTGAGGGCTACCTGCAAGCAGATAACCCAAATGTAATGACTGCAACAGTGAAACACGAAGAACATCCACATTGTAAAGTATGGTTTACCAACTTGTTCAGCAGAATGCATTAAATCCTGTAATTCTTTATTTTCAACACAGTCAGGAATCAAAATCATTTTCTGATTAAGTAATCCAATAATATGCTGCTGATACTTTAACATATGAAACTGGCAGTTTAAGGCCCTAATGGCCAAAGTAGCGGAGGTGTACACCTTCTTACCCCATCAGTCCAGGGGCCTGGAATCTCTATCAGAGGGGGTTAGGTTTTTTGGCAGTAGTAGCCTTAATGCCTTTGGGTCCCTGTGAAATGGTCTGTGGATCCATAGGATTCTTGAAGAGGAACTTGTGAGAGTCAGGTACTCTAATACCAGTCAGGTTTCCTGGGAGTCGGAGGTAGTGTGTCTCGGGCTAAGCTAGATTCCATGAAGGCATCTACAATGTCCAGTACAGGAGGGATAGCTAAAGGCCTGTGTTGAGGTAGGAGTAAGAATTCCTTAAGCCTCTTTTTTGGAGTCACGTTAATCCTGGCTTTCCAAGTGGAAATGCCCCCTAAGAGTATGCAAAGTTTCACCAAAAGAGAGATCTTCTGGAGGGGAAGCAGAGGGAATTGAGTCCTCTGCATCATAATCCTCATAGGGAGATAAGGGCAAATCATGGTCATCTGACGAAACAGAAATTTCAGAAACCTGTTCCGAAGAATCTGAAGGAAAATCAGTTTTAGGTCTCTTAGAGGGAGAAGGGTGGCTTCCCCTGATTAGATTACGAAAGTCAACAGCCATTCTTATTTGTTTTTTAGGCATGGGGCCTGACCATGCAGTCTGGGCATCGGTTTTCTAGGCGTGGATCTAGTTTTAGGCCTTGAGAAAGAAGATGGCGTCTGTTTGATATGCAGATCAGTAGGCCTGAATACACCCTCAGAAACAGGTGCCTGCACAGCAGCTCCGGACAACACCAAGGTAGAGAAATTTGCATGTTGCACAGTTGAAGCATTTCACGGCATACCAGACTCCGAATAGGTCTCAGTAGAGGCCTGCGACTCAAAGCGCCTCACTGAGTACCAGCAACTAATTTTAATGGAAGCTTTGGCAGCTTTGGACCTATGCGGTTTGTGCCTGTCTTTATCTTTATGTTTTTTTCGGAATGTCGCTAGTCGGGTGGCTTACATAAGCCATTTCTGGATAACTAAACAGAGTACCAAAATAGTTAGATGCGAAAATGAACAGCCGACGAATAGTTCAAGGGTTGAATACGGCACAAAACCAACAGCGAGGGATGTCGTGGTCTGGGCCTAAGCAAGGAATGCAGTACGAATGAAAATCTTTATGAGGTATTTGCTTTTCACTAAACACAATTGTTAACTTTTACTGACATTGGTTTAGAGCAAGAAAAAGGATCCCCAACGGGGTGCTTGGCTTTTGCTAAGACTTCAGATCTGAAACTTGAAAAAGAAAATTTCAGGAGTCAGCCGACCAGCACTTGTGAAAGTACAGTTTTCAAGTGTTCACACTGCTGCAGTCATTACACTTGGATTATCCTGCCGTCAGGCGGCCCAGCAGTCGGCCAGAGTTCCAAAATCTTGGTCCGGCGTCGGTTGCTGTCGCTTCTTCCCGGATGTCAGTGCGCCAGGGGTATACAAGATGCATCAGACGCCATTTTCTTCAGTTTTTCTTGCCCCAGATGTCAGGTGCCCCCGAGTAGGTAGGCAATACATACTGCTAATAAAACATATATATAAAATAAAAACAATACCTCAGTAACAAGCAAATACATCACAAAGGTTATATAGGATAGAAAGGTATAGATAAGTCCAGCTAGGACAGAGGGGATGGAGAGAGGGTAACCTGGACTGCAGCAGTGTGAACACTCTAACATCTACATTTATGGTAGGTACAAAAAGTACAGTTTTGTACCTACCATAAATGTAGATGTTCGAAGATCCACATTGCTGCAGTCCTTACACTTGGGTAGTCCGCTGTCCTCGGTCGGCCCGAATATCAAAGTATAAGGCTGACGTCGGTCAAGGCGCATTTGACTGACATCAGGACGTCAGGGTACAAATGAGCATGACCGACGTCATATCCTCAGTCTTTTCTTGCCCCAGATGTCAGAAGACCCTAAAATAAAGGTCAAAACCAAAGACAGCAAACAAACAACCAACCTTCCTAGCACTAAAAATATGTACAATATATACAATATATACAATATACCTCATATTGACAACCCAACCCACACAACCGCCTTTAACTACAGAGGGGAAGGAGGGAGGAATGACTGCAGCAATGTGGATCTTGAACATCTACATTTATGGTAGGTACAAAACTGTACTATGTTCTTCATCTCACATTGCTGCAGTCCTTACACTTGGGTAGAATCCCAAAGCAGAGGTAAGGGAGGATGGCCAAACTATAAGGAAGCAGGAGCTGCCAAAATGCCCTGCAAAACAGCAGTGGCAAAACCAGCCCTGGATTTAGAGTAAAGTGGCAGGTGATAATGCCTAGAGAAAGTATGCACTGAACTCCAAGTAGCTGCCTCCAAAATATCCTTAGTTGCCACCCCTCAAAAAGCTGTCAAGTGGCAGTAGCCCTAGTGGAATGAGGCCTAATCCCGGCTGGAATCTCCTTGCCATGATGGGAACAACAGAAAGCAATGCAAAACCCAATCCACTTAGAAATAGTTTGTTTTGACACAGGCTTGCCCTGAGAACTCAAAGCAAAAGAAACAAATAACTGCTGAGACTGCCTGAACCCTTTAGTTCTGTCCAAATAATATCGTAACTGCCTGTGTACATCTAAAAGTGTGCAAAATCTTTTTCCTTTATTTTGGAGATTTGCATCAAATAGTAGGCAAATGAATAGTTTGGTTTAAAGCCACACTAAAGAAACCACTTAGGTATAAAGGAGGGATTTAGTAAGTAAAGATACCCTCCTATAAGAAATTAAGAAAAAAGGCACGGGCCATAAGTCAGAAAACCCCTTCTTTGTGCCTTCTTGCAGAGGTAATACAAAAAGCTTCCATGATAAAAAAAACTTCAGTAGTAGCTGTCAGGCGTGGCGTCAGTAGGGTGAAGTTCTGCACGGCCAAAATTGGAGAGATCCCAAGCAGGAGAGCCTCTGTGGGGTTAGGGGGCCTCGTCATATTCTTATTGCTTTGAACAAAGGATGAGAAAACAATGATGTCATGATGATAGTGATATGAAATTGCTGCAGTGCTGAACCCATTAGAAGAGAAGAGAAAACTCACAGTAACTCAGTGAAGATATTGGAGCCACAGTAAGATTAGGCCAGAAACATCAAAAATCCTTCAAAAACATCAAAATCCTTTCAAATACCAATTTATCTCATCTTATTTTCTCTCTGCTCCACCTTCTAGTACTAGGCCTCTCTTTCTAAACTTGCTTCTAAAAAACAAGGCCCACCATGGTAACTTGTTGTGGAATAAAATTACAGGCTGTTAGGTGCAGAGAGCAGCTTGAGTGAAGCGGTGCAGAGGTCCTGACTCCTCTCACAACAGGTGTGAATCAAGGAAAAGAGGCAAAAGGCTTCCGCACCAGGCTTCTCAGTAATCTCAGTAAATGCTGTCGAGGGCCAATCTGGAGCTGCTGTCATCAAAATCGTGCTTGTCTGTTGTGGCTCCTTGTAGTACCTACCTTTGGGAGGCAGAGGCGAAAAAGTAGGACACACATAGATTTTACCTAATTGAAGGAAAGAGCATCCACTTTCCAAGCTGTGGGATGAAACTTTTTGGTGCAAAACAAAACTTTGGCTGGTGGTTTAGTGGAGGAGCAACAGATCTATCTCTGGAGGAGTTCCCCATGTGTCAATTTCTGAAATACATGAGAGGATCAATACCGCGGGATCCATTACACCGTCTGCTCAACACATCTGCTGGAGGCTCAACATGCTGCGCAGAAATCTTGCCTGGAAGCAGAAGCTGAAACTGAGAGCAGTGTCCGGCCAAAATCACCATATGCTTGCCTGCATGCAGGGAGTGTTAAACGTGTGTTTGCTTGTGCTTGTGACAGTACCACACTGTGCACATGTGTAGAATGTTGTCTGAATCAAAAGAAGTAAGAAGTAGCTTAATGCAAACTGGTCATGCAAACACTCTTCGTTGATATGTAGATGTTGTTAGTCTATGTGTAGATGTTGTTGTATCCCAGGCCCCATTTGTCTTGCTCCCTGTTGTCTGAGGATTAGCTCCCCAAATCTGGACTCGCCCTGAGGCCGGGTCAAATCTGACTCCGCCTTTTAGGTGACATTCCTCCTGAGCCCACCACAAAAAATTGAATTGAATGCAAAATTTATTTTGAATGCAATATAGATTCCAGTGACTGGCAGTGCTGTGATCATACATTTTGATACCATTGTTTTGATATACCATTGATTTGGCAAATAAGCATCAGAATACAAGATGCCATGCACCATCTTGGAGAATGAAAGGACTGCTTGAAGGTCAGCCCGACTGATGTAGTATAGTTGTGATGGAAGTAATGGGATAGAAGGGGAAGTTTGTCCGGGGTTTCTTTGTTTATCTGATGCATCTTTCAGTCTGTATGGCCCAGAAAGCAGATGTCTGAGAGGGTACTAGACTGGACTTTATTTCTGCTCACAGAATACCTTTTCATCTCACAGAATAATTCCAATATTCCAAATGATGAAGAAGCTGAAGCTCAAAATGATGAAGAATCAGGCCTCTTCAGCAAGCCAGAATCAGGCAGTCGTGTTAGCCTGAAGAGCCTGAGCCATACTGGAGCCAGAAAGAACGTGAACACTTGGGCGCAGTAGATAAGCCGCAAAGGGCAATGCAGAGAACTGATAGTGAGAAGTCCAAGATCGAAAACGCAGATTAGTCCTGCAACTTAGTGAGATAGGAATGAAAAGGTAAGCCCTTGGTGAGATAAGGTAAGCTTCCCCAATGATCTTGAGCAGCAAAGGTAGCATCTATTGCAAGTCAATATTTTGAACTTGGGTATGTCCAGATAAGTGTTGAGGGAAATCCAAATCCAAAATTGGTTCCACATGTTCCCCTTCTTGGTACTAGAAACAGAATCCTATCTTTGGTAACTAGAAACAGACGAGAATAAAATCCTAGGCCCACCTATTTGTAGTAACAGGGACTGCTTGCTTGCCCTTATCTGGACTTGTTGAGGAATTTGCCCTGGCATGCCTTTGCAAAAGGAGGCAAGGTATGCCTTAAAACCTGTAATGATATGTGTATACAATCCACTTAATCTGTCTGTATAATTAACCTTTGATCTTGAAAAGTGCCAACTCAAAGGTGCCCAAAGGCCAGAAGGCTCTGAAAGCTGCTCTGGCAGCGTCCCAAGGTGTCTCTGGGGTCTTGTTTTACTTAAATGATCGACCTGTGCCCCTCACCTGCCTGCCGTGCAGGAGAAGATGACTGAGCTCTGCGAAAGATCCCTGAGCTCTGCCCCTAGACTGGGAAGATCCCCTAGGATCTGGGATCCATAGAAGGATACGCCCACCCTTTAGTAGGCCAATTTCTACTAAACTTTGGAGGCTGAACCTGCAAAAATCTTAACAGTCTGCATAGCCTTAGCCTGTCTCTCTTCCATTTCTTTAACACTGCCTCAACAGGAGACCCACAAACAACACGTCAGAAACAACAAGGTCAGGATAATATCCTTGTTTGAACATGGTCTAATTTTGATTGATCCTCAGGCAGGCGTAGGCAGTAAGGCGACCCAGTGGCAGCCACCCCAGTATGCCACCCCCACAGTATCAAACGTGGCATGCAAAGAATGCTTTTACAAACCTGTTCCTTCTGCCCACATTGCAAAGCATGACTTCACAAACAAAACCTTCTGCCATACATCAACCTTAGACTTCACCTCAGAAAGGAATTAGTTTTAGCTATTTCAACATGTGAAACTGGCACCAAAGCCCTGCTAGCTAGAGTGGAAGAAGTATAAACTGGAACCCCAAAGCCCCAAGGCCCAGAGCTCTTTATCTGCAGGAACCGGATTCTGACAACAGAAGCCTTAACCTTAATAGCCTTAAACAGCATTCTTTCTGGGTCTGCTCACCTTACCTTTAGGCTCCCTACTTACAGGGTTTTCAGGCACCCTGTAATACCTAGAGAAGCCTCTGAGAGCAGGAGGCAAAGACATCAGATTAAGAAGCCTCTGTAAAACATCTACACCACATCCAAAACAACAGGTATAGCCAAAGCCCCATGCTGGGTAAAACAAATCTCAAGCCTTTTCCTGGAATCAGAGAAGCCTGACCTTCCAAAAAAATGCTCCTCAGGAGAATGGAAGAAAGGAGTGAAAAGAAAATCCTCAGGAGGAGAATGAAGAGGAGTAGAATCATCCACATCAGAATCAGACAATAGAAACAGAGTACCTGCAATCATTCAGCTCAGGACTCACCCTAGGTCGCTCTTCCTGGGAGGCTCCCCAGCTCAGCCCACCCTAGGTCTCTCTTGTCAGGAGCAAAAAAGAACCCCTAATCAAAGTAACTTCAAATCTCTGCTATTTTAAGCATGCTTCTGAAAGCAAATCCTGAAGAACTAGGGTAGCACCAACTGAAAGGGAACAGCCCCTGCCCTACTAGGGGAGGGAACAACTGGAGAGGGCCCTACCACCCTAGGGGAGCCTGGAGTATAGTAACCTGGGAGAAGCCTAATCTGCCTGGCCTGCCTCCAAAGATACATCCTTGCAAACCACCCGTCTCTCCCTGGGACCCGGTAAAGAGCAGTCCACACTACTGCCCACCGACACCTCTCTAAAGAACCGCCATCCGTACCTTGAACCTCTCTAATCCAGGGTTTAACCGTTTTGTCCTGCGCTTCTTCGGAGCAAGCGGGCCTATTTTTATAATTACACATTTTATAATTGCACCTGGCACAATCAACCTGGCACACCCATCTCTTTATATTGCGCTATTGAATCTAGCACAAGAGTCACACTGGCACAAGTCGTGCTCAGGCCCTAAACAACAAGGAATACGCTAAAGTATGCGTATCCTATTCTGTATCTGTTTCCCACAAGAAATAAAATTATTCTAAAATTCTGACCATAGTAAAACACTGAAAATAGAAAAAACTATAAAATATTCTAAACGGGTACTTTTCCAACTTCCGTAAAACTGGAATGCGCTGCTTCAATTTCAGAACGCCACGGCCAACTTGCAAGATATGGCGACCATGCGACCAAAAGGCAAAAAAGACTGAGGATATGACGCCGGTCATGCGCATTTGTACCCCTGACGTCCTGATGTCAGTCAATGCGCCTTTGACCCGGGCCAGCCTTTTGTACTTTGAAGGACGTATCAACGAGGATAGGCGGATTACCCAGTAAGGATGTTCATGATGTTCATCGCATGAAGTCATGTACTATGTTCATCTGCAGACACTGCTGCAGTCATTACACTTGGGTGAAAAGAAGCTCTGGTTGCGGCTTGGGGCATAAAGAGTTAGGAGAGGCTATGAGGCTCTGGATAGAAAAGTAAAGAGGCAAGGGCTCTGCTTGGTTTAGGTGAGGTTAGGGGTGATACTAGGTAAAGGTGTGCACTGAACTTAGAGCGCCACCTGTCCCACTTTTGGCAAGTCTGACAAAAAATTAAAAAAGCGTTGTATCACAGAGATTTTTGTAAAATGCATTACATTTGAGATTTTGTACAAAATTATTAGTTGCAGATTGTATGTATTAGTTGTATAAAACAGTTATTCGTATCTAAATACAGAAAATGTTGGTAAGAGTCGTATGAAATAGCAAAAGTTAAGTTCTATCCTTTGTACTTTTATTTAAATACCTGTTAAGTTCTAAGATTTGTAATGACCGTGGTATGTACCAAACCTGTAAAATTTGGATGATGTAAAAAAAGTAAATCCCACTTGCCTCCAAGTTGCGGTGGCAAAAATTTGCTTGGCCAAGTTGCAGCTGAGAAATTTGCTTGGGTGGCACTCCTCTGAGAAAGACTAGGCGGCATTTTGTTGCTCTGGAGAATGTGGCCCACGTTTGTAGGGACTTTCATGCTAGTGTAGCAGTGGTGACGAATACAGTGCTCTATCCTTTCGGAGCCTGTCTGCTTTGAGATAGCCTTGCCCTGTGATGCTCAGTTTCAGTCCCACAAACAGCTGCTCAGTTTTGTATGCCCAGAGTGCAGAATCTTTTCCCTTTATTCTGGGGTTTGGATAAAAAGTTGGCAAATGGATGGTTTGGTTAAGAGCCACACTAGATACCACCTTTGGCATAAAGGTAGGGTTTGTCCTTAAAGAAACCCTGTCCTGATAAAAAATTATAAAAGGTTCCACTGCCATTAATGCCTGTAGCTCTGAAACTCTTTGTGCTGAAGTTACTGCCAGGAGCAGAGCTGTTTTCCATGATAAAAATTTTAGATCGGCTGTATTGGCCGGCTCAAAAGGTAGCAGGGTCAATTTTTCTAAAACAAAATTGAGGTCCCAAGTTGGTGCTCTCCGGGGCGGTCTTATATTTTTAGCCCCTCTGAGGTACTGCTTTAGCAAGGGATGAGAGAAAAAAGGAGGATCCGTGTTGTAATGTGCTGAAATGGCAGAGGCGTGGATCTTAATTGATGAGAAGGATAGGCCTTTGTCCAGCATCTCAGTTAAGTATTGTAAAATCTGAGGAATGTTTGGGACAAGAGGGTCGAGGCTTTGAGCCTCGTTCCAGGCGCAGAATCTTTTCCATTTTTCTGAGTAAGATTTCCTGGTGCTAGGCCTCCTGGCCTCCAAAATGACATCCATAACAGCTTTAGAGAGAGGTGTTGCCTGTTTGACTAATGAATCTGCCATGCACAGCCAGGTTTAGGGTTTTGAGCTGACCGTGCAGGATCTGATTGTTTTGTTGAGTCAGAAGGTGTGAAATTTGAGGCAAAATCCATGGTGGGCCTTGAGCCAAGTTCTTTAAGATTGGGTACCAGTGCTGGCGTGGCCAGTCTGGAGCAATCAAGATCATCTGTGGTTTTTCTTGTCTGGCTTTTAGGAGTACCTTTGAAAGGAGAGGCAGTGGTGGGAAGGCATAAACTTTTAGGCTTTTCCAGCTGAACGAGAGAGCATCCACTTTCCATGCTTGTGTGTGGTAAGTCCTTGTGCAGACTTTTTGTAGTTGGCAATTCAGTGGGGAGGCAAAAAGATCTATGTCTGGGCATCCCCTTTTTGCGTTACCATGCTGAAGATTTGTGGATTCAATTTCCATTCGTGAGGATCCATGATATTTCTGCTTAGATTGTCTGCCAGAGTATTTTTCTTTCCTGGCAGGAATTGTGCTTGCAGATGAACTTGATAAATTAGAGCTGTGTTCCACAAGGTCATGGCTTGCCTGCATAGGGGATAAGAATGAATGCCCCCTTGCTTATGTACCACATTACTGTGGTATTGTCCGTCTTTAATAATAATTGTCCTGGATGCAGAAGGTCCTTGAAAGCTGTTAGGGCATTTTGAACAGCCAACATCTCTTTTTGGTTGATGTGAAGATGCATTTGGTCTGTGGTCCACTTGCCCTGAATACATTTTCCTGCCATGTGTGCTCCCCAGGCGTAATCCGAAGCATCTGTTAGTGTCTGCCTGGCTGTGGGTAGAATGAAAGGCTGACCCTTGTTGAGGTGACATGCCTGTGCCCACCATCGAAACTCCTGTTGTAGGCAGGGAATTATTGGTATTACTGCTTCTAAACTGTGAGTGCAGAGTCCAAACACTTTTTAGGTACCATTGTAATTTCCTCATATGCAGTCTGGCATATGGAATTAGTAGTATGCAGGATGCCATGCATCCCAGGGCCTGCAGAATTTTTCTTGCATAGAGATGGGACTTTTTTGCCAGTAATTGAAAATATTGAGTCAGTTGTCCTTCTTTGTCTGGAGTGAGATAAGCCATCTGGGTCGTTGTATTTAAGCTGGCACCCAGGAATATTATCTGTTGTGAGGGCACTAGTTTTGACTTCTTTTCGTTTACTGTGTACCCTAGAGAAATTAGCAACCTTTTTACAAACGCCAGATGCTTTAGAAGAATGTCCTTCGTCTCTGCTTGAATGAGGCAGTCGTCCAAGTATGGATATATTTGAATTCCTTTTTTCCTGAAAAATGCAAATACTGGTGCCGGGCACTTTGTAAAGACCCTGGGCGCAGTAGATAAGCCAAAGTGCAGTGCAGAGAATTGGTAGTGCATTGTACCAGCTTTGAATCTGAAGTATCTTCTGCAATTTTGTCCGATAGAGATATGCAGGTATGCCTCTGTGAGCTCCAGAGTAACAAGCCAAGCCTTCTTGCCCAGCATGGGAAGAAGCTGCTGTAGTGTCAACATTTTGAATTTCGGAACATCCAGGTAAGTATTTAGAATTGAAAGGTCTAGTATGGGTCTCCAGGCTTTGTCCTTTCTGGGGACCAGGAAGAGTCGAGTAGAATCATTGTCCTTGTTCCTGCTGTGGTACTTTTTGAATAGCTCTCATGTCCATGAGGGCTGAAATATGTTTTTCAGCCTCTGCCCATTAATTTTGTGGAAGGTTTGGCATTCCTTTTAGCCTTGGTAAAGTGTGAAAGAGGAACCTGTAACCTTGAGACACAATGTTCAGAACCCATTTGTCTTGGGTGATTGTTTGCCAATTTTGAGAAAAAAGTGCTAGTTTTCCCCCTAAGAGGGCTGCCAAAAGGGAAGTGCTTGGCGTATGAAGGGGGAAGTCATTGGGTCCATTTCCTGCATGGTTGAGACTTGTCCTCACCTCCTTTTGGGGTTGAGGTACCCCACTGTCGTTGTCTATTAGAGCCTTGGGGTTGAGATCTGCCTCCTGGGCGTCTGTATCTGCCTCTCTGTGGCCTGTCTGACACTGGAAATGACCAATTCTTTGTAGGCCAATTTCTGCTAAATCGAGGTGGCTGTACCTGTAAGAAATCTTTGACTGTTTGCATAGATTTAGCTTTATCCTCCATTTTCTTTAACACCTCTTCTGCCTTAACACCAAACAAACAAGGTGGTATGCTGTAAAGGAGCATCCAGTAATTTTGCCTTAACATGATCAGGTAAACTCTGTTCTTTTAACCAAGCGAATCACAGAACCTGTAACTGCGGCTCTACAAGAGCTCTACAAGGGGTGGCCTTATGAATCTATGAACCTAAGAGGCCTCTAAAGAATCAAAACCACATTGCAGAGTATGTTTTCCCACCTGTTCAACTGCATGCAATAAATCCTGCATTTCTTTATAGTCAGGAGCTTCTGAGCTTGCAAGCATTTTCTGTTTTAACTGGTACTTAAGCATGTGAAACTGGCAATCTGAAGCCCTTACTGCTAAAGTTGCAGAAGTGTAAACTTTCTTCTCCCATCTATTCAATGCTCTAGAATCTCTGTCAGAGGGGACTGGATTTTTTGCAATGGAAGCCTTAATCCCTTTGGGACCCTGGGAAATAGTTTCTGGATCAGCAGAAGGGTTTTTATAAAGAAACTTGTGAGTCAGGGACTCTACAATACCTATCTGGCTTGGCTGGTGCAGGGGGCAAAAAAATCAGGAGATAAGCTGGATTCAGAGAACACATCATCCACAATATCTAACACAGGCGGAATAGCCAGGGGCCTGTGCTGAGGCAATAAAAGGAAGTCCCTGAGCCTTTTCTTGGATTCTGAATAATCCTGACTTTCCCAATGGAAATGCTCACTCATGTTATGTAAAGTTTCCCCAAAAGAATAGTCCTCAGGAGGAGAGGCTGAAGGGACAGATTCTTCAGCATCAGAGTCCTCATACGGGGTAAAGAGCATCCCTGGTCTGAAGAGGAATCAGAGGAAATGGAAACCTGATCAGAGGAGTCAGTCTGTATCCTGCCTAGGCCTTTTCTCAGGAGGGGGATGGGAACCCCTGATTAGAGTAATGAGGTCTTCGGCCATTTTAAACATTTGTTTCTTAGGCATGGAGGACTGTCCAGGAGAATGCTGTACTTGCTTCTTTGTCTTTAATGGTGTTTTTGTCTTGGCTGTTGCTTTAATGGTAAGTTGTGAAGGTCTGAAAACACCCTCAGAAGCCGATGCCTGCTCAGCGGCTCCGGACCCATCTGAGGGATTAGTTTACGTAGGCCCAATACCTTGAGTTTCCGGAGGCCTAGTTGTCTCCACGTGGGAGCAGGAGGCGGCCTGTGGCTCTGAGGTAGCGGGTGTCAGGGGCTGCGAAAGCACCTCACTGAGAACCGGCGACTGGCATAGAAGAGACTTTGTCATCAGTTTTGGACCACTGATGCCATCTATCTTTGTCTTTACTTTTTTTAGAATTGCGTTCGTCGGTTGATCCGACGGCATAGTATAATTGAACCTTCGGCCAAAGTAGTGCAAAGCAAAATCAAACCGTCGTTTTATAGTGCGTTTATTAAATCTAGCACAAAACCAACAACTAGCGACGTCGTGATCAGGACCTAGGCATGGAATACAGTAAGAGTGGAAGTCCTTATGAGGTATTTGCTTCCCACAAGAAATACAACTATTAACTTTTTCTGACATTGGTCTGAGGCAAGAAAAAAGTTTCCCCAACGGGGTAATTAGCTGTATTGAAGACTTCGGATCTGAAATTCGACTTCTAAAATCTCAGGAGTCGGCCGACCGGCACTTGTGAACTGCTTTTGCTTTGGGCACCGCGCGGCAAGAAAGACTGAAGAAACCGGCGTCTGATTCATCTTGTATACCCCTGGCGCAATGACGTCAGGGAAGAAGCGACAGCAACAGATGCCGGACCAAGACATTGGAACTTTGGCAGACTGCAGGACTGCCTGACGGCAGGATAACCCAAGTGTAATGACTGCAGCAGTGTAACACGATGAACATCTGCTTCGGCCACGGCAAGAAAGACTGATGTAACAGCGTCGGCTGCATGCTTTATACCCCTAACTACCTGACGTCATGAAAGATGAGACAGCAACCGACGCAGGACCCAAGACTGATAATCAGGCCGACTGAGGGCTACCTGCAAGCAGAAAACCCAACAGTAAAACATTAACATCATTTGTGGTGTTGTCTCTCTATCAAGAGTTGTCTTGGCAGGATAAGGTATTTGAAGGCCGTCAGTGCATTCTGTACAGCTAACATTTCTTTTTTATTAATATGCAGGTGAATTTGTCTTAGCCTCCAGTTGCCTTGAATGCATCTGCCTGCCATATGAACCCCACCATGCACAGTCTGATGCATCTGTTGTCAGGGTTTGGACGGCAGGGGGTTCATAGTTAAGTACTAGGCTACCTGCCCAAGGGCATTTATAAGCCTAGCCAGAAGGTGTTGGCTTTCACCACCCCCTTAGATTAGTTCCCTGTGCCTCTGTGCAGCAGAGCCATTAGTTCTCTGCACCACTGCCCAGCACAGCCACTGCAGTGATCCCCGGGGTAAATTGTCCATCTCCCATCCACCTGTCAAGGTTTCTCTTGAAGAGTATTAGTGAGGGGCTCTGCCTGATGTATACTGGAATCCTGTTCCAAAGCATGGTAAGTCTCTGGGACAGGAATCTATCCCTCCAGCATGTCCTATTTATCATTGTGGTGAGGTTTATATCTGATCGTGTGTCCCTCCAGGATTAGTTTTTTTTTAGGTGGACCATGTCCATCAATTCTGGGTTGGACATGGCCTTGTATGTCAGGTAGAGATCTCCTCTGAGAAAGCGGTATGCAACAGAGTACAGCTGAAGTTTCTTGAGTCTGGCTGCATAGGGCATCTGTAGGAGGCCAGTAATCTTCTTGGCAAGGTAATTTTGTGGTCATTCTAGCTGTTGCAGGTGTCTTGTAAGGTACATCCCAAATGGGGAGTTGTATTCTATGATGGGTCTAATGAGTGATGAGTAGAAAGGCACAATAACCTTTTGCTCTAGATGCGAACCCTTTTGTGATTAGGTGGGCCACATAGGATTTTCTAACCACCTTGGCAATACGAATATCAAAGGAGAGATTACTATCTACTTGGGTTCCCCCAGATCCCTTATTACATTTTCTTTATTTAGGGGACTGCCACTTATGTGGCAGTTCGCGGGTACTTTATTTTTTCCAAATGGGATGACTATGCACTTTTTGGCATTCAGCTTGAGGCCATGATTTTGACACCAGGTATCAGTCTCAGCGAAACCTTTCTGGAGGGTGTCTATCAGCCAGAGAATCAATTATGGCCCATAGTTTGCAGTCACCTGCGAACTTGGTCAGCCATAGTCCTCCTCTGCTTACCTGTACCTCTGAGAAGTATATACCAAACAGGAGGGGTCCTAGGATTGAGCCCTGGGGGACGCCACTTGTAACCGGTTTAGAGTCAAACTTAGAGCCTGCAACTCTCACCATGTGGGTTACATCCATGAGCCAGTTGGCAACCCATCTCGTAACGTAGGGGTTTATGTTCAAGCTGGTGAGCTTGTCTAAAATACTAGAATGGGGAATGGTGTCAAAAGCCTTTGTGAGGTCTGGGTAGGCTGTGTGGACCTCCTTTCCCTCGTCTAATGCCTTGGTAACTGTCTCAAAAAAGTCCACCAAGTTTAGGAGGCATGATCTGCCCTTAAAGCCAAACTGGGTAGGGTCCAAGGTTTGGAGGTTCCCAAAGTCTCTGTTAATGAGTTCCATGATGATGAGCTCCATAGCCTTGCAGACCAGGCTAATCAGACTTATAGGGTGATAGTTCCCGGGGTCTGTTGTGGCTCCACCTTTGTGCAGTGGGATAACTGTCGCTGTGCGCCACTCTGTGGGTACATAGCCTGTCGAGAGGCTGAGTTTAAACAGTGTGTTTAGGCGAGGGGTTAGTTCATTTTGGAGCTCTTGTAAGACACAGCCTGGGACACTGTCCGGTCCCATTGAAGCTGTGTTTTTGGCTTTGGATAAGGCTGTTTTAACCTGTGTGTCGGTGATTGACGGAGCACTACATTCTTCTAGTACGGTTTATGGGCCCTTTAGGGGGTGAAGTTTGCACTAAACCAGTCTGCTAGAATGTTGGCAATATCAGTCTGTTCAGTGTATTTTGTGTCATTCTACACTAACTCAGAGCAGATCTGAGAGTTTCCACTTAGGTTCTTGACGCAGCTAAATTGTGGTTATCTTTGGAGTCATTGGCAATTTTTCTTTCGAAACTAGCCTTGGATGATTTAATGAGGGATCGTAGATTCTTGCCAATACTGATCAGGGACGTCTTTCCTTCTTGGGATTTTACCCTTTTCTGTACCAGTTACCTCCTTCTGTTGTACAGCTTGTTTATGGCAGGGGTCCACCAGACCGATTACCTTTTCTTGGAGGAGTGAGTCTTGGTTTTACTTGGGATAGCACGATCCAGGCATTCCTGCAGATGCTCATAGAGTGCCTTTGTAAAGGTTTCAGCAGCTAGGACAGCATTGTCCTTCAGCATGGGGGCTGTGAACCTTTCCACCTCTGTCTTATGTAACGTGAAGTTTGTTTCTGAAAAGTTTTTCACGGTGGTATCATTGACTGGGGTGGGGTGGAATGTGGATATCCAGAGTGATTAGTCTATGGTCTGATCTAATCAGCAAGGGGTTGACCTCCAGAGTGGAACACCGGTCACCCATGTTGGTGATGACCAGGTCCAATATGTTGTTCCCTCTGGTGGGGGTGTTGACCAGTTGATCCAGAGCATTAGACTATAAATTCTAGGAAGTGTTGGGCAAGGGAGTTAGTACTTCAGTAGCTCTCCCAGTTTATGTTTGGGTAATTAGGGTGTTTGGCAGGACCTTCATATTTCCCAGTATCTCCAGAAATGTGGAATGGGGCGTCTGGGTCATGGTGGGTGATCTGTAGCAAGCTACAATTTGGATTGCAGTTTTGCCCATTAGTAGCATATGGATGATCTCTGATGCATTGTGCTGCGCCACTAACCTGGAAGAGTGGGTATTCCTTGATGAAAATGGAGACACCCCCGCCTTTTGTGTTTCGGTCCTGGTTCTGTGACCGAAAGGTATGGTACGAGTTGCAGCCTAGTAGTGCTGGGGTGCTCTTAGGAGCCTTAAACCAGGTTTCTGTTACTGCACAGATGTCGATGTTCTCCATACTTAGCAGTGCCTCGAGTGTGTGCATTTTGAGGCTTAGACTTCTGACGTTGAGTAGCATTACCCTCAGTTTTTGGTTACTTGTGCCATTTATGGTGATGGGTTTGTCTTTTGAGCCTTGCCTAAAAAAGGCACTATGGGGGTGGCAAGAGCCTTGGCCGGTATTAGAAGGCCTAAGGGTGACAGGTGAAATCCATCTCTTGTGAAGCAATGTGGCTTGTCGGGCATGTCATCCCAGGCGGACAGATACTGAATCCCCTTTGAATGACACCAGAAACTTAACCAATTGTTGAAATTGATCATTTTTTTCTTTATACTGTGGCATCATTCTTAGTGAGGGCAGAATACTACTCGGGGTCAGGGTCATACCAGCCTTGGCTACATGATCAGGGAGCTCTTCCATGTCTCTTTTAATGTAGTCCAGGGAGGTACGTCGGAGGTCATTTACACCAACATGGCCATTGACAGAGTCATATTTGTACTTGTTCTGGAGTGACCCAAGTGCTTGTGTTATACCCAAGTGCTTGTGTTATGTGGCGGATCCTGGCGCCCGACAGGCAGCTAACTGTAACCCTTCTCCTTTGTCCAGCCTAGTTAGTGGGACATCAGTGTGCCTGACTATAAAGTCGCCAATTACTAGTGTGTTGGGTATGTTATTTTGCCTTAAGGGCTGTGATTGCGTGGCATACTGATTATGTGAAGTATGTGTTTCATGGTTGGTGATGGGGTGTGGAGGTCGATTGGATGTCTGCTTTGGAGGTCTCTGTTGCTTTTGCAGATTTTTATTTAGAGCCTCCGAGTATGTTTTCATGTATTCATGTGAGTTACTTGCCGATGGTTTATTAGGTCTATGTGAGACTGGTGGTGTGTTGCAAGTACTACCCTTCTCCTCTTGACTGTCAGTTCCAGTCTTGGGTTGAGAGAGCTTTGCCTCCAGTTTGGCTGCATAATTGCATCTCTTGCATATATTAGTGTTTGGTGGTAGGAGAGAGCTGTCTGTGTACATGAGGCAGTTGTAACATTGCCTCAAAATGCCCAGATTCATCAGTTGGACTGGAGAGTTCACCAGAAACTGCCCTTTGGACATGCCTAAATAGGTAGAGTAAGCTATTTTTCTGATTGGCTGGTGAGGGCAAACAGAGAGCCTAGTCCCCCTGGACAGTATAGGCGGGTCTAGTGCTAGGGTTAATTAGTGCTTGCTATGAGTTTTAAGCAAGTGACTGACTGTGAAATGAATGGTTTGAGTGCTAAAGTTGAAAGTTTGTCTAGTTCCAAGGGAAAAATTGAAGAGCAGACTTTGTGAAGCAGAGAATAATTTAACTAGCTAACCGGCACTGCCCAGTGTGCAAAACCACGCAAATGCGTTTTTTATACCAGGGAAGTGAGAGAGAGAAATTAGCCCAAAATGGCCGATAAACTACTAACCTTTGGGCTGAAACCACTCCTCCAGGGACAGATAGACTGCTCACAGCTCCCTTCTCTCACAGGTGCGTAGAGAAACTTCCTTCTATCCAAGTAAGCTATGGGCAACACAGAAACTTTTAACACAGCCCTGGATTCAGCAATAACCTGAAAACTGGACTATACTAGTTCAGAAAGGCGGGAAACAAGAGTGTGTGTGTGTGTGTGTGTGTGTGTGTGTGTGTGTGTGTGTGTGTGTGTGTGCGTATATATATATATATATATATATATATATATATATATATATATATATATATATATATATATATCTATATATATATATATATATATATACATATACATATATATATATATATATATATATATACATACATATATATATATATACATATATATCTATATACACACACACCAGAAAATAGAGCAGATACAGTGGAAAAAACACACTAAATGCACAGAAAAGGCTATCGCACTTTAGTGTGTAGCCTACAACAATTAAACCGATTTAAACACAAAAATGACTTAATTCAAATGCAGGCAGCAAATAAGTACAATATGTAGCAATAAAACTTTTTAAATCACAGAAACGCTAAAAAAACTGGCATTTTAGGCGGAATTAGTTAAAACAGCAAGAAAAGCACAAAACGGATACTTAATCACTCCAAAGTCTTTCTTTTGTCTCTCTGCTGCTGTAGGAGTCAATCTGCAGAACACCTGGAAGGCATGTGCTGAGCGGAATACAAGCGCAAAAACTGCGCAAATGCGTTTTTTTATAGAAAGGAAGTGAAAGATAGAATTTAGCCCAAAATGGTCGATAAACTACTAACTTCTGGGCTGAAACCACTCCTCCAGGGACAGATATAGGCTGTTCAAAGCTCCCCTCACTCACAGGTGAACAATGAAACTTCCTTCTATCCAAGTAAGGTATGGGCAACACAGAAACTTGTAACCCAGCCCTGGATTCAGCAATGATCTGAAAACTGGACTATACTAGTTCAGAACGGTGGGAAACAAGAATATACATATTTTTTTTTCAGAAAATAGAGCAGATACAATTAAAAGACTTTACCCAATTAACCAGTTAAAAAGCTCAAGGAAGACTTCTGGAACAGGGCTCAGTAATCAGACAAGTTCTAACTGCAGACTACTGCCACTAGGGTACAGAGAAACCTTCTCCAAAATGACGACCTGGATCAGTGCACAAGTTATACAAACAAGGCTCGATCCAGCAGGCCTGAATCTAGCCTATGCTACAGCAAACAAGGTGTACCGATTTCATAAAGAAACAGTTCAAGTAAGCATGCGCAATAAGACTTTAACCAGAAATTCCCAGCTCAGAAGGGCAGAATCTAGCCTCTCCCCCCACAAGAGTGCAGACCACAAACCTTCTTAATGTAAAACAACTGGCCTGAAGCCCAAGGGCTTAACCCAGAACTAATACATTTTTAGAACAACAGACACTGAGCCATCAATCAGCAGTTCCCAACTTAGAAGGATGTATGCTACCTGTCCTGCCACTAAGTGCACACCACAAACCTCCTTAATGTAAAACAACTGTTTGAAGCCCAAGTGCTTAAACCAAAGGCCTTAGAAAAACAGTTACAATTTTATCAGGCTAGTAATAAATGCAGCAGAATAAATTCAATTGAGTACTTTTAAGAAGAGGCAAAAGCAAAATAAGGTAATAAAGTAGGAAGAAACACAAATACAGTAAAGCAGATGAAGTTGAAGGTCGAGTGAAAGGGAGTCCCTTGTTGTGGTTGCAAGCCTCTGCCCACCAAAGGAACTCTGCCCTTAGGTAACGAATGATAGGAATCACTGTTTCCAGGTCCTGAGAATGTTGACACCAGAGACTTAAGTACCACTGAAGTTTCCTCATATGCAGTCTTGCATATGGAATTAATAGAATGCATGAGGCCATGAACCCTAGGGCTTGCAGTATTTTTTCTTGCAGACAGCTGGGTTTGGGTGGCCAGTAGTTTGAAGTAATTTGTCAAATAAACCTGCTTTCCTGGAGTGAGGAATGCCATCTGGGAAGTTGCGTTCAAGCTTGCTCCCAGGAATACAATCTTTTGGCTGGGTACCAGATGTGATTTCTTTTCGTTGATGGTATACCCCAGAGAAGTTAGAAGTCTCTTTACAAACGTCAGGTGCTGAAGTAGCAATTTCTGACTGTCTGCCTGAATCAGGCAATCGTCCAGGTATGGGCAAATTTGAATATTTCTCTGAATGCAGTAGGCAATGGCTGGAGTCAGGCACTTTGTGAATACCCTGGGCACAGTAGATAAGCCAAAGGGAAGTGCAGAGAACTGATAGTGCATAGAGCCTGCCCTGAAACTTAGATATTTCCCGCAATATTTCCTTATGGGGATGTGCAGATAAGCTTCTTTTATGTCTAGGTTGACTAGCCAGGAGTCCTTGGCAGCATAGGAAGCAGCTGTTGGAGTGTAAGCATTTTGAATTTTGTTACCACCAGGAAGGAGTTGAGGGTTGACAGATCCAAAATAGGGAACCAAGAGTTCTCTTTTCTGGGCACCAGGAACAGTCTGAAGAAGAAACCCTGTCCCCTTTGCTCTGCTGGAACAGGCTGAATAGCCCTGATATCGAGAAGAGAAAGTACTTGCTTTTGGGCCTCTGCCCACTGGTTTGGAGGAAGGTCTGGCAATCCGCTTGGGGTTGGCAGTGAGTGGAAGAATCTGTATCCCTGAGATACAATGTTTAAGACCCATCAGTCCTGGGTAATATATTCTCACTTATTTGCATGCAGGGCGAGTTTTCCTCCTAGGGTGCAAGTACTCGGGCATGGCTGGGAAGGATGAAGGACAAGTCATTGTGAACTTTTTCCATAAGGGGGTGGCTTACTACTCCCTGTTTTTGAGGAGGGAGCACTCCATTTTTTAGATCTGTGCATGCCCTGAGACTGTAGCATTTGTGGTCTGTTGCCCTGGGTTTGGACTGAAGGTCTGGAAGGGACTGGAAAGGACCATTTTTTTGAAGGCCAATGCTTACTGAACCTAGGTGGCTGTACTTGGAAGAAATCTAACAGTTTGGATAGATTTAGCTTTTTCCTCCATCTTTTTAAGAACATCATCTTCTTTTGAGTCAAACATTCTTGGTTTAATGTAGCATCTAGTAATTTTGCTTTGACATGGTCTGGCAAGATCTGTTCCTTCAGACAAGCATGCCTTCTCAGAACAGACCCAGTGACAGCAGCCCTGCAAAAGATGCTTCTAAGGCATCAAAACCACACTGCAAAGTACGTTTACCAACTTGGTTTGCCACATGCATCAATTCTTGTAAGTCTTTATTTTCAGCACAATCAGGAATCAACAACATTTTTTGTTTAATTAGTTCCATAATATGCTACTGGTACTTCAACACGTGAAACTGGCAATTTAAAGCCCTCTCAAACCAGTGACAAGTGGAGTACCACAGGGTTCTGTCCTGGGACCGCTCCTGTTTGGTATCTACTTCTCTGAAGTACAGGCCAACACAGAAGGCCTCTGGCTAACTAAGCTCACCAGATGACTGCAAACTAGGAGCCATAGTCAAGTCCCCAAATGATGTGAACATCCTACAGAAGGGCCTCTCTGAGACAGATGCCTGGTGTCAGAGCCATGGCCTCAAGCTCAATGTCAAAAAGTGCAGTGTCATCCCCTTTAGTAAAAACTCTGTACCCATGAACTACCACATAGGCAGCAATCTACTTAACACCAAATGTGTGATAAGAGACCTTGGAACCCAGGTGGACAGTAGTCTCTCCTCTGATAGTCACATCGCCACAGTAGTCAGGAAGTCCTACGTGGCACACCTCATCAAAAAAGGGTCCTCAGCCAGGAAAAAAAAGAGGTCATCGTTCCCCTCTACTCGACACTCATTAGACCCATTATAGAGTACAACGCACCTTTTGGAATGTACCTCACAACACATCTGCAGCAGCTGGAGAGGCCACAGAAGTACCTCACAAAGAGGATTACTGGACTCAAACAAATGCCCTATACTGACCGTCTCAAAAACCTCCAGCTTTACTCCATAGCATATCGCCTACTCAGAGGTGATCTCTGCCTAACATATAAAGCTGTGTCAAACCCAGAGCTGTTGGACATGCTACACCTAAAGAAATCCCAATCCCTCGGAGCTACACGCTCTAGGGACCTAAACCTTGTCACCACAATAAACAGGACATGCTGGAAGGATAGATTCCTATCCCAAAGACTTCCCATACTCTGGAACAGGCTACCCATCTATGTCCATTAAAGTTCTTCATTAGCACTCCTCAAAAAAAAAATCTTGATGAGTGGATGGGAAATAGGAAATACACCCCGGGGATCACTTCTGTCTCTGCTCGACAGTGGCACAGAAAAATAACTTTCTTGGGTGGCGTAAGCCAGGGAACCCTGTTGGCTAGGCTTACGTGTGCCCTTGGGCCGATAGCCTAGTACCTACCTATGAACCTATAATGGAAAGAGTTGCAGAGGTATATACCTTCATATCCCATATGTCTAAAGCCCTAGAATCCCTGTCTAAAGGGGTAGGGTTTTTGGCTTTAGTAGCCTTAATACCTTTAGGCCCCTGGGAAATGGTCTCTGGATCCGCAGTGGGATTTTTAGAGAGAAATTTGTGAGAGTCAGGTACTCTGTAGTACCAGTCAGGCTTTCTAGGAGCTGGTGGTGAAGTATCAGGGGTAAGACTGGATTCCATGAAGACATCATCTACAATATCCAAGACAGAGGGTATAGCTAGAGGTCTATGCTGAGGCAAGTCTAAAAATTCCGAGTCTCTTTTTGGACTGTGGGTAGTCCTAGCACACCCAGCAGAAATGCTCTCTTAGGGTATGCAAGGTTCACTGAAAGAAAAGTCCTCTGGGGGTGAGGCAGAAGGAATGGAATCCTCTGCAGCAGAGTCCTCACAAGTAGATAAGGGTATGTCCTGGCAATCACAGGGGTCAGTCATTGGACTGGGTCTGTAGAATCAGAAGGAAAATCAATTCTTTGCCTTTTAGAGGGGTAAGGCTGGCTTCCCCTAATTAAAGTAATAAGGTCTTCAGCCATTCTTAGCATTTGTTTCTGTGGCATAGGAGCTTGAGAATGCGCTTTGGTCGGCTTCCTAGACGTAGTGTGAACTCTGGGCTTGAGAAATTCAGTAGTTTTAGCCATTAACGAAGTAGTCGGTTTAATATGAACATTGGAAGGTCTTAATACACCCTCAGAATCCGGTGCCTGCACAGCGGCCCCGGACCCATCCAAGGTAGAGACATCTGCAGGTTCCATAGTTGAAGCATCTCGCAACATATCGGACTCTAAATGGGTCTCATTAGAGGCCTGCGAATCTAGAGAAGCAGGTAACAGGGGCTGCGAAAGCGCCTCACTGAGTACCGGTGGACTGGCGACTAGCTTAACGGAAGCGTCGTCAGCAGTTTTGGACCTATGCGGTCTGTCTTTATCCTTGCGGTTTTTCGGAAGATCGGCAGTCAGATGGCTTATCAAAACCATTTTGGAATATGGTGAATGAGAGCGAAAGAATTTAGCGATAAAAATAGCCCAACGACAAATAGTTCGGGTGTTGAACAAGGCACAAAAACGACAGCGAGGGATGTCATGGTCTGGGCCTAAACAGGTGATGTAGTAAGAATGAAAATAAATCTCCAAGTTATTTGCTTTCCACAGGCAAGACAACTATTAACTTTTTCTGATATCGGTTAGAGCAAGAAAAAAGGATCTCCAACTGGGTACTTGGCTTTAGATGACTTCAGGTTTCAAACTCGAAAAACGAAAATTTCAGGAAGCGGCCAACCGGCACTTGCAAACTGCTTCTGGCTCCTGCACGGCAAGAAAATCTGATGTAATGGCATCGGCTGCACGTTTTATACCCCTGACAATCTGACGTCATGGAAGAGGCGACAGCATCCGATGCAGAAATCCCAAGACTCTGGTATTCGGGCCGACTGAGGGCTACCTGCAACTAGAAAACCCAAATGTGATGACTACAACAGTGAAACATGAAGAACATCTATTCCCTGAGAGTCAGAAATATTAATCTCTATACGACTGTGCAGCTAACCTGCTGTTTCTTTCTATGCCAATAAGATTTTAGACATAAATGCACCAAGTGTGAACTTATTTACCTTTTGAGGGGTTAATGTGACCTTTTAGTTTATGGCATTGACAGAGTCTGACTTTTCAGTGGAACCAGAAACTTTTTGGAAAATCACATTAACAGTAAATACAATGTCTAAAACATTACCGCCCCCCTGTGAGCTTGCTTAATAGCTTTTTCCAAGTTATGACATTAACATTTGCACAAACACGTTATTCAAGTACGAGTTTACATAAATATCTTGAAGTCCCCTAATAGTACTATTCTGCTGGATATGTTTATGGCATGTAATTTAGAAATTCCTTCTGTTCACAAGACATCTTTAAAAGGGTGTTGTAAAGCCAACGCAGCCATAATTAAAACATTAATTGCAACACTAGTACATAATGTCATTGTTTCCAAATGTTCTAGCCTTGTTAAGAGATCAAGAGACTCATGCCTCCAAAATCACTAGACAAACACTACACCTCACCTATGGACACGTACAGATATCCTACAAAAATATGCAAGAGCCATTTGCTTTTTAATTGAAGGACTTGTGCGTTGTAACAGATCAGTCTATAACAGCGTAAGAACAAATGTAGTAGAAAATATACTAATTCAAGGTAGAGTATTCCACTCCAAAGAGCTCCAAACCAGAGTCAATGACAACAACAAACCAGTGGACATCCTACTGACCACTGCTGTAGTATTTCTTCCCAGTAGATAAAATTAGTGTGTGTGGGGTTTGGGGCAACACTAACCAATTTTGCTGTTTTTGAAGGAGAATTGCATTTCATTTAACAATACTTGCTGCTTGTACATGCAGTAGTACTTTGATAACCTTCACTGGTATAGCTACTTTTGAAATGGGGAAGTTTAGATTTCATTTTTGTCCCTGTCATTATGCAGCCCTGCTCCTTATCTCTTTCCAACAGCTTTTACTAGAGAGACAGGTGGTGGTGGTAGTCATTTTTGAGGGATGTCCATTAGCTCTTCTGTTGGAAAGTACAATTGAGTAAAAACCCTCCTTAAGAGTAGATGCCCTACTGATCACCATTTTAGTATTCCAAAACAGAGAGGCTGTTTCCACCATCTGACTAGGGTAACTAAAGCCTTAATCTTCCATAAGCTATACATCTGACCTACGATCTTCAACCTGTGAGCTCATGATGTACACACGCAGATGTAAAAGTGTAAATCCTCAAATCTTCTCCAACCAGCAGCCTGAACATATCTGGGAAGAAAAGTAGTCAGCTAGGAGGGTGGGGGGGAGCAAGAGGATAAGGGTCTCTCAGTGCTGGTGAGAAGGAATGATAAAGATGAAAAGAAGGGGGAAGGTAGGTGGGATGAAATACTGCAACAGTGATCACTAGGACATCTACTGTTATGGTAAGTTTATAGGCAACTGTACTATGTCCTGAATGAACTCACTGTTGCAGTTTTTCAAATACATGGGTGATTCACAATGCTTAAGGATGTAAAAGGGTGGGCAGTTCAGAAGTGTTGACAACTGTCCAAGAAGCAAGAAATAATCTACCTGGCAAATGCAGTTCTGGACTTGGAAAAGGCATCTATTCTGCAATGCTTGGTGAAGGAGTGTACTGACAGCTAGATGCTTCCAGGATAGTTCTGTAATCTACCCCCTTGAAGGAAGCTCCAGAAGCAGCCACTGCTTTAGTGAAATGGGCCTTTGGGAAACATGACAAGGAGTTGCCATGGGAAGAGTAGCAAAAAAGGACCTAGAAATCCAGCTAGCAAGAGTCTGTTTGGATACTGTTTAGTCCAGCTTTAAGTCCATGGAAGAAAAAGAGTTGAGAATAGATTTGTTTTGTCCGGGTAAAATCTCAGCTGTTTATGCACATCCAGGGAAGGTAGAATTGTCCTTCTCTTGTTCTGAATAGTCAGGCTAATGGCCTGCTTGTGAGATATCTAGTTTGACATTTCGGGTGTAAAGAGGGACTGACCCTCAGTGATGCACTGTCCTTATGAAAGGGAAGAGTAGCCATGACTGTCTGAAGCTCTAAGACCAATCTAGCAAACGTGAGAACTACCAACAAAATGGTTTTCCAGGTTTTACATTTTAGGAGAGAGAAAGCAGCTGGCTAAAAAAGGGAGGCAGGGTGTGTTTTTCCAACACAACTGAGATCCCAAGTGGGAGGGCATAGCTTCTCTGAGGGTTTTAAGTGCAAGACAACTTTCAAAAATTCTTTTGACCACAAGCCTGGATATAAAACAGAAGGATTAAGGGGAAGACAGGCTGAGATGACTGAAAGATGGGCTTTTATGGATGAGTATGCCAAACCACCTTTCACAAGCTCACAAAACTATAAAACAAGAGGAACATCACATTTTATGGGACTCAGATTTTTAGCTCGACACCAGATTGAAAAAAGTTATCTACTTACCATAACGTTCAATGTTTGTAGTCCATCTCGCCCTTCATTCTTACACTTGGGATCACAGCTGAACCTCAGTTCCGACTCAGCCATACTGTATCTCAAAAACTTCTGGTTGGCTCGTGGCTAGGAGGTATCCCATCATGCATCACAAACATTCACCAGATTTGTTTGCTGCAAGGAGAAAAATACAGAGACAAAGAACAAACCAAATCAAAAGGACTAACAAAAAAAAAAAGCAGTAGGCACTCTACCCCTAGGTCGTCAAGGAGGGGGCAAGAGGGAGGGTTCATAAGAAAGAAGGGCAAGATGGACTACAAACATTGAACGTTATGGTAAGCACATAACTTTTATGTTCTTTAGTCCTATTCTATTCATTCAGTCCTATTCATTCTTGCACTTGGGACAACTTCCCTAACACCTTCATCTTGGGTGGCTCATTGGAAAATGCTCCTGAGTGCTGTGGAACCAAAGGAAGACCTGTTCCTAGAAGCCATATCCAATTTATAGCGAGTAATGAACAAGTGAGGTGAAGCCCACGTTGCTGCAGCACAAATGCTGTCTACTGGGATTTTAGTCTGAAAAGCTACCAAGGTAGACACAGACCTGGTAGAATGACCTTTCATCTTGAAAGGAACACATTTACCACAGGAGGAATAGACAAATGCAACTGGAAATTCAGTGAGATAGTGTGACTTTAGAAACTGGAAGGCCCCTCCTAATGTTTGAAAAAGAGAAACTGATCTGACCACCTGAAATCTTTAGTTCTGTCCAGATAAAAACACAATTGTCTATGCACATCCAATTGGTGGAATTTGTACTCTGCCTTGTTAGAAAAATTAGGCAAGAACACAGGCAATTCAATAGACTGATTAATATTGGCTTGAGAAGAAACCTTAGGAATAAAGGAAGGAGTTTGTCAGCAGAGAGACTATTTTTATGAAACACCAAATAAGGGGGCTTAATGGAAAGAGCTTGCAGTTCAGAGACCCTTCTTGCAGAAGTGATCGCCACTAAAAATATAGTTTTCCAAGTTAAAAACTTGAGGTCACATGTTGAAGGTTCGAAAGGACTTGACATAAGTTTATGGAGAACAAAGTTCAAATCCCATGGAGCCATGGGATCCATGACTGGGGGTCTTAGCCAAGTGGTCGCTAGGAGGAAGGCTCTACAAAGCCTATGAGCCATAAGATTAGGTTCGCTAGCAACATGAAAGGTGGAAATGGCTGCCAATTGGACTTTAACAGTTGCCGCTGCTTAACCTTGGCTGAATAACTGCAAGAGAGTCTAAAATGGTACAAATGGGAGCTGTGTAAGGATCAAGGTTTCTCTCACGAGCCCAAAAGGAGAATCTCTTCCATTTACTGGTATAAGTTTTCCTGGTAGAAGGTTTGTGAGAAGATGACAGGATGTGTACAACCTCAGGAGAAAAGTCCTGAAGCCTGACTAGGGATGGAATTGGAGCAACCAAGCTGTCAAGTTGAGGGTGTGGAGAGAGGGATGGAATACCCCTGACATGTGTGTCAGTAAATCTGGCACTGGATCCAGAGTCCATGGTTCGTCCTTTAGATGACATCTGAGGAAGGGGAACCAAATTTGTTGAGGCCAGTAAGGAGCAATTAGGATCATTCTGCTTCCCGAGGATATTGCTTTCTGAATTACCTTCGATATGAGGGGGAAGGGAGGGAAAGCATACAGAAGTCCCTAGTGCCAATCGTGAATGAGTGCATCTCTTGGTGCTTCCCCTTCCGGGGGAATTAGGGTGAAGTAGCTGCTGCATTTGGCATTGAAAGGGGTGGCAAAGAGATCGCAGCAAGGCTGACCTCATTTGCAAAAAATTTGTTCTGCAATATATGTGTTCAGAGACCACTCATGAGGCATCAGAATAGCCCTGCTGAGCCTGTCGGATATGACATTGGATTTCCCCGGGAAGTGCGTTGTTATCAGAAAGCGTTGGGAAGACACTGTCCACTCACATACTCAAAAGGCTTCTCTGTAGAGGGGGTAAGATTTGGTTCCGCCTTGTTTGTTTAGGTACCATAACACCACTATGTTGTACAAGTGGATTGCAATCGTCCCTAGAGGGAGAAAGCTGTGAAGTGCTTGCAATGCTAGAAGCACTGCTCTCATCTACAAGACGCTGATATGCAAATGAGCCTCGTGATCTTGCCATGTGCCTTGGACTGTTCTCCCAAGATAATGCCCCCCCCTCCCCCAATCTGGAAGGCATCCGTGATCACAGTGGCAACTGGGGGGGGCGGCAAATGGTCTGCCTGTGTTTAGATTGTTGGTCTGGGTCCACCAACAAAGATCCTGTTTGCACAAATTTATCAGGATGGGGTGAGAGAGGAAAGTACTGCAGTGACCACTGGGCAAGAAGTAACCACTGCAGGACCCTCATGTGCACTCTGGCTAATGGAACTAGTGTTATTGTGGAAGCCATGGTCCCTAATAGATTGAGAACCACCTTCGCTTTGACTTTTCTTATAGGAAGTAAGCTCAAGACTTGTTCCCTTAGACACTGAATTCTTTCTAAGGGAAGGTTAAGTGCTCATTGAGACCGTGTTTATTTCGGCACCAATAAAATTCACATGCTGAGAGGGTGACAATGCAGATTTTTGCCAATATACAGTAATTCCTAACTGCAGCCAAGTTGAAATGGTAGCGTCCCTGGCCTATAAAAGTAGATGCTTGGTGGTGGCAGTCAGGAACCAGTCGTCCAGATATGGAAACACTTGGAATCCCCGACGACTCAAGTGAGCCAAAACCACTGCCATACATTTGGTGAACACCCTGGGGGCTGTGGTGAGATCAAAGGGCAGGGTGCGGAACGGATAATGACTGGCTCCCAGCCAGAAAAGAAAGTGACTCCTCAATGCCCTGTCCATTTTGATGTGGTAGTAAGCATCTTGGAGGCCTACGGAGCACATCCAAATGTCTTTCCCCAACAATGGCAGTATCGACTGAAAGGTTACTATTCAGAACTTGGACCTCTGCATAGATTTGTTAAATTTGCTGAGATCCAAAATGGGTCTCATGTCCCCTGTTGTTTTTAGCACCAAAAAGAATCTGGAGTAAGTCCCTAATCCTATTTGGTCTGCGGGGACGGGCTGGATGACTGTCTTCACAAGCAACTTTTGCATTTCTAGAGTTGCTGAATCCCTCTGATTGGGTGACACATCTGGGATTCGTCTGGTCTGTGGGGGTGGAGAAGAGAAGGGAATATAGTAACCTCTGGTAATTGATTTGTCTTGAGTGATGTCATGCTAGGCTTCTGGGTATAAAGAAATACGACCCCCAACTGGCTCCAGAGACGCACAGTCGGGCCTCCTTTCAGGAGCACTGATTGGGAATATCACAAAAGGAATCACGGTCTCCCTGGTTCTGCGGGCCCCCTCTACCTCTAGGGTGGCATCTACCATTATTTCCTCCTCCTCTGCCTTGGGAGAAGGAATCACCTTGTGAGTCATGAAAAAATCTCTGCGATTTTTTGAACCACATTTTGCCACCCTTCTGCTCTTTGGGATAGGGTCTAGAAGGGACGGAAAAACAGACTCCCAAGGCAGACCGGGTTTTTCCTTCCTGCTCGCACCTGGTGAGTGTGTCCTTTACCTTGGTTCCGAACAATGAGGATCTGTCAAAGGGGGTGTTGGTAAACGTAGACTTAAAGGCCTCCGCAAAGTTACACAAATGCATCCAAGAGTGTCTTCTGAGAGAGACTCCTGAACCTGGTGCCCTACTCACTCCATCCACTGCATACAAAAATCAGCCTCATGCATAAGTTAACAATAGAATTTAGGGTAGACATCTGTGCGTTGACCTTCTGAGATACCACATCAGATATGTTATCCTTTAGAGAATCCCTCAGCTCTTTTAGGAAAGATTTCTGGAGCCTTGTGAAATGGGACAAGTAGTTCAGCAATCAAAGTGTAAAAGCCGCTGAAGAAAAGACACGCTTCCCACACCTATCCATCGTTCGAGACTCCTTGTTCAGTGGATGGACAGTGGAGAAAGTTTCGGCAAATTCCTTTTTGGTGGCTGCTGTCACCACCATGGCATCTACTGGAAGACCCTTAGTAAGAAAGTCCTTGTCCAGGGAAGCTGACAAAAAATTTAGTCTTTTAGGAACCGATTCCACAGAATCAGGAAATTCCCACACCTTTCGACTCACTAAATCCAGTAGCTCATAGAAAGGAGGAGACACCCTAGAAGCGGAGGATTAAAACCTGAAAGCTTTCAGGTACACAGACTCATCAGAAGGGATATGGTGGGCCAGCTGCCTCTGTTTCAGGATCTCAAGGATATCTGTGAATGAGATCATCAGAGAAACACTTGGGGGACCCTTCTGACTCCTCGAGGTCAGTGTCTGATGTAACAGACTCATCACGGGAGTTAACATGTTTCCTCTTGCACGTTTTCTTCCTAGGTGGTTCCTCAGACAGGTATTCTGGGGAGACCTCAGAAGACTAGCGACCACTCACAGAGTATCCTGAGGCTGCGGATCTCTGCTGTGTTGGAAGAGAGGGAGCTTAGACTGAAGTCAGCGCCTTAGGGGGAAGAGTGTCGGTACCTCTGGATGAAGCTGAAGACCTGGACAGCACACTCATCGCCTCGAAGGCCGATCCTCCCAGAAGATGCAGAGGCAGCCCTCGGTACCGAGGAGATGGGCTCCGAGGCAGATATGGGGTTCAAGCTCAACATCGTCAGCACAGAGAGGTAGGCTTGGAACCAAAGTTGTTAGATTCAAAGCGTCCCCCTCAGGCCCGACCAGAGAGCTGAGGACCCTAGACCCCACGGATGGCACCGAAAGGGTCGGAGCAGATATCGGAACTGAAAGACCAACTGAGGTAGCTGGAACTAACCGATCCACAACTGGAGGCACAGACAACTCTGGCTCCGAAGGCTCAGAGAAGCACAGAGGAGGAACATCGACCAGGTGTGGGGGCACATTAGGCTCTGGAGCCAACTGGGACAGAGCTGAAAGCAAATTTGCTAGCGCCCAAGTCTGAAGCAGTCTACGCACTACTCTCTCGACGTCCTCATCAGAAAGGCTCCTAGAGGACCTGGAGGATAGAGTGGGGAATCTAGATTGCTGGAATATAGGTGACCTAAGAGTTGGGGAAATCGGTCGGAGTTCAGATGACCGGCTCCTGGGATTCCGGATACGGGCTAAGGTTCTTGCCGCCCCTATACTGCCTTTTTTACACAAGGTTCAAATGAAAATTCACCACCGTAACAGGAAGAGGCAAGCAAAAACTGAGGGTGATGCTACTCAATGCTAGAAGTCTAAATCTCAAAATGCACTCACTAGAGGCACTCCTTAAAATGGAGAACACTGATATCAGTGCAGTGATTGAGACCTGGTTCAAGGCTCCAGAGAGCACCCCTACACTACCAGCCTACAACTCGCACCACACTTTGGCCATGTAACCTGGACCGGAACACCAAAGGCAGAGGTGTGTCCATATTCATTAAGGATATCCACACCTCCAGGCTAGCTGTTCAGCATAATGCAGCCGAGGTTATCCAAGTACAACTAACTCTGGGCAAAACTGTAATCCAAATTAGATCACCCACCATGCCCCCAGGATTCCCACTCCTCTTTTCTTGATGTACTAGAAAATATTAGGGTTCAACCAAACACACTAATAAGGGGCAATTTCAACTACCCCACCATTAACCGGGAAAACTACTCATGTACCAACTCCTTCGCTCAACGCTTTCTGGAATTCATAAACTCCAATGCCCTGGATCAACTTGTCCACACCTCCACCAAGGGCAACAATATCCTACATCTAGTCATTACCAACATGAGTGACCAGTGTTCCACACCTGAAGTCAACGCTACATTGGTCCGATCCGACCATAAGCTATTACCCTAGATATCCACATCCTGCCCCCCCCCCCATTAAGGAAACCATGGTAAAAATGTCTCCAAAGCCAACTTCATGCTTCTTAAGACAGAAGTGGTGAACTTCATGACACCCATGCAGATGGACAATACAGTTACGACTACTGAATCCTACACAACTGCACTTTATAAGCACTTACACGAGTGCATGGATCATGCTATCCCAAACAGAACCAAGATGCTATCCTCCATAAAAGGAAGCCAATCTGGTGGTCCCCTGCCATAAACTGTACAAGAGAAGGAAGAAACTGTTGCAAAAGAGAGTAAAATCCATGAGTGGAGGAGCTCCCTGGTCAGCCTCAGTAAGAAGCTGCGATCCCTCATAAAATCCTCCAAAGCTAGTTACAAAAACAAAATCGCCACTGATTCTAAAGACAACCACAAAGCATTCTATAGCTATGTCAAGAATCTCAATGGCAACACTCAGATCTGCTCTAAGTTACAGCACAATGGCACTAAATATACAGACCCAACTGATATTACCAACATCCTGGCAGATAGGTTCAGTGCTAACTTTACTCACCCCTGAAGAGCCCATCTCTATACCGGAAGAATGCAAAGTTCCTATAATCACGGCTGCACAGGTAAAAACCACACTCCCCAAAGCCAAGAACACAGCATCCATGGGACCAGACAACATCCCAGGCTGCGTTCTACATGAACTACAGAATGAACTGGCACCCCACCTAAGTACCATGTTCAATCATAGCCTCACCTCGGGCTTTGTGTCTGCTGAATGGCGCACAGTGGCTGTTATCCCACTCCACAAGGGGGAGCCACCACAGACCCTGGGAACTACTGCCCCATTAGCCTGACGAGCCTGGTCTGCAAGGCCATGGAACGTATTATCATGGAACTTATCAACAAAGACATTGGTAATCTCCACACTCTGGACCCCACCCAGTTTGGGTTTGTAAAAGGCAGATCATCTCTCCTAAACCTGATAAGACTTCTTTACAGCAGTCACCAAAGCCGTAGACAAGGGTAAGGTGGTTCACACAGCCTATCTAGATCTTGCCAAGGCTTTCAACACCATCCCCCACTCTAAAATTATAGATAAACTCACTAAACTAGGTATAAATCCCTGTGTCACAAGATGGGTTGCCAACTGGCTCACTGACAGAACCCAAACTGTGAAAGTAGCAGACTCCAAATCCGACTTCAGACCAGTGACAAGTGGAGTACCACAGGGTTCAGTCCTGGGACCACTCCTGTTTGGTATCTACTTTTCTGAAGTGCAGGCTAACACAGAAGGTCTTTGGCTAACGAAGTTCGCAGATGACTGCAAACTAGGAGTCATAATCAAAACTCCCAATGATGTGGACATCCTATAAAAGGGCCTCACTGAGACAGATGCCTGGTGTCAAAGACATGGCCTCAAGCTCAATGCCAAAAAGTGCACTGTCATCCCCTTTGGTAAAAACTCTGTACCCATGAACTACAACATAGGCGGTAGTATACTTAACACCGAAAGTGTGATAAGATACCTTGGGACACAGGTGAACTGTATTCTCTCCTTTGATAATCACATCGCCACAGTAGTCAGGAAATCCTTCTACGTGGCACACCATCACAAAAGGTTTCTTATCCAGAAAAAAAGATCTGGGGAATGTTAGTGATGCTTGATGGCACACCTCCTAGCCATGAGCCAACCAGAAGTTTTTGAGCTACAGTACAGCCGAGTCAGAGCAGAGGTTCGGCTCCAATCCCAAGTGTAAGAATGAAGGAGAGATAGGACTACAGAACATCCTCTATTTGGCTATGTAGAATTTTTGGGCAGTAGGTCTCCCTGCCTCCTGGAGGACCCACAGCACATCCTCAGAAAAATGGTGTCTGGAAGATATACAAATTCTATCAGCTATATAGTGTAAGACAGAGGGATGACCGGATGGGGTGAAGCAATAACCCCTTAAGTTATGAGGTCCACTTGGTGGGGTAGCTTGTGCCTGTCCCTGGCTAAGTAAGACAAAGGGGGATCCAATGCTGCCTTACACAAAGTCACCTGTACAATTCTCAGTTTCTATTTTTGGATTTTTAGTAAAACTTGAGGAAGTAGAGGAAACACAAAGAAACCTTCCTGTTTACAAGGAGTCCTTGTGCAGAAAAGAGAGCTCTCTGTCGTTCTCTGAGGCAGTAAGTTTATCCGTGGTGTGTTCCACATGCAAACTATGCCTAGGAAGACCTGTCTGTTGAGCATCCACTCATGGGGAATCTTCAATGGACCTGCTGAATGCATCTGCCAGGCATACCTCTCAAATGTACCTCATTACGAGGAATGTACCTCATTTGGGGTCTTAAAAAGTTCATGTTCCACGAAGTTCCTCATAGTTCCACATTGAAAGACTCTGTCACACATTCAGTGTTAGGAACTTTTTTTTAAGTGAAATCCATTGTAAATAGAAGTGAATCATATTAATTTATTAAAATGATCTTATTTATAAGTAAAACTAGCTTATTTTAACCATCCTATGATTTTCCTAGTTGAAGTTGTTAGTAAACCATTAGTACGTATTCCACATTTTGCGCATTTGTTCCACATTATGAGGGCTAGTGTTTTTCATTTTGGACATGGAAGGTTGAGAGCTATGCTGCCAGGGTGTTGTCCTGGGAGGGAATGTAAACTGCTTGAAGAGACATGTTCCCTTTGATGGAAAGTTCCCAAGAAATCTGAACCAAATCAAGCAAATGGAAAAGAGCTCGTCCCTCCTAGTTTATGTACCACATGACTGCTGTGTTGTCTGTGAATACTTTTAGAGGTCCTGGTTTCAAGAGATGGGTGAAGACCTGCAGAGCCTGAATGACAGCCCACATCTCTTTCAGGTTGGTATGTTCTGCCTTGAGTTTATCAACAACTTTGCAAGCCCCACTCTACACCCCACCCAAGCCACAGAGGCAAATGTGCTCAATTCTTGACTTGAACTACACCTTGAAGGGCAGACCTCTATTGAGGATTGCCTGTGCCACACACCAAGATGAGAGAGAGAGAGAGAGATGTATGTCCAGGAGGTGACAGTGTTGGGACCATACATTTTTCAGTCACCACTATTTTTCTCATATGCAGCCTGGTAAGTAGGAAGCATAGGGATAGATGCTGCCATGTAACCTTGTGCTCTAAATCTCCCTCACACAGCAAACCTGGAGAAGTGAGACAGTTTTTAAACAAACTGAGGCTGTGCACATTCCCCTAAGGTTGAAAGGCCTGCATGCTCTGCATTTAACCTAAGGTGCAGCAGTAGGTTTCTGAGGCAGTGAGGCCTGTAAAAGTAAATCTACATAGGCGACTATTTGTATTCTCAAGAGTCCTGAAAAATTACGTTAATGTAAGCAGGCATTTTGTGAAAACTCGTGTGTGTGTGTGTGTGGGGGGTCAAAGGCCAAAAGGCAAAGTAGAAAAATGAAAAAAGAGAGGTCAGCCAGTAAAGAATTTCAGGAATTTCTTGCAAGACAGGTTCATGGGAATACACAGGTACTTGTTCTTGAAGTCCAGATATACTAGAAAAGGACACTGGAATGATAAAGTGAATGTTAAGGTCTAAAGAGAGCATTTTGAAAACAGGTACCTTGAGTAATACACTGAGCTGAGTCAGGTCCAGTATGGATTTCTACTGTACTTTTCTTTGCACCAGGAACAACCTGGAGTAAAATCCTCTTCTTAAAAACTAAAGAGACTGGCACAACAGTGCCTAGGGAAAGTAAACCGTGAAGGATGGGATGGAGAAGATGAAACTAGTTGTATGGAGCAGGAGGAGGAATACCTTTGAAGGGAGAGCGCTCCACCCAGAACATCCTGTAACCTTGTTTACAATGCAAAGTAGCAAGTTACCTGTAGTGATATTTTCTCCATTTGTAATCAAGAGTAAGTATTCTGGAAAAGGAAAATGTGTGTGTGTGGGGGGGGGATCATGCAGCCTTATCTGTGAAGGAAGGCCTCTCAGATCTGGGGGCACTTTCAGGATGCCTTCTTGTATTTCTGAAAAGACCCATGGTCTCTTCTGACAAAAGAACTTGGCAGGGTAATTTCTCTGGTATCTGGACACAGATGTAAGCAGAATTTGTCTGCAGCCCTTCATAGTCTTGCCTCGTTCTTGCAAGGTCTTGAATAAACAGGATGCCTGGGGTTGAAACAGAAGGTCCCTATCAAGGGAGGAATCTAGGATCTTTGCAAAACCACAAATAAGAAAAAAAAAACATATCTAAAAGGACACACGTAGACAGCAATCAGGTTCCCAAGATTATTCATAAACTTTAGCACCTCAGCTTAAACAGTCTTCAAGAAATATACACATCTAGGATCTTTGCCTTGAAATCTTCTAGGAGAGGCTAACTGCAAAAGCAGACATTTCTCCTAAAAACAAACCAGTAGGAGCTGCTCTTAAGAGACTTCAGCAGCATCACAACTGCATTTTATGCTAAGCCTGGCTATCTGAATAGCTTGCTTTCCCCAAAGACAAAGTAGCCTGACCATATCTTATCAACAATCTGGGTCTATATTAAATCAGCGAACACTTAAAATAGCGAAAGCTAATTTATCGACCCTTTTAGAGCGAAAGCTGACAATCCCAAAGAAACGGAACAGCGATTTTTTTCCCCAAAGAAAAAAATTGCTGGGCTGTTTTCGGGACTTTGCAATTTCCTCCATTGTGGCGCAATCTCGGAGTTGGCATATTTAAGTAGGGGGGGTGAAGCCCCCCCACACACACTTTATTTTGTGTTTTAAACTTTTTTTATTTTTTTGTGGAACAGCGATTTTTTTTCCCCTGGGGAAAAAAATTGATGTTCCGTGTCTTCGAGATGGTCAGCTTTCGCTCTTAAAGGGTCAATAAATCAGCATTCACCGATTTAACATAGACCCAACAATCTTATTCAAGTTGCCAAGGATAGACAAAAGTTATATGGTCACCTAGGTATGGTAATTCAAGGCTCTGAAGGTCAGGGTAGAGGAAGCACAAACCTTTTTTCCTCCAACTGAACGTGTCCCTACTTCTCCTTTTCTGAGAGTAAGGCACTGACAGCAGCTTAGAAAGCTTATCTGAAGCTAAGGAAACAGGTGGATGAGCTACATGATTCTTGAACAAAAACTTCAAGTTTATAAAACTGTCAGGACTCTTGGGGGCTGGAGGTAGAGTCTCTGGAGCACAGAACACGGACACAAAAACATCAAGAAAGGTCTCCAAGACTGGAGGGAGAGAAGGGGTAAGAGAGCCCACTTCTAAAAGCTACAGTATTTTTTTGGGACACCCAATATTTGCTTCAACCCTCACTCAATGTTTAATAACATTCCCAATGATCTCTCTAAAATATACCTCTATTTGAGAATCCGGGGAGAGGGTGTTATTGCCTGGGGGAACCTGACAAGGCGAGTGAATCTGAGAGGAGTATGCTAAATAAATGATCATATGAGTTTCAGGCCTCCTCCTTGTCCTAAGTGTCTCCACAAAAATTTTCTGTGGAGTGGGTGGAAGGGCTGAAAAGAAAGGAGGTTTAAGGGCCATAATGGCCTTAATAAGCCTTTGAGAAAAATCCATCCACCCCTCCTCCCCCCTAAAAGGGGAGGGACATGCTTTATCTTCTGACATATTTTCTTCTAGGTGACGTCCACATGGATCAAGCGCGGAGAATTCAACCCCTGACCTACCTCAATCAGTGAGCCAAAGATCTCTTCCCATACTGAAATCAGAGTAATACCTTTGGGTCCCTCAGCGATAAAAATCCCAGTCCCCATCTCTGTAGTAGCACCAATCCCACTAGACGTGTGGCTCTCAGACATTGTCTGAACCTCCAATGGGGTTGCAGGAGACATGTCACAAGAGTGACATACTATGGGTATGTCACAATCTGAATGGGCAGAGTGAACAACAGTCAGGCCTAGGTATCCAGTTTGTTTTTTGGAGTGGAGGAGTCTGCTAACAAACTGGGCCACCTGCTTCAGACACTGAGCATCCAAGAATGCATTAAGTGAAAAACTGGATCTCAAGGTCTTTGGTATGAGTGACTGGCTAATGGGACAAGAACTGTAGTCATGCTCTGTACCAAAGCAGAAAAGACACAGAGAATAAAGGTCTTTGTAAGGTATCCGCCTACAACAGTCACTTTTCCCCGCCTAGCGAACATCTAGTAAAATCACATATAAATAGTATAAACAAAAAAAAAGAAGGATCCCCAACAAGGCACATAACAGAATCAGAAAAGGCTTGTGAAACAAACAACCACACGAAGTTCAGCCCAATGGGACGAAAACCTGCTTTTGGGCTGGTGGCGAGATAGTCTAGGGACATGCGTTCATACATCTGCTTATGAACCCCTATGCTCATGGGCTACAGTCAAACGTTACACGTATGATTTATGGAAGGCTTAAGGCTTTGGTATCCCTGCCAGACATCAGTGGCGATCTGCTTGGAATACTGAAACAGAGATTTGAATCAGAACATCCCTCACTATAATTTAAGCCTTTGGCATGATATAAACTGCCTTTCAATCTCCTAAACATTCTAGCAACCACACAATTTTTATGAAGCTTGCATACTTTTAATGCATGTTCAAACAAACAACACAATAAATGTTGAAGTATAACACACAGTGTTTAACACATTTCTCCAGAGTCTTCTTTTCTAAAACCATCTACTCTCACAATCAGATTATGGTACCTGTAGAAACAGTAAAAGTTAAAATTACAAATTCTTCGAAACAGACAACTCAAGTACTGCAAAAATATTAAAGTCTAATGAAATACAAGGAAAAATAAAGTTTTAAAGACCAAGAAAATAGGAGTTCATAAAAAAAAAAATCCAATCAACTATTAGTGTTAAGAAATAAAAATGCCTGGCACAAGATAGACATTTAGTTTCACAGTCCAAGAAATATGAAGACTGGAATCTGTCCACAGGTACTGCTACAATATTTCATAACAAAACCGAGTTAAGTTAAACGTTGCATCAAAATACTGATATACTTGCTCTCAAAATAAGATTTTGTTATAAAATTTAACTAGAAGGTATACATGAGCAGAAGTGTACATCAAGTATTACAGATATACAGCTACATTAGGTAATAAATAAGCACAGATTCTAAACCACTTAACTATAACCGAGCATGAATATGTCCATAATGTGTCATGCAAAAAAAAAAAAAAAAAAGCAAAAAACACTGAAGACTGCAACCTCATTCAATTTGAAAGCCAATTTAAATCATTACCAGACTCTGAGGGGAATAGGGGCTCATACTCGATGAGTTAACCATTCCAGTCGCCATCTGTGGATTATGCTGTGAATTTGTGAAAATCAAGGCCTGAGTGAAGCTCTGCTGCTGGGGAGTTTCAAATGAATTTGATTCCACAGTTGGACTGCTGGGAATAGGCTTCTGAAGTAGGGATACGAGATCAATACTAAAAAGGAAAAATAAGTGCATCATTACAAAATGACAGATCTACAACGTACAGACAGGACAATCTTCTGTGTAGAATGCAATGTTTAACTGCCAACAGCAAAAAGTCTCAAAACCAGTATATATGACAATGTAATACACCTAAATTACTGAACTTTTGTAAGATTACAGTTCAAGTAAATTATAGCTGTCTAATCCAAGCAAAAGTAGATAGAAAGAAAAGTTGTGTAAGAACTTACCATAACCACAGATGTCCTTCTCTTCCATGTTAGAGTACTCTACTAGCGGGTTTACCCTTCTTCTGATCAGCTTGTCCGGCCAGGTTTCCAAAGCTTTCTCAGTCCCACTTGGTGCATCGGACGTCTGATGTAGAAGTAGGTACGTGGCCCATAAAGGTGACGTCTGCATGCACTAGTCCTCAAACTACAGCTGTGTACACTTACCATAAATGAAGATGTTAGAGTGAATTCACTGTTGCAGTCATTACATCTGGGTTATCTGCCTCCAGGTAGCCCTCAGCCGGCCTGAATACCAGAGTCTTGGATTCCTGCATCTGATGCGGTCTCTTATTCCAAGACGTCAGGTTGTCAGGAGTATAAACCATGCAGCAGATGCCATTACATCAGTTTTTCTTGCCTCAAATGTCAAGTGCCCCCACAATGAAGCAATTATATGTTATGGTACACCTCCATCAAAAAGCAAATACACCAGAAAGCTGAAATACACCAAAGAAGGAAAGGTAGAGCCAAGAGAAGTCAGGGAGCTGGAGGGAGGGTAACCAGGGCTGCAACAGTGAATACACTCTAACATCTACCTTTATGATAAGTGTACACGACTGTACCATGTTCTTCGTGTTTCACTGTTGCAGTCATTACATTTGGGTAGATTCCCAAGGTTAAGGATAGGAGGAGGTAATTAGATAACATTAGGATGAGCTATAAGGCCCTGCAAGACTGCAGTGGCAAAGCCAGCCCTGGATTTAGAGAAAACTGGCAAGTGGTAATGCTTGAAGGCATGTACAGAACTCCAGGTAGCAGCTTCTAGGACGTCCCTAGTTGGGACGCTCCTGAGAAAGGATGTAGAGGTAGATGCAGCCCTGGTTGAATGTGGTCTTAGCCCCTGTGGGGTAGTTTTTCCATGATACTTACAGCAGAAATGAATGCAATGGCCTATCCACTTAGAAACTATTTGCTTTGAAATGGCCTTCTCCTCTGCCGCTGCAGCAAATGCAACCAGCAGCTGCTCAGATTTCCTGAGAGGCTTAGTCCTGTCCAAGAAAAATCTAAGTGGTCTGTGCACGTCCAAGGAGTACAGTATTTGTTCCCCTTTGTTCTGTGGATTAGAAAAGAAGGCTGGCAAATAAATGGAGTGATTAAGGGCAACACTGGATACCACCTTGGGCATAAAGGAGGGATTGGTCCTGAGGCACACCCTGTCCGCATGAAATATGATGAAAGGCTCCATTGACATGAGGGCCTGTATTCAGACACCTTTCCTGCTGAAGTGATGGCTAGAAGGAAGGCTGTTTTCCAAGAAAGGAATTTCATCTCTGCATTTGCAGCTGGCTCTAAGGGAGGTAGAGTGAGCTTTTCCAATACAAAGTTAAGGTCCCAGGCTGGAGTAGGGGCTCTCCTGGGTGGTCTTAAGTTTTTGGCCCCTCTGAGGAATTCCTTCAACAGTGGATAAGAGAAGAGGGGTGACTCTGTATTGTAATGTACTGAAATGGCTGAGGCATGAATTTTGATGTAAGAAAAGGAAAGGCCCTTGTGAAGCATCTCAGTTAAGTAATGAAGAATACAAGGTAAACTGGACACTGCTGTGCCCCATCCCCTGAGTTTAGCTCCAGAAACAGAATCTTTTCCATTTTTCAGCATAGGATTTTCTAGTACTAGGCCTCCTTGCCTCCAGAATGACATCCATCACTTGCTTACTGAGGGATGGCAACGGAGAGATCAGGTAATTAACCAGGCTGCAAGGTTTAGGGTTTGAAGCTGTGGGTGTAGAATCTGTCTGAGGCAGGTGCCATGGTGCCAGTAGTGAGACACTGCGCAAGAGGGGGTACCAGAGTTGGCGTGGGCAGTCTAGTGCAATTAGTATTGTCCTTGGTTTGTCCTGTTTGATCTTAAGTAGCACGTTGGGAGAGGAGAGGCAGATGGGGAAAGGCATAAACTGATAGGTTTTTCCAGGTGAAGGACAGGGCATCCACTTTCCAAGCTTGTTTGTGTGGAGTCCTTGTGCAGAATATGTCCAATTGGTATTTTCGAAGGGAGACAAACAGGCCTATCTCAGGGCTCCCCATTTGTTTCTCAACATGTTGAATATCTTTGGTTCCAGTTTCCACTCATGTGGGTCTATGAGATTTCTGCTTGGGTCATCTGCCAGTGTATTTAGCTTGCCTGGCAGGAACTGAGATTATAGGTGCACTTGGTAACTCAAGGCTGTGTTCCACACAGCCATGGCTAGTCTGCAGAGAGGGTATGAGTGGGTTCCCCCGCTTGTTTATGTACCTCATAACAGTGGTGTTGTCAGTCTTTACCAATAATTGTTCTGGAAGAATGTGATCCTTGAAGGCTGTCAGAGCATTCTATACAGCTAAAATTTCTTTTCGATTGATATGCAGGTGCATTTGACTTTGGTTCCACTTGCCCTGAATGCACTGCTCTGTCAAGTGAGCCCCCCATCCATAGTCTGATGCATCTGTTGTCAAGGTTTGGGCGACAGGTGGTAGACTGAATGGCAGTGCCTTTTTTTGGTAACAGGACCCGCCCACCAAAGGAACTCTATCTTTAGACAAGGTATGATAGGAATCATTGAGTCTACATCCTGAGAATGTTGACACCATAGGCTTTTTAGATACCACTGTAGTTTCCTCACATGCAGTCTTGCATATGGAATTCGTAGAATGCAAGAGGCCATGAACCCCAGGGCTTGCAGTAATTTCCTTGCAGATAGCTGGGTGTTTGTGGTCAGTAGTTTGAAGTAAGCTGTCAAATGAACTTGTTTCTCTGGTGTGAGATAGGCCATCTGGGAAGTTGTATTCAAGCTTGCTCCCAGGAATACAATTTGTTGGCAGAGTACAAGATCCGATTTCTTTCCTTTATGGTGAACCCCAGAGAAGTTAGCAATTTCTTAACAAATGCCAGATGATTTAATACTATGTCCTAGCTTTCTGCCTGAATTAGAAAATCCCCCAAGTATGGGTATATTTGAATATTTCTTTGCCTGCAAAATGCAATGATTGGGGCTGGGCACTTTGTGAATATCCTGGGCGCAGTAGATAAGCCAAAGGGCAGTGCAGAGAACTGATGGTGAATGTAGTCTGCTCTGAAGCATAGGTATCTTCTGCAAGATTCCCTGATTGGGATGTGCAGGTAGGCTTCCTTTAAATCCTGATGTGGCAAACCAGGCATTTTTGCCTAGCATGGGAAGCAGCTGGTGAGTTAGCATCTTGAATTTTGGGATTACTAAAAAGGTGTTTACGGTAGACAGGTCCAGGACAGGATGCCAGGAATAGTCTTTTCTGGGTACCAGGAAAAGTCTTGAGTAGAAACATTGCCCCCATTCTTCTTCTGGGACAGGTTGAATGGCCCTGATGCTTAAGAAAGAGAGAACTTGCTTTTGAGCCTCTGCCCACTGATTTGGGGATAGGTGTGGCCAACCATTTGGGGTTGGTAAGGAGTGCAAGTGGAATCTGCATCCTTGGGAAACTATATTTAAAACCCATTTGTCCTGGGTAAAGAGTTCCCAGTTTTTTGCCTATAGAGCAATCTTTCCCCTTAAAGGAGCAGTTAGTTGAGAAGGGCTTGGAAGTTTTAAAGTTAAGTCACTGAGACAGTTTACCATGGGGGGAGTCTTATTACTCCATGCTTTGGAAGTGAGAGGCCCCCACTGCTTAGTCATGTGCGTACCTTGGGACTGAAGCCTGGGTTTTCTGTTGGTTCTGGGTTTGGACTGAAGGCCTGGAAGAGGCAGGAAAGGACATTCTTAGAGGGTCAAAGCCTACTAAATCTTGGGAGGCTGTACTTGCAGGAAATCTGTTAACAGTTTGCATAGATTTAGCTTTTTCCTCCATCTTTTTAAGTACTTCTGCTTTGTTGCCAAACAGGCGGTGATGGTTTAAGGGAGGATCCAACAATTTAGCTTTAACATGATCTGGCAAAGACTGCTCCTTAAGCCAAGCATGCCTTCTAAGTGCAATCCCAGTGACAGCAGCCCTGCAAGATGCTTCTAGTGAATCAAAACCACATCGCAAAGTATGTTTTCCAACTTGTTCAGCAGAATCCATTAAATCCTGTAAATCTTTATTTTCAACAGTTAGGAATCAACATCAGTTTCTGTTTAAGCAATCAAACGCTGCTAATACTTTAACATATGAAATTGGCAGATTAAGGTCCTAATGGCCACAGTTGCAGGTGTATACCTTCGTATCCCATTTATCCAGCGCCCTAGAGTCTGTGTCAGAGAGGGTAAGATGTTTGGCAGTAGTGGCCTTAATGCCCTTGGGTCCCTGTGAAATGGTCTCAGGATCCACAGTAGGATTTTTAAAGAGAAACTTGAGAGTCAGGAACCCTGTAATATCTATCTGGTTTTCTGGGAGCTGGCGGTAAAGAGTCAGGGGCCAAGCTAGATTCTGAAAAGGCATCAATAACAATGTCCAGTACAGGGGGGATAGCTAAAGGTCTGTGTTGGGGCAGGAGTAAGAAATTCCTAAGACTCATTTTAGAATCAGAGCAATCCTGGTTTTCCCAGCGAAAATGCTCTTTAAGAGTATGCAAGGTTTCACCAAGAGAGCAATCCTCTGGAGGGGAAGCAGAGAGAATAGTGTCCTCTGCATCAGAATCCTCATAGGTAGATAAGGGTAAATCCTGGTCATCAGAGGAAACAGAAATTTCAGAATCCTGATCAAAAGAATCATAAGCAAATTCAGTCCCAGGTCTCTTAGAGGGGGAAGGTTGGCTTCCCCTGATTAAAGTAATAAGGTCTTCAGCCATTCTTATTTTTCAGGCATAGAGGCCTGACCATGCAGTCTGGGTGTCGGATTTCTAGGCACGGATCGAGTGTTAGGTCTTGAAAAAGAAGATGGCATTGGTTTAATATAAAAGTCAGTAGGCCTGAATACACCCTCAGAAGCCGGTGCCTGCATAGTGGCTCTGGAACCATCCAAGACAGAGACATCTCGCGGCAGACTCCGAATGGGTCCCAGTAGAGGCCTGTGAATCTGAAGTAGCAGTATCAGGGGCTGCGAAACCACCTCACTGAGTACTGGCAAACTGGCAACTAGCTTAGGAGAAGCGTCTTCGGCAGCTTTGGACCTCCGCGATCTGTCTCTGTCTTTATCATTGCGTTTTTTTCAGAATGTCGGTAGTCGGGTGGCTTACCGATGCCATATTTGAGTAATTGAACAGAGTGCCAAAATATGAGCGTGAATATACCAACAACAAATAGTTTGTTGTTTAAATAAGGCACAAAACTGACAGCGAGGTACATCGTGCTCAGGGCCTAGGCAAGGAATACAGTATGAATGAAAATCTTTATGAGGTATTTGCTTTCCACAAGAAATACAATTACTGACTTTTATTGACATCGGTTTAGAGCAAGAAAAAGTTTCCCCAATGGGGTACTTAGCTTAGTTGAAGACTTCAGTTCTGAAACTGGAAAACGGAAATTTCAAGAGTCTGCCGACCGGCACTTGCAAACTACTACTGCTTCGGGCACCGCACGGCAAGAAAGACCGATATAAAGGCATCTGCTGCATGCTTTATAACCCTGACGTCATGGAAGATGAGATAGCAACCGACGCAGGACCCAAGACTTTGATAATCAGGCCGACTGAGGGCTGCTGCAAGCAGATAACCCCCAAATGTGAGAACTCCAACAGTGAAACACAAAGTACAGTTTTGTACCTACCATAAATGTAGATGTTAGAGTGTAAACACTGCTGCAGTCATTACACTTGGGTTATCCTGCCGTCAGATGGTTCCCCAGTCGGCCTGAGTTCCAAAGTGTTGGTCCGGCGTCGGTTGCTGTCACTTCCTCCCTGACGTCAGTGCGACAGTGGTATACAAGATGCAGCTGATGCCATTTTCTTCAGTTTTTCTTGCCCCAGATGTCAGGTGCCCCCAAACAGGTAGGCAATTCAAATTGCTAGCAAAATATACAAAAGAAAAGCAAACCACCATTTTTAGTTACCAGCAAATACTCCCCATGGATAGTAAAGGGTAGATGACCTAGGTACGTACCAGAAAGTAAGAGGGGAAGGAGGGAGGGTAACCTGGACTGCAGCAGTGTTTACACTCGAACATCTACTTTTATGGTAGGTACAAAACTGTACTACGTTCATCGTGTTACACTGCTGCAGTCATTACACTTGGGTGGAACCCAAAGCTGAGGTAGGGAGGCTGGATCTATAAGGCATTAGGGGTGGCTATAAGGCCCTGCAGCACAGCAGTGGCAAAGCCAGCTCTGGATTTGGAGTATACAGGCAAATGTTAATGCTTGGTGAAGGTATGCACAGAACTCCATGTTGCTGTTTCCAAAATATCCTTGGTAGGTACATCTCTGAGGTAGGCAGTTGAAGTGGCTGTTGCCCTGGTGGAGTGAGATCTAAAGCTGCTAGGTACAGGCTTCCCATGGTGAGTATAGCAGAAACGTATACAATTATCCTATCCATTTTGAAATAGCCTGTTTTGAAATGGCTTTTCCCTGTGCTCCTGCAGCATATGCTACCAATAATTGCTCAGATTTTCTGAAAGCTTTGGTTTTGTCCAAGTAGAAGCGTAACTGCCTGTGAATGTCTAAAGAATGTAGTAGTCTCTCTCCTTTGTTCTGTGGTTTTGGATAAAAAGTTGGCAAGTGAATAGTTTGGTTTAGAGTCACACTTGATACCACCTTTGGCATAAACGTAGGGTTAGTTCTTAAAGACACCATGTCCTGGTGGAAGATGAGGAAAGGTTCCACTGCCATTAGTGCCTGTAATTCTGAAACTCTTCGTGCTGATGTTAATGCCAGTAGCAGAGCAGTTTTCCAAGAGATGTAGTTTAATTCTGCTGTGTTAGCTGGCTCAAAAGGAGGTAAAGTTAATTTTTCCAAAACAAAGTTGAGGTCGCAAGTTGGTGTAGGTGCTCTACTGGGCGGTCTTCTGTTTTTAACCCATCTGAGGTACTGTTTGAGCAAATGATTAGAAAAAATTGGTGGATCCGTGTTGTAATGAGCAGAAATGGCTGAGGCGTGGATCTTGATGGATGAGAAGGAGAGGTCCTTGTTTAGCATCTCAGTTAAGTATTGAAGTATCTGAGGAATGTTTGGGACAAGAGGGCCAAGGCTGTGCACTTGGTTCCAGGCACAGAATCTCTTCCATTTATCCGAGTAGACTTTCCTGGTGCTAGGCCTTCTGGCCTCCAGAATGACATCCATAACAGCTTTGGAGAGAGGCATTGCTTGCTTGACTAAGGAATTTTCCATGCAGCCAGGTTTAAGGTCTTTAGCTGGCTGTGAAGTATCTGACTGTTGTGCTGTCAGCAACTGTGGGATTTGAGGCAAAATCCACGGTGGTTCTTGTGCTAAGTTCTTTAAGATTGGGTACCAGTGCTGACGTGGCCAGTCTGGTGCAATCAGGATCATCTTTGGCTCTTCTTGCCTGGCTTTTATGAGTACCTTTGGAAGGATAGGTAAAGGAGGGAAAGCGTAAACTTGCAGGTTTTTCCACCTGAATGAGTGAGCATCCACTTTCCATGCTTGTGGATGGCAGCTCCTTGTGTAGAATTTCTGTAACTGGCAGTTCACTGGGGATGCAAACAGATCTATGTTGGGGCTCCACCATTTTTGTATCATTCCGAATATTTGTGGGTTCAAATCCCATTCGTGGGGGTCCATGATGTTTCTGCTTAGGTCTGCCAGTGTGTTTTTCTCTCCTGGCTGGAATTGTGCTTGCAGATGAACTTGGTAGTCTAGAGCTGTGTTCCACAAGGTCATGACTTGTCTGTGGAGGAGGTAAGAGTGTGTGCCCCCTCGCTTGTTTATGTACCACATAACTGTAGTGTTGTTTGTCTTTAGTAGTAGTTGCCCTGGATGCAGCAGGTCCTTGAAAGCTATAATTGCATTTTGTACAGCTAGCATCACTTTTTGATTGATGTGGAGATGTCTTTGCTCTGTGGGCCACTCGCCCTGAATACATTTTCCTGCCATGTGTGCTCCCCAGGCGTAATCCGATGCATCTGTTGTCAGTGTTTGCCTGGCTGTGGGTTGAGTAAAAGGCTGTCCCTTGTTGAGGTGACAAGCTTGAGCCCACCATCGAAACTCCTGTTGAAGGCAAGGAATTAGTGGTATAACTGTTTCCAAACTTTGACAGTGTTGAGACCATACACTCTTTAGGTACCATTGTAGTTTCCTCATATGCAGTCTGGCATATGGAATTAGTAGTATGCAAGATGTCATGTAGCCAAAGGCCTACAGAATTTTTCTTGCAGGGAGTTGTTGCCATCAAATGAAAGTATTGAGTCAGTTGTCCTTGATTGTCTGGTGTGAGATAAGCCATCTGGGCCGTTGTGTTCAAGCTGGCACCCAGGAATACTATCTATTGTGAGGGCACTAGTTTTGATTTATTTTCGTTTACTGTGTACCCCAGCCAACTTAGTAAACTTTTTTGTACGTACGCCAGATGCTTTAGAAGAATGTCCTTGCTCTCTGCTTGAATCAGGCAGTCGTCCACGTATGGATAAATTTGAATTCCTTTTTGCCTGCAAAATGCAATTACTGGTGCCAGGCACTTTGTGAAGACCCTGAGCGCAGTAGATAAGCCAAAGGGCAGTGCAGAGAATTGATAGTGCATTGAACCAGCTAGAAATCGGAGTTATCTTCTGCAGTTTTGGCTGATAGGGACATGCAGGTATGCCTCCTTGAGGTCCAAAGTCACGAGCCAAGCTTTCTTGCCCAGCATGGGAAGAAGCTGCTGTAGTGTCAACATTTTGAATTTTGGAAAATCCAGGTAAGTGTTTAGAGAATAAAGGTCCAGAATGGGTCTCCAGGCTTTGTCCTTTCTGGGAACCAGAAAGAGTCGAGTAAAATCCTTGTCCTTGCTCCTGTGGTGGTACCTTTTGAATAACTCATGTCCATGAGTGCTGTAATTTGCTTTTGAGCCTCTGCCCATTGATTTGGTGGCAGATTTGGCATTCCTTTTAACTTTGGGCAGTGTGTGAAAGTGGAACCTGTAACCTTGAGATACAATGTTGAGAACCCATTTGCCTTTGGTGATACAATGCCAACTGTGATAGAAAAGTGCCAGTTTTCCTCCTAAGGGTGCTGCCAAAAGAGAGCTGTTTGGCAGCTGTAGTGGGAAGTCATTGAGGCTGCTTTTTATAAGGTTGAGGCCTGTCTTCCCCTTCTTTCTGGCCTGATGTACCCCATTGCCAAAGCCTGTAAGGGCCTTGTGCCTGACCTCTACCTCTTGGGCGTCTATATCTGCCCCTTTGAGGTCTGTGACTGGAAAGGTCCAATTCACTGTTGACCAATTTCTGCTAAAACTAAGAGGTTGAACCTGTAAGAAATCTTTCATCGTTTGCATAGATTTTTCCTTATCCTCCATCTTCTTTAATACCTCCTCTGCCTTAACTCCGAAAGTACAGTTTTGTACCTACCATAAATGTAGATGTCCGATAGATATGCAACTGCAGTCCTGACATATGGGTTGTCCTGCCTCAGGCAGCCCTTCGGTCGGCCGGATTCCAAAGTCCGGGTCCGGCGTTGGCTGATGTCGCCTTTTCCCTGACGTCAGAGCTGCTGGGGTATAAAACCATCAGCCGACGCCATCTTCTTCAGTGTTTCTTGCCCCAGATGGCAGGTGCCCTCCAAGAAAGGCTAAATTTAGAGAATGGATAAAAAATTCCAGACATGCACAACAGTAATAAACAGATACACCATAACAGTGAATGTGGGCGGCACAGTGGTGCAGCGGTTAACGTCGTCACCTCACAGCAAGAGGTTCTCCTGTTCGATTCTCGGCTGGGGTGCCTTACTCTCCTGGAAAACAGTTTTCCTGTTGGCAATTACCTCAGCAAGAAGAGTCTCGGAGATACAGGCCCTCATGGCAGTACCTCCATTTCTCATTTTTCATCAGGACAGAGTTTCTTTAAGAACCAATCCTTCATAAATGCCAAAAGTGATATCCAGGGTGTCTCTAAATCAAACAATTCACCTGCCTAATTTCTTTCCCAATCCTCAAAATAAAGGAGAAAAGCTGATGCACACTTTGGACATACACAGACAATTGCGCTACTACTTGGACAGAACAAAGGCCAACAAAGTTTGACCAACTATTTGTAGCTTACGCTGCTGGAGTACAAGGAAAGGCAATTTCCAAACAGTTTCAAAATGGATTGGAAACTGCATCAGATTCTGTTACTCTTTCCATGGAAAAGGTGTGCCAGCCAATATCAGGCCACACTCCACCAGAGCTATAGCCACCTCCACAGCCTTTCTAAGAGGGGTGGCTCCTCCCACATTCCAAAGACATGCATCTGGAGCATTTCTCCCCGGGCCTCCGCTGAAAACAGGCTCTGTGGAACCTAGTCGGACTTTCCCGGTCAACAAATAATAAATAAACAAATAAATAAAATAAATAAACAGATATCCCCAGCTAATTTGAAAAAGGGGAGTGGACCCAAAAAAGGAGAATTTACAGAGGGGTAGGAGGGAGGGGAAACCTGACTGCAGTTGCATATCTATCGGACATCTACATTTATGGTAGGTACAAAACTGTACTATGTCCTTCAAGAATGCAACTGCAGTCCTGACATATGGGTTGAATACCATAGCCAAGCTGGGGGTGGTAGGATCTAAGATAAGGATGGTGTAGCTAAAATGCCCTGCAGGACTGCCGAAGCAAAGCCTGCTCGGGATCTGGAATATAAAGGCAGGTTGTAGTGTTTGGAAAATGTATGCATGGAGCTCCATGTAGCAGCATCTAGAATGTCCTTTGTAGCCACCCCTCTTAGAAAGGCTGTGGAGGTGGCTATAGCTCTGGTGGAGTGTGGCCTGATATTGGCTGGCACACCTTTTCCATGGAAAGAGTAACAGAATCTGATGCAGTGTCCAATCCATTTTGAAATTGTTTGTTTGGAAATTGCCTTTCCTTGTACTCCGGCAGCGTAAGCTACAAATAGTTGGTCAGACTTTCTGCTGGCCTTTGTTCTGTCCAAGTAGTAGCGCAATTGTCTGTGTATGTCCAAAGTGTGCAGCAGCTTTTCTCCTTTATTTTGAGGATTAGGAAAGAAAGTAGGAAGGTGAATTGTTTGATTTAGAGACACCCTGGATATCACTTTTGGCATGAATGAAGGATTGGTTCTTAAAGAAACTCTGTCCTGATGAAAAATGAGAAATGGAGGTACTGCCATGAGAGCTTGTATCTCCGAGACTCTTCTTGCTGAGGTAATTGCCAACAGGAAAACTGTTTTTCAGGAGAGAAATTGCAATTCTGAAGATGCTGCTGGCTCAAAAGGAGGAAGGGTTAATTTTTCCAAGACGAAGTTGAGGTCCCATGCAGGCACTGGTGGTTTTCTGGGAGGTTTGATATTCTTTATCCCTCTTAGAAACTGTCTTAGCAAAGGATGTGAAAACACAGGTGGATCACAGTTGTATTTTGCTGAAATTGCTGAAGCGTGTATTTTTATGGAAGAATATGAAAAGCCATTATGAAGCATTTCTGCCAAGTATTCCAGTATCTGTGGGATGCTCATTACTGATGCATCCTGACCCTTGTTGGCATTCCAGATGTTGAATCTCTTCCATTTGGCTGAATAAGTTTTTCTGGTGGAAGGTCTGCGTGCTTCCAGTAAGATCTCTTGAACTTTTTTGGAGAGAGAGATATGGGGAGAAGTCATGGAACCCTCCAAGCTGTCAGCTGCAATGTTTGCAGGTTGGGATGAACAGTCCTGTAATTGTGCTGAGTTAGAAGCAGAGGCCATTGAGGCATGGGCCACTGCTTGGTGCGAGTTATGCTCCTTAGTAATGGATACCAGTGCTGTCTTGGACAGTCTGGAGATATCAAAATGCCTTTTGGTTGTTCTGCTTTGATCTTCAGTAACACCCTTGGTCATTAATGGTAGAGGTGGGAATGCATAGATTGTTAGAGAATTCCAGCTGAAGGAGAGAGCATCCATTCTCCAGGATTGAGGATGGTGTGCCCTCGAGCAGAACTTCTTCAGATGATGATTGAGATGTGAGGCAAAGAGATCTATGTCCGGCCATCCCCATGCAGGAGTTATTTATGAAAAAAATGTCTGGATGCAACATCCATTCGTGCGGGTCCAAAATGTTTCTGCTTAGACTGTCCACCAGAAAGTACAGTTTTGTACCTACCATAAATGTAGATGTCCGATAGGTATGCATCTGCAGTCATCACATATGGGTTGTCCTGCCTCAGGCAGCCCTTCGGTCGGGTTGTCCTGCCTCAGGCAGCCCTTCGGTCGGCCGGATTCCAAAGTCTGGGTCCGGCGTCGGCTGATGTCGCCCTTTCCCCGACGTCACAACACCTGGGGTATAAAAACGTCAGCAGACGCCATCTTCCTCAGTTTTTCTTGCCCCACATGCCAGGTGCCCTCTAGGAAGGCTAAATTTGGAAAAATGCAATAAAAAATCCAAACATTTGCAAAAAAAAATATATATATATATATATATATATATATATATATATATATATATATATATATATATATATATATATATATAAACAAATACACCATAATAGATCCCCCCAGCTAGCTAATAGAGAGGTAAGCACCCTAGGAATACCACAGAGGGGAAGGAGGGAGGGTAAACCTGACTGCAGATGCATACCTATCAGACATCTACATTTATGGTAGGTACAAAACTGTACTATGTCCTTCAAGGATGCATCTGCAGTCATCACATATGGGTAGAATACCATTGCCAATCTGGGGGTGGAGGTACTAGGAAAAGGATGGTGTAGCTAAGATACCCTGCAGAACAGCCGAAGGAAACCCTGCTCTGGATCTGGAATATAAAGGTAAATTGTAATGCTTGGCAAATGTATGCATGGAGCTCCATGTGGCAGCTTCTAAAATGTCTTTTGTAGCCACCCCTCTTAAGAAGGCTGTGGAGGTGGCTGTAGCTCTCGTAGAATGAGGTCTAATGTTAGCTGGTACAGTCTTTCCATGAAATGAGTAACAAAAGCGAATGCAATTTCCTATCCATTTAGAAATTGTCTGTTTGGAAATTGCTTTTCCTTGAGTACCAGCAGCATATATGCTACTAGCAGCTGGTCAGTTTTCCTGAAACCTTTAGTTCTGTCCAAGTAGTAGCGCAACTGTCTGTGAATGTCCAGGGTGTGCAGCAGTTTCTCCCCTGTGTTTTGTGGATTTGGAAAGAAAGTAGGCAAGTGAATGGCTTGATTCAATGAAACCCTGGATACCACCTTTGGCATAAAGGTAGGATTAGTTCTTAATGAAACTCTGTCCTTGTGAAAAATAATAAATGGCTGAACTGCCATCAGGGCCTGCAATTCCGAAACCCTTCTTGCTGAGGTTATTGCCAGAAGGAAAGCAGTCTTCCATGAAAGGTACTGTAGATCTGCAGATGCTGCTGGCTCAAATGGAGGCAGTGTTAGTTTTTCCAACACATAGTTAAGGTCCCATGAAGGTAGAGGTGGTTTCATAGGAGGTTTGATGTTTTTAATTCCTCTTAGAAACTGTCTTAGGAGAGGATGAGAAAAGACAGCTGGATCAGTATTATACTCTGCTGAAATTGCTGAAGCATGAATCTTAATAGAAGAGTAAGACAGCCCATTGTGGAACATTTCTGCCACATATTCCAGGATATGTGCCATGTTCATCATAGTCCCATCTAGGCCCTTTGTGGTGTTCCAGATGAGAAATCTTTTCCATTTTGCTGAATATGCCTTCCTTGTGGAAGGGCGGCGAGCTTCCATAATAATATTCTTCACTCTCTGGGATAGCTTATCCTGAGGAGGAGTCAAGGTATTCTCCACGCTGTTAGTTGCAATGTTTTCAGGTTGGAATGTAGAGTTTTGTATCTGTGCTGTGTCAGCAGAAGTGCCCATAGAGGTAGGGGCCATGGTTTCGTACGTGACATGCTACTTAGCAGTGGGTACCAGTGCTGTCTTGGCCAGTCCGGAGCTATCAGAATCACTTTTGGCTGCTCTGCCCTGATCTTCAGTAACACCTTGGTCATTAATGGAATAGGAGGAAATGCATACACTGTCAGATTTCTCCAGCTGAAGGAGAGGGCGTCCACTTTCCACGCTTGTGGGTGGTATGTCCTTGAGCAGAATTTCTTCAGTTGATGATTGTGAGGGGATGCAAATAGATCTATGTCCGGGCTCCCCCAAGATTGTGTTATCAGTTGAAAAATGTCGGTGCAGCATCCATTCGTGTGCATCCATGATATTTCTGCTTAGGCTGTCCGCCACTGCATTGTCCTTTCCTGGCACAAACTGAGCTTGTAGCTGTATATTGAGTTTCAAGGAAAGATCCCATAGCTTCATTGCCAGTCTGCAAAGAGGGTAAGAATGGGTACCCCCTTGTTTATGTACCACATAACTGTGGTGTTGTCTGTCCTTATTAGTAGATGGCCTTGATGCAGGAATAGTTTGAAGGCCTCGATTGCATGTATCACTGCTAGCACTTCTTTTTGATTTATGTGCATGCGTAGCTCCTTTCGTGACCACTGTCCTTGGATACCTCTGCCCTCCATGTGCGCTCCCCAACCTAGGTCTGAAGCATCTGTTGTAATAGTTTGGGAGGTTTTTGGCTTTGTGAAGGGCAACCCTCTGTTGGACTGGCTGGCCTGAGCCCACCACAGAAATTCCTTGTGAAGGCATGGAATGAGTGGGATTTAAAGTTTCCAAACTGTGACTGTGCTGAGTCCATAAACTCTTAGGTACCACTGTAGCTTTCTCATATGTAGCCTTGCTTGTGGAATCAAAAGAATACAGGATGCCATGTAACCCAGGACCTGCAGGATTTTCCTTGCAGTCAGTTGGGTTTGTCTTGTCAGATTCTTGAAGTAATCCGGTAGTTGACTGTTTTTCTTCTGTGAGATAAGCCATTTGGGTGGTTGTATCTAGATCCGCACCCAGAAAGGTTATTCTTTGGGATGGAACAAGTCTTGATTTGTGCATGTTGACTGTATATCCCAAGGCCTGCAGAAGATTGATGGCATAATTTAAGCCCTTTATCAAAGTTTGTTGGTTGTCCGCTTGTATAAGGCAGTCGTCCAGATATGGGTAGATTTGAATCCCCTGGAGTCTGCAGTGTGCTATTACTGATGCCAGGCATTTTGTGAATACTCTGGGTGCAGTAGATAAGCCAAAGGGCAATGCTGAGAATTGATAATGCTCTGACCCTGCAAGAAATCTGAGGTATCTTCTGCAACTTTGTCTGATAGGGACATGCAGGTATGCCTCCTTGAGGTCTAGAGTAACCAGCCAAGACCCCTTGCCCAGCATGGGAAGGAGTTGCTGTAGAGTCAGCATTTTGAATTTTGGCACAATGAGATAAGTATTCAGTACGGACAAGTCGAGAATTGGTATCCATTAATGCTCTTTTCTTGGAACAAGGAATAGCCTGGAGTAAAATCCTTGGCCTTGTTCTGAAATAGGAACTTTTTCTATAGCTTTCATTTGTAGTAATTTGAGATTTGTTTCAAAGCCTCTGCCCTTTGATTTGGTGGCAGACCTGGCATGCCTTTTCTTTTTGGCAATGTGTGGAAATGGAACGTGTATCCATTGTCTATTATTTGGAGTGTCCATTTGTCTTTTGTAATGTTGTGCCAATTTCTTGAGAATAAAGAAAGCTTTCCGCCCAAAGGTGCTTCTAATTGAGCCCTGGTTGGCGGAGTCCAAGCAAAGTCATTGAGTTTGTCCTTGTGCAGCAGTTGCAGGTCCTGAACTGCCCGTCTAGACTGGAGGTTGCCATTGACTGCCTCTGTAGGGGCCCCTAGCTTGCCCTCTACCTCTGGCACGCCTGTTCCTGCCCCTTTGAAATCTTTCTGTGTCCGGAAAGGACCAATTCTTGGAAGGCCAGTTTCTGCTGAATCTAGGCGGTTGTACTTGAAGAAAATCCTTAATTGTCTGTACAGATTTTGCCTTTTCCTCAAATTTCTTTAGGACGTCTTGAGCAGTGGAACCAAATAACTTTTGCTTTTCCAATGGAGCATCCAAAAGCTTAGCTTTAAACATGTTCTGGCAGAGATTGTTCCTTCAGCCAAGCATGCCTGCGTATAACATCATCTATCATTGCTGACGTACATGAAGCTTCCAATGCATCATAACCACACTGCAAGAAGTGGATGCTAACCTGCTGGGAGTTATGTACCAGATCCTGAAGGGATTTACGGTCAAGGGGTTCAGAAGAAGACAATTTTTTATGCATTTCTTCTAACAAATACTCTTGATACTGTATCATGTGAAACTGGCAATTTAATGCCCTCATTGCAAGAGTGGCAGAAGTATACACTTTTTTACCGCATCTCTCTAATGCCCTGGACTGCTTTGCAGAGGGGAGTGGGTTTTTAGAAGTAACATCTGCAACCCCTTTAGGGCCCTGTGAAATAGTTTCAGGGTCAGAAGAGTGGGCCTTATAAAGGAAATTGTGTGTGTCCGGGACCCTCTAGTACCTATCGGGCTTAACAGAGGCCGGAGGCAGAGTGTCAGGAGTCATACTAGAGTCAGAAAATACATCATCAATCACATTTAAAACAGGAGGAATAGCCAATGGTCTATGCTGAGGTAAATGAAGAAAAGTTCTTAAGTCTTTTCCTGGAATCAGAATATTCCTGGCCCTGCCATTTAAAATGCTCCCTCATAGTGTGAAGGGTCTCCCCAAAGGAAAGCTCTTCAGGAGGGGAGGCCGAGGGAATAGATTCCTCTGCATCCGAATCCTCGTAGGCCGAATAACCCTCCTCCTGGTAGTCTGAGTGATCCGAGCCAACAGAGGCCTCCTCTGAGGAAAGGGGATCAGGAGGATCCATCCTGGGCCTCTTGTCTAAAGGGGGTTGGGAGCCCTTGTCCAGATGAGGCTGAGAGCCCCTAATTAAGGAGATAAGGTCCTCTGCTAAGGTTAAAATCTGTGAACTAGAAGAAGGACCCTGAGTAATAACTCTGGGAGGCATGGCTTTAGTGTGTTTTGCAGCTTTAGCCCTGGTGAAGGCCTTAATAGACATGGATGCAGGAGGCCTGGCTGCACCACGTGCAGGAGTAGCTTTGTCTAAAGGTATGGTGTCGGAGGATTCCTGTACACCAATTTCAGAAGGCAATTCTGCAACCGACTCAGTAGAAGCCTCCGGGGCCAAGGCTGTCGGTTGTATTATTTCGGGGTTTGGAAGTTCCAAGGACTCTGTATCAGCCAAAACCGAGACACTCGCGGTAGGCCTAGCCGCGGTTTCAGCCGAAACCACGGTCAGCGTGTGTCGGTCCTTGTCTTTCAGTTTTTTAATTAAATGAGATGACGGGGATTCCGACAGCATTTTGTAAGCAAAACTATCCCCAAAAAACTCTTCTGCGAACTCCGACCGACGTCTAAGAGTGCGTCGGTTGAAGGAAGCGCAGGCTGAACAGGCCGAGACGTTGTGGTCTGGGCCTAAGCAGGGAAGACAATATGAGTGGAAATCCTTATGAGGTATTGGTTTCCCACAAGTTAAACAATTATTAACTTTTTCTGACATCGGCTGTGGCAAGAAAGAGTCCCCAACGGGGTACTTAGCTTTTGAAGTCTTCGGATAGTGAATTTACAAGAGCTGGCCGACCGGCACTTGCGAACTGCTTCGGGCACCACGCAGCAAGAAAGACTGGGGAAGATGGCGTCGGCTGACGTTTTTATACCTCAGGCGTTGTGACGTCGGTGAAAGGGCGACATCAGCCGACGCCGGACCCAGACTTTGGAATCCGGCAGACCGAAGGGCTGCCTGAGGCAGGACAACCCGACCGAAGGGCTGCCTGAGGCAGGACAACCCATATGTGATGACTGCAAAAGCATCCTTGAAGGACATCATTGTCCTTGCCTGGAACAAACTGGGATTGCAACTGAATGTTCAGTTTCAGGGACTTTTCCCAAAGAGCCATTGTTAGTGTGCAGAAGGGGTAAGAATGAGTGCCTCCCTGTTTGCTTATGTACCACATAACAGTGGTGTTGTCCGTCTTTATTAGCAGATGACCTTGCTGAAGAAATTTTCCAAAGGCCTCGATTGCATGAATCACTGCCAACATCTCTTTCTGATTGATGTGCAGATGCAATTCCTGGGAAGCCCATTGCCCTTGAATGCATCTGCCCTCCATGTGCGCCCCCCATCCATGATCTGAGGCGTCTGTTGTAATGGTTTGGCTTGTTTGAGGTTTGTTGAAAGACATGCCTTTGTTTAGCTGGCTTGCTTGTTCCCACCACATAAATTCCTTTTGTAGACATGGAATGAGTGGAATAATTGCTTCTATGTTGTGGCTGTGTTGAGACCATAAACTTTTTAGGTACCATTGTAGTTTTCTCATGTGTAGTCTTGCCAGTGGAATCAGAAGAATGCAAGATGCCATGAAACCCAGGGCCTGCAGGATTTTCCTTGCAGTCATCTGGGTGTGCTTTGCTAGACTTTTGAAGTAATCTGGTAATTGTTCTTGTTTTTCTTCTGTGAGGAAAGCCATTTGTGAGTTTGTGTCCAGTTTGGCTCCTAGAAAAATTATTTGTTGGGATGGCAGTAGTCTTGATTTTTGAATGTTGACTGTGTATCCCAAAGTCTGTAGTAAGTGAATGACATAGTCCAAGTTTCTTATCAAGGCTTGCTTGCTGTCCGCTTGTATAAGGCAGTCGTCCAGGTAAGGGTATATTTGTATCCCCTGGAGTCTGCAATGTGCAACTACTGATGCCAGGCATTTCGTGAATACTCTGGGCGCAGTAGATAAGCCAAAAGGCAATGCTGAGAATTGATAATGCTCTGACCCTGCAAGAAATCTGAGGTATCTTCTGCAGCTGTGTCTGATTGGGACATGCAGGTATGCCTCCTTGAGGTCCAGAGTAACCAGCCAAGACCCCTTGCCCAGCATGGGAAGAAGTTGCTGTAACGTCAGCATTTTGAATTTTGGCACAATGAGAAAAGTGTTTAGAGCGGACAAGTCCAGTATAGGTCTCCATTGCTTTTCTTTTCTTGGAACAAGGAACAGTCTTGAGTAGAATCCCTGGCCTTGTTCCTGAGGAGGAACCTTTTCTATTGCTTTGATTTGTAGCAGCTTTGAAACTTGTATGAGTGCCTCTGCCCTTTGATTTTGTGGCAGGTTTGGCATGCCTTGTCTTTCTGGTAAGGTATGGAAGTGGAACCTGTAACTTTTGTCTATAATGTCCAGAATCCATTTGTCCTTTGTTAAAACGTGCCAATTTTTTGAAAATAAAGATAATTTTCCGCCTAAAGGTGCTTCTCTTTGAGCCTTGGTCGGCGGTGTGAAAGTCAAGTCATTGTGATTGTCCCTGCGCCACTTCTCTGATTAGTTGGTTGCCATTGGCGGCCCCTGTAGGAGCCTCGGTATTGCCCTCTACCTCGAGCACGCCTGTTTTTTCCCCTTTGGAACTTGTCAGTATCTGGAAAGGACCAATTCTTCGAAGGCCAATTCCTGCTGAACCTTGGTGGCTGAACCTGGAGGAAATCTTTGACTGTTTGTACTGATTTAGCCTTTTCCTCAATTGATTTCAACACATCCTGTGCATTAGCACCAAATAGCTTGTGCTTTTCCAGAGGTGCATCTAGAAGCTTTACTTTAACATGATCTGGCAATGCCTGTTCTTTCAACCAAGTATGTCAACGTATGACGGCCCATCATAGCTGCCCTACATGAAGCTTCCAATGCATCATAACCACACTGAAGAAAATGATTGCTAACCTGCTGAGTATTATGAACCAAATCCTGCAAGGCCTTTCTATCTAAAGGCTCAGGAGAGGCTAACTTTTTCTGCAAATCATCCATCAAGAAATCCTGATACTGAAACATATGAAAAAGACAGTTAAGTGCCCTCATGGCAAGGGTGGTTGAGGTAAACACTTTTTTGCCCCACCTCTCCAGGGACCTAGATACCCTGTCTGCGGGCAAAGGATTTTTGGCCGTGGAAGTGGCCACTCCTTTGGGCCCCTGGGAAATAGTTTCTAGATCAACAGAGTGGGTCTTAAAGACATGTTTATGGGTTTCAGGAACCCTGCAATATCTGTCTGGCTTGACAGGAGCAGGAGGGAGAGAATCAGGAGAAGCACTGGAGTCTGAGTACACATCATCCAATACGTCTAATACTGGTGGAATAGCTAAAGGCCTGTGCTGGGGTAAGTTAAGGAAAGTACGAAGCCTTTTCCTGGAGTCGGAGAAATCCTGGCCCTGCCACTGAAAATGCTCTCTCATGGAGAGGAGAATTTCCCCAAAAGAAATATCCTCAGGAGGAGAGGCAGAGGGAATGGATTCATCAGCATCAGAATCCTCGTAGGCCTGGAAGGATTCTTCCTGGGAATCTGAATGGCCTGAGTTACCAGAGGCTTCATCTGAGGAAAGGGTATCAGTCTGTTCAACCCTAGGCCTTTTGTCTGCAGGCGGCTGAGAACCTCTGTCTGGATGAGCCTGAGAGCCTCTGATTAAAGACATTAGATCTGCAGCTAAAGTCATGATCTGTTTATCAGAAGTGGGACCCTGGGAAAAAGATTTAGGAGGGTGAGACTTAGCCTGTCTGGCAGCCTTAGCACGTGTGTAGACCTTGATGGACATAGACACCGGAGGCCTAGCTGCCCCACGTGCTGGAGTAACTTTGTCCACTGGTATGGTGTCAGGCAAATCTTGGGCTTCGGTTTCAGGAGGAAAATCAACAACCGGCACCGGGGTAGCCTCCGGGACCCAAGTGTGCGGTAAACCGGTGTCGTCGGTCTGGAGCAGTTGAATTACCGCCTCCGAAGAGACCGATGCACTCGTGGTAGGTTTTGGCGTGGTGTCGGTGGAAGTCGCGGGCCGAGAATGTCGGTCCCGGTCCTTCCGTTTTTTGGAAATATGTGCTGTCGGTTGTTCCGACGGCATGATATAGGAGTAATTTTCCCCAAAAAAGTCTTCAGCAAATTCTGCCCGGCGCCTGAGTGTGCACTTATTTTAGCAAGCACAGGCAGCACAGGCCGAGACATCGTGGTCTGGGCCAAGGCAGGGAAGGCAGTAAGAATGGAAGTCCTTATGAGGTATTTGTTTACCACAAGACAAACAGTTATTAACTTTTGCAGTTTTATCTGACATCGGCTGAGGCAAGAAAAATTTCCCCAACGGGGTACTTAGCTTTTTGATGACTTCGGTAACTGAAAACACAGGAGCTGGCCGACAGGCACTTGCTAACTGCTTCTGCTTCAGGCACCGTGCGGCAAGAAAGACTGAAGATGGCGTCAGCTGATGCTTTTATACCCCAGCCGCTCTGACGTCGGGGAAAAGGCGACATCAGCCGACGCCGGACCCGGACTTTGGAATCCGGCCGACCAAAGGGCTGCCTGAGGCAGGACAACCCATATGTCAGGACTGCAGTTGCATTCTTGAAGGACATCAACACATCCCGCTGCAAAGGTGCATCCAATAATCTGGCCTTAACATGATCTGGTAACGTATGTTCTTTTAACCAAGCATGCCTTCTAATGACAGAGCCCGTAACTGCTGCTCTACAGGAGGCCTCTAAGGAATCAAACCCACATTGCAAAGTATGTTTTCCCACTTGTTCAAGCTGCATGCAATAAATCCTGCATTTCTTTAAAATTAGGAGGATCTGAATCTGGAAGCATCTTTTGTTTCAACTGAGACATCAAAAATTGCTGGTATTTTAGCATGTGAAACTGGCAATTCAAGGCTCTCATTGCTAGAGTTGTAGACGTATATACTTTCTTTCCCCATCTGTCTAATGCTCTGGAATCTCTGTCAGAGGGAACTGGGTTTTCTGCTGATGAGGCCTTAATCCCTTTGGGTCCCTGAGAAATGGTTTCAAGGTCAGCAACAGGGCTTTTGTACAGAAATTTGTGAGAGACAGGAACTCTGTAGTATCTATCCGGTTTAACTGGGGCTGGGGGTAAGGAGTCAGGGTTTAAAGCTGGATTCAGTGTACACATCATCCACAATATCTAACACTGGCGGAATAGCAAGGGGTCTGTGTTGAGGCAATAAAAGGAAGTCTCTGAGCCTTTTCTTGGATTCTGAGTAATCCTGGCCTTCCCAATGGCAATACTCCCTCATGGTATGCAAGGTCTCCCCAAAGGAGTAGTCCTCAGGCGGAAAGGCTGTTGGAATTGATTCCTCATCATCAGAATCCTCATAAGGGGGTAAAGAATAACCTAGGTCTGATGATGAATCTGAGGAAATGGACACCTGGTCGGAAGATTCATAGTCTGCATCCTGTCTGGGCCTTTTATCAGGGGGGGGGGAATGGGACCCCCTGATCAGGGTGATTAGGTCTTCGGCCATTTTTAACATTTGGTTCTTAGGCATGGAAGCCTGTCCTGGAGAATTCTGTGTCTGTTTCTTTGTTTTTAAGAGAGGCTTAGACTTAGCAGAGGGTTTAATGGTTAACTGGGTAGGTCTGAAAACACCCTCTGAAGCTGTGGATTGCTCAGCTACTTCGGTTCCCTCTGAAGGGATAGTTTCGGTAAGCTGAAAACCTAGAGCGTACGAAGGCCCAGCCAGCTCCACATGGGAGTTGGAGGCGGTCTGTGGTTCTGTGGAAGCGGTCATCAGGGGTTGCGTAGGCGCCTCGCTGAAAACCGGAGAACTGCCGACCGGCCTACAAGAGGCCTCCTCATCAGTTTTGGGCCTCTGATGCCTGTCCTTGCACTTTTTATGTATTCCGGTCATCGGAAGTTCCGACGGCATGGTGTAATTGAATTTTCTTCCCAAATAATGTCGGGCAAAATAAAACAGACGTTTAATAGTGCGCTTGTTAAACCTAGCACAAAACAGACAACCAGTGATGTCATGGTCTGGGCATAGGCATGGAATACAATAGGAATGGAAATCCTTATGAGGTATTTGCTTCCCACAAGAAATACAGTTATTAACTTTTACTGACATCGGTCTGAGGCAAGAAAAAGTTTCCCCAACGGGGTACTTAGCTTTATAGAAGACTTCGGTTCTGGATTCGGAAAGAAAATCTCAGGAGTCGGCCGACCGGCACTTGCGAACTGCTTCTGCTTTGGGCACCGCGCGACAAGAAAGACTGGAGAAAATGGCGTCGGCTGCATCTTATATACCCCTGTCGCACTGACGTCAATGAGGAGGCGACAGCAACCGACGCTGGACCAAGACTTTGGAACTCAGGCCGACTGGGGAACCGACTGACGGCAGGATAACTCAAGTGAAATGACTGCAGCCGTTTAACACGATCATATGGAAGCAGTGTGCTATCCATATGGAAATGGTTTGCTATGAAATGGCCTTGCCCTCTGCCCATGCAGAAAAGCTGACAAGCAGCGGGTCAGATTTTCTGAAAGACTTAGTCCTGTCAAGGTAGAACTTGAACTGTGTTGTGCACATCCAAGGAGTGCAGGATCATTTCCCCTTTATTCTGAGGATTAGGGCAAAAGGTTGGCGAAAGGATGGATTGGTTTAAAGCCACACTGGATACCACCTTGGGGGAAGGGTTAGTCCTGAGGGAAACCCTGTCAGCATGGAAAATAAGAAGTTATGTACCTACCATAACACGTTCCATGTTAGTTGTCTTCTTCTCACCTTCTTTCTTGCTGGATGGGTTCGGTGCCGACTCGGCCTTCTACTAAAGCTCGAGAGTTATTTACCAGCTCGAGGCCTCCCCATATCCCGCAATGCTAGGCGTCAGATACCCAGATCTCATTTGGCAGAGCTAACACCATAGAAAAACAATTTTTGGAGACACCTGTCCAAACTACAAGGATTACCCTGTGTGCTAAAAGCAGAGGAGGGCGTAACCTAGAAAAAGGTCAACTAGAGGAAGAAGACCTCAAAAGGGATACTTCTCGGTCTGTCCAGACTAGGGGGATGGAGGGTGGGACGCAAGAAAGAAGGCGAGAAGACAACTAACATGGAACGTTATGGTAGGTACATAACTCCTTAATGTTAAGTTGTCTATCTCGCCTTCATTCTTGCTGGATGGGACAGCGCCCCTAGCACCTTAGTCCTGGGTGGCTTATCGGAACAGACTCTTGAGCACAGTGAAACCAAAATCAGCTCGACTCCTGGAGGCCATATCCAACTTATAATTTGAAATGAAGGTATGAGGAGTGGCCCGTGTGGCTGCAGCACAACTAGCTTCCATTGGTAGTCTTGCTTGAAAAGCTACTGACGTAGCTAATGCTCTGGTGGAATGAGCTTTTGGTTTTGTGGGGAGTTACTTATGTCTGAATTGATAAATCAAAGTAATAATAGAGGCCAACCACCTGGATAAGGTTACTTTAGAAACTGGCAGGCCCTGCTTGCCCTCAGCATAGGATAGGTAGAGTTAGTCCGATTTTCTGGTTTTAGTCCTACCAAATAAAAATGTAATTGCCTGTGAACGTCCAATTGGTCCAACTTTTGTTCAGCTCTGTTCGAATAATTAGGAAAAAAAGACAGGAAGATCAATAGCCTGATTCAGGTTTTCTCAGAAGGTATTTTGGGTAGAAAGGAAGGATTAGTCCTGGGTGAAACTCTAACCTTATGGAAAACAAGGACGAATACAGAGGACTTGAAGCTCCGACACTCTTCTAGCTGAGGTGATGGCTACTAAGAAGAGAGTCTTCCAGGAGAGTAATGTTAAGGAACAGGAGGCCGCAGGTTCAAAAGGAGGTAGACTCAAGGAAGTTAATAGGTTTAAATCCCACGGAGGCGGGAGAATCTTTAACCGGGGACCTAAGTAAAATAGTCCCTTTAAGAAAGGCTTTACAAAGTTTGTGGGACATGATGCTGGTTTCTGACAGGCCAGCGTGGAAATTAGCGATAGCAGCCAACTGGACCCTAATGGTGGCAGATGAGGAACCTGCTCAAAAAAGTTCTGCAAAAAAATCTAGAAAGTGATGGACAGGGGTTGTAAAGGGATCTATATTTCTAGCCTCCGCCCAGAAAGAGAAACGTTTCCACTTACTAGCATAAGTCTTCCTGGTAGTAGATTTGTGCGAAGAAAGGGTGATTTCACGCACTGGCTAAGAAATATGTGGAAGCCTGGCTAAGGTTGGAAGTGAAGCAACCAAGCTGTGAGGTTGAGAGACTGAACAGATTGGTGCAGCCCTCCCGACTGATGGACCAAGAGGTCTGGCACTAGGTCCAGATTCCAAGGCTGCTTCAGCAGGTGACGATGCAGGAATGGGAACCAAATTTTCGAGGCCAGTAAGGGGCAATGAGGATCATCCTAGATCCCAATGAGGTCGCTTTCTGAGTTAGTTTGGGAATTAAGGGAAAAGGTGGGAATGCATACAGAAGACCCCTGGGCCAATCGTGAACTAGAGCGTCTCTGGGGGAGTGGCCAGGGTGGGGGAAGAGTGTGAGTAAGTCTTTGCACTTGCTGTTGAGAGGGGTTGCGAAAAGGTCGCAGCAAGGTTGACCCCACCTGCAGAAAATTTTGTCCACTACTGACTGACTGAGACCACTCGTGAGGCATGAGAACAGCTCTGCTTAGCCTGCCCGCTATGACGTTGGACTTCCCGGGGATGTGCATTGCTATCAGAAACCATTGACAGGAGATCGCCCACTGCCAGAGTCTGAGTGCTTCTCGACATAAGGGATAGGACCTGGTTCCGCCCTGCTTGTTGATGTACCACACTACAGACATATTTGTCCGTCTGAATTGCAATAGTCTCGGTGGGTAGAGTCCTGAAGAGCTTGCAATGCTAAAAGTACCGCTCACATCTCCAAGACGTTTATGTGCAGGTGGTACTCTAGAGGTTGCGAAGTGCCCTGGACAGTCCTGCCCTGAAAATGCCCCCGCCCCCACCAGATCAGGGAGGCATCTGTTGTCACGAGGCAACAGGAGGAGGAAGAACAAACTGTCTGCCTTGAAGTACTTGAGAGGAGACCATCCACCAAGAAAGGTGGTCTGCATGATTGGGTGATTATGTTGTGAGACATAGGAAGCTGCTGAAACTACCATTGGGTAAAAAGCATCCACTGAAGGATCCGCATGTGAAAACGAGCCAGAGGAAGTAATGTGATTGCTGCTGCCATGAGACCCAAGCTTTCCAGTACAAATCTGGCCTGAATTCTCTCGCACTGTAATAAGGTCTGGACATGTCGGCGAATGTCTGAAACTCTAAGGGAAGTTTTGCCGACAGCTCTCTTGTATTTAATCTTGCGCCTATAAGGATTATAGATTGACAAGGTGACAATGCAGACTTTTCGAAGTTTATAAAGATACTTAGCTCGGAGCAAGTTTGGATGGTATAATCCCTGGCTCGCAGTAGCTGATGCCTGGTGGAAGGTTAGGAGCCAGTCATCTAGATATGGAAACACCTGGAATCCTCACCATCTCAGGTGAGCCGTAACCACTGCCATGCATTTGGTGAACACCCTGGGGGCTGTGGTGAGACCAAAGGGCAGGGCTCTGAATCGTTAGTGACTGGCTCCCAGCCGGAAGTGGAGAAACCTTCTGGAGTGCCTGTCCATTTTGATATGGTAGTACGCATCCTGAAGGTCTATGGAGCACATCCAAATGCCCTGACCCAAAAAGGGTAGAATGGACTGAAGCATGACCATCCGGAACTTCGTTCTTTGAAAAGATTTGTTTAACCTGCTGTGATCCATAATGGGTCTCCAGTCCCCTGTCTTTTTTGGTACCAAAAAGAACTTGGAGGATTCGCCAGGCTTCCAATGAAACTATGAGTAAATCCCGGATCCTTGCTGGTCTGCTGGGACTGGCTTTAGCAGTTTTGAAATTTTTAGTACTGCTTGTTCCCTTAAACCGGGTGGAACATCTGGAAGGGACCTGTTTGTTTGTGTAGGGGTGTGGACAAAGGGGATTTTGTAACCCTCGGATATGATAGACCGTACCCATTTGTCTTGTGTGAGGATTCGGCAGGCTTCTGGGTACAGTGACAATCTTCCCCCGGACTGCCTCCGAAGGTGGACAGTCGGGCAGCCCCTCGGGGGTGCTGAAAGGGTGTGTCAGAGAAGGATTCTCTGCTACCCTGATTTTGCGGACCCCCTCTGCCCCTTGGGCGGCGTCTATTACTGTTTCCTCCTCTGCCCCTGGAGGGAAACTCGCCATGTGTGTCAGGCACGACTCCCTGGGGTTTCTGAAACCACATTTTTCCTCTCTTCTGACCTTTAGGGTATGGTCTAGAGGGAGTAGAAAAACAGACTCCCACGGCTGAGAGTGTCTTGCATTCCTGCTCACACCTGCTAAGGGTATCCTTCACCTGTGGTCCAAACAAAGCCGAACCATCGAAGGGGGTATTGATGAAGGACACCTTAAAGGGGTCAGCAAAGTTACATAACCGCATCCAGGCATGTCTCCTCAAAGCCACGCCTGTACCTGCGGCCCTACTCATCCCATCGGCTGCATAAGAAATGAGCCGCATGGAGGAGTTGACTATAGAGTTAAGGGTCACCAGCTGGGAGTTTATCTTATCCTGAGACCCCGCAGCTGATGGATCCTGAAGGGTATCACCCAGTTCCTTGAAAAGATCCCTTTGAAGGCGGGTGAAATGGCACAGACAATTCAGCGACTGCATGGAAAAGGTCGCTGAAGAAAACATCCGCTTCCCGTACCTGTCCATTGTCCTAGATTGTTTATTAGGTGGGTGGACAGGTACCGAAGGGTCAGCCAACTCCTTCTTAGTGGCTGCTGCCACCACCATAGCATCAACAGGGACCCCTTCTGTCAGAAATTGTCAGATGGGGCCATGATGAACTTAGTGGGCTTGCGGGGGATTGGTTCCACTGTGTCCGGAGCTGTCCATGCCTTCCGAGCCACCACTTCCATGAGCGGGTCAAAAGGTGGAGACACCCAGGAGGTGGAAGGGCGAGAACCAAATGCATCCAGGTACACAGACTCGTCCTCGGAAGGGTGAAGGGCAGTCCAGCTCCCCCTCTGCCTAAGGATCTCAAGGATGTCTAAAAAGGAGACATCGTCAGAGGGGGACCTTGGGGACCCTTCCAAATCCTCCAAGTCGGTATCAGACATGACTGACTCGGGGGGAGTCAACATGTTTCCTCTTGCATTCTTTCTTCCGAGGGGGCTCCTCTGAATCAGGGGAGGCCTCGGAAGAGGAAGATACGCCCAATGGGCCAACCTGGAGCACCTGTTCTCCACGCTTGGGGTCAGTAGGGTGGACAGAGACCGATGCAGGCACCATGGGGGGGGGGGAGCCAAAGGGGCCGATCGTGGAGCCGACACAGGAGTCAGCACACTCATGACCTCAAAGGCGCCCCTATCAGGCAGAGAAGAGGGTCCCCGCTCCGAAGAGACATGAACCCCTCCCAGCACCAAGAGGGACAGCTCAGAGGCCGATGTCGGGGTCGAGCTCACCTGCGCAGAGGCCCCGAAAGGGAGAACGGGGTCGGACAAGGGTCCGATGCCACTCGCCCCCTCGGAGCCGACGAGGGAGTCTCGGTGCCCGGATGCCTCCAAGGACAGAACCAACTAAGAGATCGGAGCTGACGAGGGAGCCGAAAGGTGTGTTATTGGCTCCGACGTACCTACGATTCGAGCCCCAACGAGCTCCGGCTCCGAACACAGTGGAAGAGTCGGAGGAGGAACTGCAGAAGACACAGGGGTAGCCACAGTCTGTTGAGAAGGGCTGGTCAAAATTTTGGCCAGGGCTTGCAACTTTAGGAGCAGACTGACCACACTCTCCAAGTCATAATCAGATAAGCCTGGAAGACTGAGAGGAGTGGGACCTATGGCTTCGCTCCGACTGAAGCAATGGAGACCTCGGAGCCGAACGGACAGACTCTATAGATGGGGACCTTGAGAGTTTTCGGCTCAGAGAAGGTTCCGACACTAAGGTCAGAGCCGACTGAGGTCTGGAGACGTCGGTTCCAGTCAGAACAGACGAGGAGGCAGGAGGTCCGCTCGGTGATAGCTCCGAACAGGGAGCCGATGGTTTGACGGGCTTTAAGGATATTCCCGGAGGCTTAGCCAGGGATCCTTCTGGCTTAAGTAAGCCTCTCAAAATGAGCTTGTTCCTATGCTTCTGCAGGACTCTCGGGCTGAAGGCGTGGCAGACCGAGCAAGAGTCCTGCAGGTGTAGGGGGACCCAAGCAATAAACACAAGTGTGACCGTCTGTCAGAGACATTTTCTGACAGCACGAGTCACACTTCTTGAAACCTGAAACTTTGGTATCTTTAGACATAAGAAAAAATGGGATACCAAAGGGAAAAAAGTAACTAGTGCTTAAACACAACACACACACGCACTAGATAACTAACTATAAGACTATAGCCACACAACTACCTTACTACTTATAAATATATAAATATATATATATATATATATATATATATATATATACACACATAAAACAATACAAGAAAAACACTAATGGTCTGACAAGGCCTAACACTACCCTAAAGGGGGGGGGGGGGCTGTAACAAAAAACGAGTTTCTGAGTGGGATATCAAAAGGGGACACAATCTAATTAAAACTAAGAGGGAAGAATTTCTAAATACAAGACAGTATATGAAAAAATTAAAGATAACACAAGAAAAGCTTTATACGACCTGGAGCCGGTAAAATCGCAACCTCATAGCTGAAGTGGCAAATGAGATCTGGGTATCTGATGCCTAGCATTGTGGGATATGGGGAGGCCTCACGCTGGTAAATAGCTCTCGAGCTTTAGTAGAAGGCAGAGTCGGAGCCGAGGAACCCATCCAGCAAGAATGAAGGCGAGATAGACAACTTAACATTGAAGGGCTCCAACACCATTAGTGCCTGTAACTCAAGACACTCTTCTTGCTGAAGTAATAGCTAGAAGTAAAGCTATTTTCCAAGAGAGGAATTTTAACTCTGATGAAGCAGCAAGTTCAAGGGGGACGGGGGGTGAGCTTCTCCAGTACAAAGTTAAGGTCCCAGGTCGAGGTGGGAATCTCTCCTATCTCTCCTAGGAGGCCTTAAAGTGTTAGCTCCTCTCAGGAACTGTTTAATGAGAGGGTGAGAAAAAAAGGAGGTGGCTCAGTATTATGAGCCGAGATGGCAGAGACATGAATCAATGTATGAGAAGGATAGGCCACTGTGGAACAGCTCTGCTAGGTAATCAAGGATTTGAAGTAAGTTGGGCACAGCTGTGTCCTTTCCTTGAGAATGACTCCAAGAACAATATCTTTTCCACCTTTCAGCATAGGATTTCCTAGTACTAGGCCTTCTGGCCTCAAGCATGATGTCCAGCATCTGTTTGCTGAGGAATGCTGGTGGTGCATTTAGGGAATAAGCCAGGCTGCGAGGTTTAGGGTTTGCAGCTGTGGATGCAAAATCTGTCCCTCCTGCTGAGACAGCAGGCTAGGTGTGTGATGTAGATGCCAGGGTGGCACTGCTGTCAGACTGCACAGGAGTGGGTACCAGTGCTGGCACGGCCAGTCTGGTGCAATAAGGATCGCCCTTGGCCTGTCCGTTTTGACTTTGAGTAGTACTTTTGAGAGGAGTGGCAGAAGAGGAAAGGCATAAAATTAAAGGTTTTCCCATGTAAATGATAGGGTGTCCACCTTCCAGGCTCTGCTGCAAGGGTTCCTGGTGATAAATTTGCTCAATTGGTAGTTTTTGGAGGGAGGCAAAAAGGTCCACCTCTGGTGTTCCCCAATTCTGGGTTAGAAGTTTGAATGTGTTGGGGTCCAGTTTCCTCTCATGAGGATCCAGTAGATTTCCACTTAAGTCATCTGCCAGTGAATTTTGCTTGCCTGGCAGGAATTGAACTTGTAGGTGCACTTAGATGTTCAAGGCTGTGTTCCACAGAGCCATGGCTAACCTGCAGAGTGGGTAAGAATGAGTTCTGCCTGCTTGTTTATGTACCACATAACTGTGGTGGTGTCTGTCTTTCTCAGGAGCTGTCCTGGAAGCATAAGGTATTTGAAGGCTGTCAGTAATCTGTACAGCTAGCATATCTGATTGATATGCAGGGGCATATGTTCTGGGCTCCATTTGCCTTGAATGCATTTGCCTGCCATGCGAGCCCACCATGCATAGTCTGATGCATCTGTTGTCAGGGTTTGGGAGGCGAGGGTTTGATTAAAAGGAAGTCCCTTGTTGTGGCTGCATGTTTCTGCCCACCAAAGGAACTCTGCCCTTAGACAAGGTATGATAGGAGTCACTGTTTCCAGGTCCTGAGAATGTTGACACCAGAGACATTTTAAGTACCACTGAAGTTTCCTCATATGCAGTCTTGCATATGGAATTAGCAGAATACATGACGCCATGAATCCTAGGGAGTGCAGTGTTTTCCTTCCAGATAGCTGGGTTTTGTTGGCCATTAGTTTGAAATAGTTTGTCAAATGGACCTGCTTTTCTGGAGTGAGGAATGCCATCTGGTAAGTTGTGTTCAAGCTTGCTCCCAGGAATATAATTTGTTGGCTGGCCACCAGTTGTGATTTCTTTCCGTTGATGGTGTATCCCAGTGAAGTTAGAAGTCTCTTTACAAATGCCAGGTGCTGAAGTATCAATTCCTGGCTGTCAGCCTGAATCAGGCAATTGTCCAAGTATGGGTATATTTGAATACTTCTCTGCCTGCAGTATGCAATGGCTGGAGACAGGCATTTTGTGAGTACTCAGGGCGCAGTAGCTAAGCCAAAGGAAAGTGCAGAGAAAGTACAGTTGTGTACACTTACCATAAATGTAGATGCTCAAGTGTATTCACTGTTGCAGTCATTACATTTGGGTTATCCTGCTGGCAGGTTGCCCTCAGCCGGCCTGATTTCCAAAGTCTTGGGTCCTGCATCGGTTGCTGTCGCCTCTTCCTTGATGTCAGTTCATCAGGGGTAAACAAAGATGCAGCCGACACCATTTTATTCAGTTTTTCTTGCCCCAGATGTCAGGTGCCCCCAAAAGGGTAGGCTAAAAATTACGTAAATAAAACATACATGCACCAAAAATAGAAGTTATGTCCTTACCATAACGTTCCATGTGGAGTGTTCATCTCGCCTTGGTTATTACACATGGGTTCGGAGCCGATCCTCGGCTCCGTGTCGGCCGCCTGCAAGCTCTGCATCGAGAAGAAGCTCGAGATCACCTAATACCCACAATCCCCCTCTGCCTTTACCTCAGATCTAGTTTGCAAGCAAACCAGTCATAGAGAGCACACACATATACCAAAAATTACCTAAGGATAGGATTATCTATATACATATATATATATATATATATATATATATATATATACACAAGTGTATCATATAATACAACTAATGCAACTGCAGAAGGAGAATACTCCAGACCAGGCACCAAATCGAACGTTCTTCCTAAGGGTGGGAAGGGTGGGAGTGTATTAACCAAGGCGAGATGAACACTCCACATGGAACGTTATGGTAAGGACATAACTTCTATATGTGAGAGTGTTCAATCTCGCTTTGTTCTTACACATGGGTAGCGTCCCTAGCTCCATGATCCTGAGGAACTCACGGGAGAACGTTCTTGAGCACAGTGGAACCAAAGGTTGCCCTATCCCTAGAAACCCTGTCCACTTTGTAATGATAGATAAATGTATGTGGTTTAGCCCAAGTAGCAGCCGCACAGATCGTGTCTAATGGTAAGCGAGCTGCGTGAGCTAAGGATGTAGACACTGATCTGGTAGAATGTCCTTTGGGTTTGACTGATAATGTTTGATTAGAAGCCTCATAAACGTATGTGATACAATCAGTTAGCCATTTGGAAAGAGTTCGTTTCGTAACTGCTACACCCTTTCTGCTGTCAGCAAAAGCTACAAAAAGTTGATCAGATTTCCTGTGATCTTTTGTTCTATCCAAATAAAATCTGAGTTGTCTATGGACATCCAATTTGTGCAACATATACTCCAATTTATTAGAGTGGTTCTTGAAGAAGGTGGGTAATTCAATGGACTGATTAATATTATTAGTAGAGCAAACTTTGGGGAGAAAGGATGGATTAGTGCGAAGGGATACTCTGTCAGAGTGGAAAATTAAATAGGGGTGTTTAATAGAAAGAGCTTGAAGCTCAGACACTCGCCTAGCGGATGTAATGGCCACTAGGAATAGAGTTTTCCACGACAAAAATTTCAATGGGCAAATTGAGGCTGGTTCAAAGGGGGGCAACATCAATTTAGAAAGTAAGAGGTTCAAATTCCACGGTGATGTAGGACTTCTAACTGGTGGTCTGATATGAAAGGATCCTTTTAAAAAGGCTTTACAAAGTCTGTGAGCCATAATAGGTGCACCACATTCTTCCACATGATAGTTAGAAATGGCAGCCAACTGCACTCTTAAAGTAGCAGGAGAAGCTCCTTCATGAAACAATTCTGTCAAGAACTCCAATATCTTGTTCAACGGAGCTATAACAGGGTCCAAATGATGTGAATTAGCCCAGAAGACGAAACGTTTCCATTTACTGGTGTAGGTCTTTGTAGTGGAAGCTTTATGAGAAGCCACTAAAATATTTTGAACCGCGCGCGTAAGGTACTCAGGCCTGGCTAGAAAGGCGGAGCAGCCAAGCTGCTAGATGGAGTGATTCGAGAGATGGGTGAGGGACTCCTGACGAGTGAGTCAGTAGATCCGGCTCTGGGTCCAGCATCCAAGGTCCCCGAATGCGGTGATGCAATAGAAAGGGGAACCAAATCTGACGAGGCCAGAATGGGGCAATGAGGATTATAGTCCTCTGAAGGTTGTTGGCTTTCTGCAGAAACTTTGCAATCAGGGGAAATGGAGGAAAAGCATACAGGAGACCGGGGCCAATCGTGCACCAGCGTCCCTGGGGACTTCCCTGGAGGGTAATAGGGCAAAGTAGCTCCTGCATTTGGCGTTCATTGGAGACGCAAACAGATCGCAGGAAGGCTGGCCCCACTTGCGAAATATCATGTTCGCAATTGACTGTTTGAGGGACCACTCGTGAGGCAACAGAATTGCTCTGCTCAGCCTGTCGGCTATGACGTTGGATGACCCCGGGATATGCGTTGCGATCAGAAAGCGACCCGTGGACTCCGCCCATTGCCAAATTCTCATGGCCTCTCTGCATAGTTGATAAGACCTGGTTCCCCCTTGCTTATGTACCAGACTACGGACATGTTGTCTGTCTGAACTGCAATAGTTCCTAGAGGAAGAAGGGGAGCAAAGTGTTGCAACGCTAAAAACACTGCCCTCAACTCCAGAACATTGATGTGCAGATTGTACTCCAGATTGGTCCATTCGCCTTGGACTGTCTGTCCCTGAAAGATGCCCCCCCACCCTATCAGGGAAGCGTCCGTGGTTATCGTCGCTGACGGTGTGGGTAGCACAAATGATCTTCCGCTGGAAAGGTTGCAAGTCTGTAGCCACCAAGTTAGGTGTGATTTGCATGTGTTTGTTATCAAAATTTCGTGAGTCAGAGGTAGCTGTTGGAATGACCATTGTGCAAACAGGAGCCATTGTAGAACTCTCATGTGCAGTCTTCCCAATGGTATCGCAATGAGAGAAGCTGCCATGAGACCCAAGACCTTCAGAACCAGCTTTGCCGGGGACTTTTTGGACGACAGCAGGAGAGAAATGATGTTTTGAAGTGCGACTATCCTTTCTGTAGGAAGCCTTAGAACCAACTGATGCGTATCTAATTCCGCTCCTATGAATAAGATATGCTGTGATGGCTGTAGCAAAGATTTTTCGAAATTTACGGAAATTCCGAGGTGAATACAAAGTTGTAGGGTGTAATCCCTGGCCTGTATCAGTTGATGCCTGGTGGTGGCAGACAGGAGCCAGTCGTCCAGATACGGAAACACCAGGAATCCTAGGCGCCTCAGATGAGACGCTACCACTGCCATGCATTTGGTGAAAACCCTGGGGGCTGAGGTCAGACCAAAGGGCAGGGCCCGAAACTGATAGTGACTGGCTCCCAGCCGGAAGCGCAAATGATCCCTGGACGCCCTGGCCATTTTGATGTGGTAGTATGCGTCCTTCAGATCTATTGAGCACATCCAGTCGTCCTTCTGTAAGAATGGAAGGATCGATTGAAGCGTGACCATTCGGAACTTTTCCTTCTTGACAAAGGTGTTGAGGTTGCTTAGGTCCAGAATCGGCCTCCAGTCCCCTGTCTTCTTTGGAACTAAAAAGAACCTTGAGTAAGTCCCGAATCCTATTTGGTCCGCTTGGACTGGTTGGATGACTCTTTTCTCTAGCAGCTTTGAAATTTCTGTAGCTGCTGGGTCTCGCAGATGGGGTGGTACATCTGGGAGTTTTCTTTGGAATGGGGTGGATAGGAATGGTATTTTGTAACCTCTGGTAACAACGCTTTTACCCAGTTGTCTGAAGTAATGTTTTGCCAGGCCTGAGGGTATAAAGCTAAGCGGCCCCCGACTGCCTCCAGAGGAGGACAGTCGGGCCTCCTCTCAGGAGTGCTGAAAAGGTTTACCAGGGGTATCCCTGTCACCTTGGTTTTGCGGACCCCTCTGCCGCCTGGCGGCGTCTTCCACCTCTGCCCCTTCCTCTGCCTCTAGAGGGGGCATCACCCTGTGTGCTTGGGAAAGATCCTTGGGGTTTTCGAAACCACATTTTCCCACCACGTTGCCCTTTGGGGTACGGTCTGGAAGGGGTGGAAAAACGGACTCCGACAGCAGACAGTCTTTCCCTCCTGTTCACACCGGGTAAGGGTCTCCTTTACTTTAGGGCCAAAAAGTGTGGCACCATCAAATGGGGCGTTAGTAAAGGAAGACTTGAAGGCTTCCGCAAACGAACATAAGCGCATCCAGGATTGCCTACGAAGAGCAATCGCTGAAGCCGCTGCCCTACTCGATCCTTCGGCTGCGTATATCAGCCTCATGGATGAGTTAACAATGGATGTAAGGGTATTTAGATGTGCCGAAACTTTCTCTGAGACAGCAGCATCTGTAGTACCCTGGAGGGTATCTCCCAACTCTTTGACTAGATCCCTCTGTAAGCGTGTAAAATGAGTCAAATAGTTCAGGGAACGCATAGAAAAAGCCGCTGAACTAAAAATGCGCTTCCCGTATCTGTCCATAGTCCTAGAATCTCTGTTAGGCGGATGGACAGATGAGGAAGACTCCGACATCTCCTTTTTCGTGGCCGCTGCCACCACCATGGCGTCTACTGGGACTCCTTTAGTGAGGTAAGCCTTGTCCTGGGGTGCAGTGATGTACTTATTAGGCTTCCTAGGGACTGGTTCCACCGTGTCAGGTGTCTCCCACGCCCTTCGAGCAATCAACTCCATTAACTCATCGAAGGGCGGAGTGACCCAGGAGGAGGAAGGGCGAGCACCAAATGCCTTCAGCAGGACTGACTCATCCTCAGAAGGGGGGAGGGACTGCCAATCACCTCTCTGCTTAAGGATCTCCAAGATGTCAGAAAAGGAGACATCTTCCGTAGGTGACTTTGGGGACCCTTCTGACTCATCCAAGTCAGTATCGGATGTTAAAGATTCCTGTGGAGAATCTAAGTGTCTCCTCTTACACAATCTTTTCCTAGGGACCTCTTCGGGGGGAGCATCCAAGAAGCCTCAGAGGAAGAGGGGCACCTCCAGGGGTGGCTGAGACACGGTGCTCGACGCTTGGATGTGGCTGTTGGTGCAGAGGAAGATAACGGTCCTTTACAGGGAGGAGAGGATGCTTCTACTGATGTGGTTGTCTGGGTAGACAACACCTTCCTCATAAGATCGAAGGCCCCCGGGTCCCGAGTCAAGAATCTCCCGGTTCTGAAGAAATGGGAAGAATCCCCGAGACAGGCACCGAAGGCATCGACCCCGAGGACGGAGCCGAATCGATCCGCGCCGAGGCCCGAGGGAAGAGTCAGAACCAAACGCCGGTTCGACTCTCGCCCGGGAACCAAGGACAGATCGCCGGCTCCGAGACTCCGGTACCGGATCCGACGGAGTCGAGGTGAAAGGAACAGACCGAGAAAAGGACGGTTCTGGACCCGAGGGCTCCACAACCAGTAGATCAACCTCTTCCGGCTCCAAAGACTGGACAGGTCTCGGAAGAGGAATGGATGGAGACAATGGGAGGCCTTCAAGTTTCGACACCAACTGGGTGGAAACCGAAATAAGCTTGGATAGGGCCGAATGTTCCAATAACTTCTGCACCACACGGTCCACATCGATATCGGAAAGCTTAGAAGAACGGGTCGAAGGAACCGAAGACGGAGCCGACCTCAACAGTGTCGAAGGAGGGAGCTCCATCACCGGTTCCAAGACTCGAGGCTCGGAAACTGACAGCAGTTGAACACTCGGCCCCGAAGTCTGTGGAACCGGTGATCTAACTTTAGTGGAAGAGCTCGGAGCCGATGACTTGGGCTCCGACGTCTTCGATTCCTTCGAGGACTTGGATGCCTGGTCAGAAGCATCCAGAGCCTCCTGAAAGGAAGGTTTTAATAAACCCCTGTCCATTAATTTCCTGCGCCTATCTGTCATGACCCTCCCACTGAAAGAATGACAAATAGAACAGTCTTCTTGCAGGTGGAGAGGGCCAAGACAGTAGACACAGGAACTATGGTTGTCAGTTACTGACATTTTTTGGCCACACTGGCAATGCTTGAAACCTGATTTGGCCTTTTCAGACATGTCAAAAGTAAATAGAAATATAGTCAAATCCAGAAAAACAGTCAAGTCCGGTAAATTTGTCAAATCCAGTAATGAGTCAATCCAGTTGTCAAATCCAAAGAGTGGTGGTAGGCCCCGAAGAGAACTCTGACTAAGTTTTATAACTTAAACGGAACCGAGATCTCCCTATACCTTTCCACACTCACACAAATTATTATTAAACAGTTTCTAATACTAAAGTACCAGAGGGAAAAAAAAAACAAAAAAAAAAAACAAAGAATAAAATTCTAATCTTATCTGAGGTGCTCGAGCTCGACCCAGTGATGCGAACGCTGCAGCGGCAAACTAGATCTGAGGTAAAGGCAGAGGGGGATTGTGGGTATTAGGTGATCTCGAGCTTCTTCTCGATGCAGAGCTTGCAGGCGGCCGACACAGAGCCGAGGATCGGCTCCGAACCCATGTGTAAGAACAAAGGCGAGATTGAACACTCTCACATTAAGCTTTACCTTCATCTATAAGCAAATACACCACCAACGTTGCACAGATTAGAAAAGTAAAGAAGTTCCAGCAAAAATAAGGGGAATGGCGGGTAGGTAGCCTGGACTGCAATAGTGAATACATTCGAACATCTACATTTATGGTAAGTGTACACAACTGTACTATGTTCTTTGTGTTTCACTGTTGCAGTCATTACATTTGGATTGAGTCCCAAAGCTATGGTTGGGGGGCTGGAGCTAGACAGCATTAGGAGCGGCTATGAGGCCCTGCAGTACTGCAGTGGCAAAGCCTGTCCTGGATTTAGAGTAAAGAGGCAGATTGTAATGTTTTGCAAAGGTATGAAACTCAAGTAGCAGCCTCTAAAATGTCTTTGATTGGTACTCCCCTGAGAAAGGCTGCAGAAGTGGCTGCAGTTCTGGTTGAATGTGGCCTAATGCCCTTAGGCACTGGTTTGCCATGCTGTGAGTATCAGAAATGAATGCAGTGACCTATCCACTTTGAAATAGTCTGCTTGGAGATGGCCTTTCCTTGTGATGCTGTGGCATATGCCACTAGTAACTGTTCTGTCTTTCTGACAACTTTAGTTTTGTCCAAGTAGAATCTAAGTTGTCTGTGTATGTCCAAAGAATGCAGAATTTTCTCCCCCTTGTTCTGTGGATTTGGATAAAAAGTTGGCAAATGAATTGTTTGGTTAAGGGCTACACTGGATACCACCTTAGGCATAAACGTAGGGTTTGTTCTCAGAGAGACTCTGTCTGGATAAAAAATGATAAAGGGTTCCACAGCCATGAGAGCCTGTAGCTCTGAAACTCGTCTTGCATAAGTTATTTCTAGGAGCAGAGCTGTTTTCCAAAATAAGAACTTTATATCCGCAGTAGCAGCTGGCTCAAAAGGAGGTAAGGTTAGTTTTTCCAAGACAAAATTGAGATCCCATGCAGGTATTGGCGTTCTCCTTGGAGGCCTTAAGTTTTGGGCTCCTCTGAAGTACTGCCTTAATAAAGGATGAGAAAAGAGTGATGGCTCTGTATTGTAATGAGACGAAATGGCAGAGGCATGGATTTTAATTGATGAAAAAGATAGGCCTTTGCACAGCACCTCAGTTAAGTATTGCAAAATCTGAAGAATATTTGGGACAGCTGTATCAGTTCCTTGAGCTTGGTTCCAAGCGCAACATCTCTTCCATTTCCCAGCATGGGATTTTTTTAGTATTAGGCCTTCTGACTTCTACAATGACATCCATCACAGCTTTACGGAGAAGTGTGGTTTGTATGGCTACATCATCTGCCATGCTGCCAGATTTAGGGTCTGAGTTGGCTGTGCAGAATCTGATTGTTTTGCTGTGACAGTAGATGAGGAATTTGAGGTAAGGTCCAGGCTCGGCATTGGGACAGGTTCCTCAAGATTGGATACCAGTACTGGCGTGGCCAGTCTGGGGCAATCATTTTTGGTTTCTCCTGCCTGACCTTTAAGAGTACCTTGGGGAGGAGAGGCAGTGGAGGGCATATACTGATAAGTTTGTCCAGTTGAAAGATAAGGCGTCCACATTCCAAACTTGTCTGTGATATGTCCTTGTACAGAATCTTTTTAGTTGATTGTTTTGAGAGGAGGCAAATAGATTTATGTCCAGGCGTCCCCATTTCTTTATCATCATGCTGAAGACTTGTGTATCCAGGTGCCACTCGTGGGGATCCATGAGGTTTCTGCTTAGTTCGTCTGCCAGAGTATTTTCCGTTCCTGGCAGGAAATGTGCTTGCAGATGAACTTGGTATGTCAATGCTGTGTCCCCATAAAGCCATGGCTAGTCTGCACAGGGGATAAGAATGAGTGCCCCCTTGCTAGTTCATGTACCACATGACAGTGGTGTTGTCCGTCTTTATCAGTAGTTGTCCCAGATGAAGTAGGTCCTTGAAAGGGCATTTTGAACAGCTAGCATCTCTTTTTGATCGATATGTAGATGCTTTAGGTTTGTGGACCAGGTGCCCTGAATGCCTCTTCCTGCCATGTGTGCCCCCCAGGCATAATCTGATGCATCCGTTGTTAGGCTCTGCCTGGCTGGGGGTAGTGAGAATGGCTGTTCCTTGTTTTGGTGACATGCCTTTGCCCACCATCGAAACTCCTGTTGCAGGCAGGGAATTAGAATAATCAGTTTCCAGACTGTGGCAATGTTGTGTCCAGACACTTTAGGTACCATTGAATTTTCCTCATATGCAGTCTTGCATATGGAATTAGTAAGATGCAGGATGCCATGAAGCCCAAAGCCTGCAGATAATTGGGCCTTTGTTGTCATTTCCTTGAAAAAGGTAGTCAAGTTGCCTTTGTTTGTCTGGAGTGAGATAAGCCATCTGGGCAGTTGTATTTAAGCTTAAGAGTGTACTAGTTTGGATTTCTTTTTGTTGACTGTGTACCCTAGGCATGTTAAAAGTCTTATCACAAACGTCAGAAGCTGTAGTAGAATGTCCTTGTTCTCTGCTTGTAAGAAGCACTGCAAGTAAGGATATATTTCTATTCCTCTTTGTCTGCAGTAAGCAATTACTGGTGCCAGGCACTTTGTGAAGACCCTGGGTGCAGTAGATATGCCAAAGGGCAGTGCAGAGAATTGGTAATGCTTTGAGCCAGCCTTGAATCTGAGGTATCTTCTGCATGATTGTCTGATTGGGACATGCAGGTATGCCTCTTTTAGGTCTAAAGTCACGAGCCAAGCCTTGCTACTCAGCATGGGTAAAAGCTGCTGTAAGGTCAACATCTTGAATTCTGATATATCCAGGAAAGTGTTTAGAATAGATAGGTCCAGTATTGGTCTACATGCTTTGTCCTTTCTGGGTACCAAGAACAGTCGAGTAAAATCCTTGTCCCTGCTCTTGCTGTGGCAGTTGTTGAATAGCCTTCATGTTCATGAGAGCTGCGACTTGTTTTTGGCGCCTCAGTCCATTGATTTTTTTGGCAGGTCTGGCCAATCGTTTGTCCTTGGCAGGGTACAGAAATGAAACTTGTAGCCTTGCGACACTGTCTAGAGCCCATTTGTCCTGGGTTATGTGCCAATTTTGAGAAAAAAAGTGCTAGTTTTCCCCCTAAGGGTGCTGCCAGAAGATAAGTGCTTGGTGCAGGAAGGGGGAAGTCATTGGGACTGTTTCCTGTATGATTGTGATTTGTCTTCACCTTTGGAGGTAGAAGCACTCCACTGCTTAGACCTGTAGGATCCTTGCGGCTGTGATCTGCCTCTGGGACGTCTGGATCTGCCCCTTTGAGGTCTATTAGAGACTGAAAAGGACCAATTCTTTGTAGGCCAGTGTCTGCTAAATCTAGGTGGTTGTACCTGTAAGAAATCCTTGACCGTTGGCATAGATTTAGCTTTGTCCTCCATTTTCTTTAACACCTCTTCTGCCTTATCACCAAACAAGGTATCATGTTGTAAAGGAGCATCTAATAATTTTGCTTTAACATGGTCAGGCAGATTTTGTTCCTTTAACCAAGCATGCCTCCTAATGACAGAACCCATAACAGCGGCCCTGCAGGAAACCTCCATAGAATCAAACCCACACTGCAAAGTACGCTTTCCAACTCGTTCAGCTGCATGCATTAAACCTGCATTTCTTTGTTTTCTGCACATTCTGAATTTGCCATCATTTTTTGTTCGAGTAGTGTCATAATATATTGCTGATATTTAAGCATATGAAACTGACAATTTTAGGCCCTTATAGCCAAAGTAGCAGATGTGTAAATCTTTTTTCCCCATATATCCACTGCCCTAGAATCCCTGTCAGAGGGGGTAGGGTTTTTTGCGGTAGAAGCCTTGACCCCCCCTTTGGACCCTGAGAAATAGTTTTTGGGTCTGCAGTATGGTTTTTGAAAAGGAATTTATGAGATTCAGGGACCCTATAGTATCTGTCCGGCTTAACAGGAGCTGGAGGTAAAGAGTCAGGGGTCAGACTAGACTCTGAGAACACATCGACAATGTCCAACATGGGTGGAATAGCTAGAGGCCTGTGTTGAGGTAGCAAAAGGAAGTCTGAGCCTTTTCTTAGATTCTGACAAATCTAGGCTCTCCGAGTGGAATTGCTCCTTCATGGAATGCAAGGTTTCCCCAAAAAGAATAGTCCCTCAGGAGGAGAAGCTGAAGGAATTGATTCTTCAGCATCATAATCCTCACAGGGGAAGAGAATATTCCTGATCAGAAGAAGAATCAGAAGAAACGGAAACCTGATCTGAAGATTCATAGTCTGTCTCTTGCCTAGGCCTCTTATCCGGAGGGGGATGGGAGCCCCTGATCAAGGTAATTAAGTCTTCGGCCATTTTGAGCATCTCTTTCTGGGCATGGAGGCCTGTTCTTGTGGTTGAACTTGCTTCTTTGCCTTTAAAGGTGTTTTAGTCTTTGAAGTTGGTTTAATATATAATTGTTTAGGTCTGCATACACCCTCAGAAGCCGATGCCTGCTCAGCGGCTCCGGACCCATCTGATGGAATAATCTCAGAGCCTCCAATACCTTGAATTTCCAGCAGCCTGGCCGACTCCACGTGGGAGTCAGTAGCGGCCTACGACTCTAAAGTAGCGGGCGTCAGGGGCTGCGAAAGTGCCTCACTGAGAACCGGCAACTTGCTTAGGGGAAGCTTCGTCGGTTTTGGACCTCGGTTGCCTTTTTCTTTGTGTTTTTTTGTGAACTCCGATAGTTGGATGGCCATCTGACGACATTGTATAATTAAATCTTCGTCCAAAATAGCTTAATGCAAAATCGCACAAATGCTTAATAGTGCGTTGGTTAAATCTAGCACAAAACTGACAACTAGCAACGTCGTGGTCTGGGCCTAGGCAAGGAATACAGTAAGAATGAAAGTCCTTATGAGGTATTTGCTTCCCACAAGAAATACAATTAACTTTTTCTGACATCGGTCTGGAGCAAGAAAAAAGTTTCCCCAATGGGGTACTTACGTTTTAATGAACACTTCGGATCTGAAACTCGAACACGAAAATCTCAGGAGTCGGCCGACCGGCAATTGTGAACTGCTTCTGCTTCGGGCACCACGCCGCAAGTCTGGATAAAATGGCGTCGGCTGCATCTTTTATACCCCTGACAAACTGACGTCAGGGAAGAGGCGACAGCAACCAACACAGGACCCAAGACTTTGGAATTCAGGCCGACTGAGGGCAACCTGCCAGCAGGATAACCCAAATGTAATGACTACAACAGAGAAACACGAATATTATCTGTAAGTGCATAGAGCCTGCCCTGAAACGTACATAATTCCTGCAAGACTCCCTTATGGGGATGTGAATATAAGCTTCTTTTAAGTCTAGGGTGACTAACCAGGCATCCGTGGCTAGCATAGGAAGAAGCTGTTGCAGTGTAAGCATTTTGAATTTTGGGACAACCAGAAAGGTGTTGAGAATGGATAGATCCAGGAGAGGGTGGCAAGAGCCCTCTTTTCTGACAACCAGGAACAGTCTGGAGTAGAAACCCTGTCCCCTTTGTTCTACTCGAACAGGCTGAATAGCCCTGATATGGAGAAGGGGAAAGTACTTGCTTTTGAGCCTCTGCCCACTGGTTTGGAGGAAGGTCTGGCAACCCACTTGGAGTTAGCAGTGAGTGGAAGTAGAATTTGTATCCCTGGGATACAATGTTTGGAACACATTGGTCCTGAGTAATGGACATCCAGTTTTTTGCATGAAGGGCGAGTTTTCCTCCAAGGGGCACAAGTACTTTGGCATGGCTGGAAAGGATAACTGGAAAGTCATTATGAACTTTTTCCATATGGGGGTGGCTTACCACTCTCGGGTTTTGAGGTGGAAACACTCCATTGTTTAGATCTCTGCATACCCTGAGACTGTAGTCTTGGTGGTCTGCTTCCCCTGGGTTTGGACTGAAAGCCTGAGAGGGACTGGAAAGGACCAATTCTTGAAGGCCAATGCCTGCTGAATCTAGGTGGCTGTACCTGTAAGAAATCTTTGACGGTTTGCATAGATTTAGCTTTTTCTGCCATCTTTTTAAGAACTTCTGCTTTTGTGCCAAACGCTCATTATTTAATGGAGCATCTAGTAATTTTGCTTTGACATGGTCAGGCAAGACTTGTTCCTTTAGCCAAGTATAACTTCTCAGTATAGACCCAGTGACGGCAGCCCTGCAAGATGCTTCTAAGGCATCAAACCCACACGGCAAAGTATGTTTACTAACCTGGTTTGCAGAATGCATCAACTCTTGTAAATCTTTATTTTCTGCACAATCTGGAAGTGACACCATTTTTTGTTTAAATAGTTCCATAATATGTGGCTGGTACTGCAACATGTGAAACTGGCAATTCAAAGCCCTGATAGCAAGAGTTGCAGAGGTACATACCTTCTTACCCCATCTATCTAAAGCACTAGAATCCCTGTCTTAAGGGGTAGGGTTTTTGGCTGTAGTAGCTTTAATGCCTTTAGGTTCCTGAGAAATGGTCTCTGGATCCCAGTAGGATTCTTAAAGAAAAATTTGTGCGAGTCAGGTACTCTGTAGTACCGGTCAGGTTTTCTAGGAGCTGCAGGTAAGATGTCCGGTATAAGACTGGAGTCCAGGAAGACATCTACAATATCCACGACAGGGGGTATTAGCTAGAAGCCTGTGCTGAGGCAAATCTAAAAATTCTTTTTGGACTGAGGATAGCCCTGGCATTCCCAGCGGAAATGCTCTCTTAAAGTATGCAAGGTTTTACCAAAAGAAAAATCCCCTGGAGGGGAGGGAGAGGGGAGGCAGAGGGAATGGATTCCTCTGCATCCGAGTCCTCATAGGTAGATAAGGGTATGTCCTGTTAATCAGAAGGGTCAGAGTCATCAGCCTTGTCTGTGGAATCAGAAGGAAATTCAATTCTTTGTCTTTTGGCAGGTGAAGGCTGGCTTCTTCTAATTAGAGTAATAAGGTCTTCAGCCATTCTAACCATTTGTTTTTGTGGCATGGGGGCTTGAGCATGCGCCTTGGATGTGTTTTCTAGACTTAACGCGAACTCTGGGCCCGAGAAACTCAGTAGTTTTAGTTAGAAATATAGTTGTCGGTTTAATACGAATATCGGTAGATCGGAATACACCCTCAGAAGCTGGTGCCTGCACAGTGTCTCCGGACCCATCTAAGGTAGAGATATCCGCAGGTTTCATAGTCGAAGAAGCATCTCAAGGCAAACCGGACTCCAAATGGGTCTCAGCAGTGGCCTGCTAATCTGTAGAAGCGGGCATCAGAGGCTGCAAAAGTGCCTCACTGAGTACAGGTGGACTGGCGACTAGCTTAGCAGAAGCATCATCAACAGTTTTTGACCTAAGCAGTCTCTCTCTGTCTTTGTGCTTTTTTAGAAGATTGGTAGTCGGATGGCTTACCGAAAACATTTTGGAATACAGAGAACAAGAGCGAAAGAATTTTGCTACAAAAACAGCCAGACAATGAATGGTTCGGGCGTTAACGCACAAAACCTAAAGCGAGGAACGTCATGGTCTGGGCCTAAACAGGTGACACAGTAAGAATGAAAATCTCGGCGGTATTTGCTTTCCACAGGTAAGACAATTTTTCATTTTTTCTGACAGAGCAAGAAAAAAGAATCCCCAAGGGGTAATTGGCTTTAGAAGACTTCAGGTCTGAAACTCAAAAAAATGAAAATTTCAGGTAGTGGCTGACCGGCACTTGTGAACTGTTTCGGCTTCGGGCTATGTCTCGGCAATAAAGACTGATGTAATGTCGTCGCCTGCATGTTTTATACCCTGACGAAATTACATCCTGGAAGAGGCGACAGCAACCGAAGCAGAAATCCCAAGACTCTGGTATTCGGGCCGACTGACTGATACCTGCAGGCAGATAAACCCAACTGTGATGACTGCAACAGTGAAACACGAAGAACATTAAGAGGTACATCGCTGTCCAGTGGCTCCATCTGTCTTTTGTGACACCAGAAGGAAAACCTTTTCCACTTGGAAAGATAAAGATTTTCTTGTGTTTGGTTTCCTGGCCTCCTGCAGGACTGAAAGCACATCCTCACTGTACAGCTGTCTGAAGGGTATCAGAACACTATCAGCCACAGAGGGAGGTGCAGATACTGCCACTGTGGGTGTATGTGTCCCCTTGTGCTGTGTGAGTAGGTCCACTGAGGGGGTAACTGGTGGTGATTGCCCTTGGGCAGATGAAGTAGAGGGAACCAGTGCTGCCTTCCCCAATAGGGAGTCACCAGGAAGATTTTTTGTTGAGTCCTGCTGAAATTTCAGTATGACCCTCAGTACCAGAGAGTAGGGGGAACGAAAGAGCATCCTCTTTCCATGCTTGTGTGTGGTAAGTCCTTGTGCAGAATTTTTGTAGTTGGCAATTCAGAGGGGAGGCAAAAAGATCTATGTCTGGGCATCCCCATTTTTGTGTTATGCTGAAGATTTGTGGGTTCAATTTCCATTCGTGAGGGTCCATGACATTTCTGCTTAAGTCATCTGCCAGAGTATTTTTCTTTCCTGGCAGGAACTGTGCTTGCAGGTGAACGTAGTACGTTAGAGCTGTGTTCCACAAGGTCATGGCTTGCCTGCATAGGGAATAAGAATGAGTGCACCCTTGTTTGTTTATGTACCACATTACTGTGTTGTTGTCTGTCTTTAGTAATAGTTGTCCTGGGTGTAGAAGGTCCTTGAAAGCTGTTAGGGCATTTTGAACAGCCAACATCTCTTTTTGACTGATGTGAAGATGCATCTGGTCTGTAGTCCACTTGCCCTGAATGCATGTTCCTGCCATGTGTGCTCCGTAGGCGTAATCCGAAGCATCTGTTAGAGTTTGCCTGGCTGTGGGTTGGGTAAAAGGCTGACCCTTGTTTAGGTGACATGCCTGTGCCCACGATCGAAATTCCTGTTGTAGGCAGGGAATTATTGGAATTAATGCTTCTAGACTGTGAAAATGTTGAGTACAAAGACTTTTTAGGTACCAGTGTAATTTCCTCATATGCAGTCTGGCATATGGTATTAGTAGTATGCAGGATGCCATGAATCCCAGGGCCTGCAGAATTTTTCTTGCAGGGAGATGGGACATTTTTGCCAGTAGTTGAAAATATTGAGTTAGTTGCACTTGTTTGTCTGGCGTGAGGTAAGCCATCTGGGCCATTATATTTAAGCTGGAACCCAGGAATGTAACCTGTTGTGAGGGCACTACTTTTGACTTCTTTTCGTTTACTGTGTACCCTAGAGAAATTAGCAACCTTTTCACAAACGCCAGATGCTGTAGAAGAATGTCCTTCGTCTCTGCTTGAATGAGGCAGTCGTCCAAGTATGGATATATTTGAACCCCTTTTTGTCTGCAAAATGCAATTACTGGTGCCAGGCACTTTGTGAAGACCCTGGGCACAGTAGATAAGCCAAAGGGCAGTGCAGAGAATTGGTAGTGCCTTGTACCAGCTTTGAATCGGAGGTATCTTCTGCAATTTTGTCTGATAGGGACATGCAGGTATGCCTCTGAGGTCTAGAGTAACAAGCCAAGCCTTCTTGCCCAGCATAGGTAGAAGCTGCTGTAATGTCAACACTTTGAATTTCGGAATATCCAGTTAAGTTTTCAGAATTGAAAGGTCCAGTATAGGCCTCCAGGCTTTGTCCTTTCTGGGGACCAGGAAGTGTCTTGAGTAAAATCCTTGTCCTCATTCCTGTTGTGTTACTTTTTGTATAGCTCTCATGTCCATGAGGGCTGAAATTTGTTTTTGTGCCTCTGCCCACTGATTTTGTGGCAGGTCTGGCATTCCTTTTAGCTTTGGTAAAGTATGGAAGTGGAATCTGTAACCTTGAGACAATATTCAGGACCCATTTGTCTTGGGTGATGGTTTGCCAGTTTTGAGGGAAAAAAAGTGCTAGTTTTCCCCCTAAGGGGGCGTCCAGAAGGGACGTGCTTGGCGTACACAAGGGAAAGTCATTGTGACTGTTTCCTGTAAGGTTGAGACTTGTACTCGCCTCCTTTTGGGGTTGAGGTGCCCCACTGTTGTCCGTCTGAGCCTTGGGTTTGAGATCTGCATCTCTGTGGCCTGTCTGACACTGGAAGGGATCAATTTTTTGTTGGCCAATTTCTGCTTAACCGAGGTGGCTGTACCTGTAAGAAATCCTTGACTGTTTGCATAGATTTAGCTTTATCCTCCATTTTCTTTAACACCTCTTCTGGCTTAACACCAAACAAGGTATTATGTTGTAAAGGAGCATCCAATAATTTTGCCTTAACATGATCAGGTAAACTCTGTTCTTTTAACCAAGCATGTCTTCGAATCACAGAACCTGTAACTGCGGCTCTACAAGAGGCCTCAAGAATCAAAACCACATAGCAGAGCACGTTTTCCCACCTGTTCAACTGCATGCAATAAATCCTGCATTTCTTTACAATCAGGAGCTTCTGAGCTTGCAAGCATTTTCTGTTTTAACTGAGCCATTAAATATTGTTGGTACTTAAGCATGTGAAACTGGCAATTTAAAGCTCTTACTGCTAAAGTTGCAGAAGTGTATACTTTCTTCCACCATCTATCCAAAGCTCTGGAATCTCTGTCAAAGGGTACTGGATTTTTTGCAATGGAAGCCTTAACCTTTTTGGGACCCTGGGAAATAGTTTCTGGATCAGCAGAAGGGTTTTTGTAAAGAAACTTGAGAGTCAGGGACTCTATAATACCTATCTGGCTTGGCTGGAGCAGGGGGCAAAGAGTCAGGAGATAAGTTGGATTCAGAAAACACATCATCCACAATGTCTAGCACAGGCGGAAAAGCCAGGGGCCTGTGCTGAGGCAGTAAGAGGAAATCCCTGAGCCTTTTCTTGGATTCTGACTATTCCTGACTTTCCCAATGGAAATGTTCCCTCATATGTAAAGTTTCCCCAAAAGAGTAATCCTCAGGAGGAGAGGCTGAAGGGATAGATTCTTCAGCATCAGAGTCCTCATAGGGGGGTAAAGAGCATCCCTGGTCTGAAGAGGAATCAGAGGAAATGGAAACCTGATCAGAGGAGTCAGTCTGTATCCTGCCTAGGCCTTTTCTCAGGAGGGGGATGGGAACCCCTGATTAGAGTTAATGAGGTCTTCGGCCATTTTAAGCATCTGTTTCTTAGGCATGGAGGACTGTCCAGGAGAATGCTGTACTTGTTTCTTTGTCTAATGGTACCTTTGTCTTGGCTGTTGATTTAATGGTAAGTTGTGAAGGTCTGAAAACATCCTCAGAAGCCGGTGCCTGCTCAGCGGCTCCAGACCCATCTGAGGGATTAGCTTCCGTAGGCCCAATACCTTGAGTTTCCAGAGGCCAGGTTGTCTCCACGTGGGAGTCGGAGGCGGCCTGTGGCTCTGAGGTAGCGGGTGTCAGGGGCTGCGAAAGCGCCTCACTGAGAACCGGCGACTGGCCTAGAAGAGGTTTCGTCTTCGATTTTGGACCTTGGATGCCTGTCTTTATCCTTGTCTGTGTTTTTTCGGAATTGCGGTCGTCGGTTGATCCGATGGCATAATATAATTGAACCTTCGGCCAAAGTAGTGCAAAGCAAAATCAAAACGTCTTTTTATAGTGCGTTTGTTAAATCTAGTACAAAACCGACAACTAGTGACGTCGTGATCAGGGCCTAGGCATGGAATACAGTAAGAGTGGAAGTCCTTATGAGGTATTTGCTTCCCACAAGAAATACAATTAACCTTTTCTGACATCGGTCTGAGGCAAGAAAACAAGTTTCCCCAACGGGGTACTTAGCTTTGTTGAAGACTTTGGATCTGAAATTCAACTTTGGAAATCTCAGGAGTCAGCCGACCTGCACTTGCGAACTGCTTCTGCTTCGGGCACCGCACGGCAAGAAAGACTGAAGAAAATGGCGTCAGATGCATCTTACATACCCCTGGCGCACTGACATCAAGGAAGAAGTAACAGCAACCGACACCGGACCAAGACTTTGGAACTCGGGACCGCCTGACGGCAGGATAACCCAAGTGTGATGACTGCAGCAGTGTAACACGAGCATCCATTGAGATTCCAGGTCCTTAGAATGTTGACACCATAGGCTTTTTAGATACCACTGTAGTTTCCTGATATGCAGTCTTGCATATGGAATTAGCAGAATGCAAGAGGCCATGAACCCCACGGCTTGCAAAATTTTCCTTGCAGATTAGCTGGGTCTTTGTGGCCAGTAGTTTGAAGTAGGTTGTCAAACTTGTTTCTTTGACGTGAGGTAAGCCATCTGGGAAGCTGTGATCAAGCTTGCTCCCAGGAATACAATCTGTAGGAAGGGTAATAGGTGAGACTTCTTTTCGTTTATGGTGTACCCCAGTGAGGTTAGAAATGTTTTTATGAATGCCAGATGTTTTAATAGCAAGTCCTGGCTGTCTGCCAGAATCAGACAATCGTCCAGGTATGGGTATATATTTGAATATTTCTCTGCCTGCAAAATGCAATGGCTGGAGCTAAACACTTTGTGAATACACTGGGCGCAGTAGATAAGCCAAAGGGAAGTGCAGAGAAAGGATAGTGCATGGAGCCTGCCCTGAAGCGTAGTTATTTCCTGCAAGATTCCCTTATTGGAATGTGCAGGTAAGCTTCCTTTAAGTCTAAGGTTGCCAGCCAGGCATTTTTGCCTAGCAGAGGAAGCAGCTGTTGAAGTGTTAGCATTTTGAATTTTGGGATTACCAAACATTTGTTTAGAATAGAGAGGCCCAGGATAGGACGCCAAGAGCTGTCTTTTCTGGGTACCAGGAAAAGTCTTGAATAAAAACCTTGCCCCCTTTTTTCTGCTGGGACAGGTTGAATAGCCCTGATACTTAGAAAAGAGAGAACCTGCTGTTGAGCCTCTGCCCACTGATTTGGGGGTAGGTCTGGCCAACCGTTTGGGGTTGGTAGGGTGTGGAAGTGGAATCTGTATCCTTGGAAAGCTATATTTAAAACCCATCTGTCCTGAGCTCCCAGTTTTTTGCATGCAGGGCGAACTTTCCTCCTAAGTGAGCAGGCAGTAGAGCAGGGCTTGGAAGGGTTAAGGTTAAGTCATTGTGACATTTTTCCACAGGGGAGTGTTTTACTACTTCCTTCTTTGGAAGTGGAAGCCTCCACTGCTTAGGTCTGTGAGTGGCCTGAGACTGTAACCTATGTGGTCTGCTGTTCCTGGGTATGGACGGCTAAGGCCTGGAAGAGACTGGAAAGGGCCAATTCTTTAAAGGCCAATGCCTACTAAATCTGGGAGGCTGTATTTGCAGGAAATCTTTAACAGTTTGCAAAGATTTAGCTTTTTCCTCCATCTTTTTGAGGAGAACTTCTGCTTTGTTGCTAAACAGGCGGTCTTGGTTTAAGGGAGCATCCAGTAATTTAGCTTTAACATGATCTGGCAAGTTTTGCTCCTTAAGCCAAGCATGCCTTCTAAGTACAGACCCTGTGACAGCAGCCCTGCAAGATGCTTCTATAGAGTCAAAACCACATTGCAAAGTATGTTTACCAACTTGTTCAGCAGAATGCAATAAATCCTGTAATTCTTTGGGTTCAGCTCAGTCAGGAATCATCATCATTTTCTGTTTCAGTAGTCCCATAATATGCTGCTGGTACTTTAACATATGAAACTGGCAGTTTAAGGCCCTAATGGCCAAAGTAACAGAAGTGTATACCTTCTTACCCAATTTGTCCAAGGCCCTAGAATATCAGAAAGGGTAGGATTTTTGGCAGCAGTAGCCTTAATGCTCGTTGGTCCTTGGGAAATGGTCGCTGGATCCGCAGTAGGATTCTTGAAGAAGAACTTGAGAGTCAGGTACTCTAATACCAGTCAGGTTTTCTGGGAGCTGGAGGTAAAGTGTCTGGGGGCAGGCTAGATTCCAAGAAGGTATCATCTACTATGTCCAGAACAAGAGGGATAGCTAAAGGCCTGTGTTGAGGAAGGAGTAAGAATTCCCCAAGCCTCTTTTTAGAGTCAGAGTAATCCTGGCTTTCCCAGCGGAAAAGCTCCCTAAGAGTGTGCAAGGTTTCACCAAAAAAAAAAAAATCTTCTGGAGGGGAAGCAGAGGGAATGGAATCCTCTGTATCAGAATCCTCATAGGAAGAGAAGGGCAAATCCTGGTAAATCAGAACAAACAAATATCAGAATCCTGATCAGAAGAATTAAAAGGAAAATCAGTTCTAGGTCTCCTGGAATGGGAAGGCTGGCTTCCTCTAATTAAACTAATAAAATCTTCAGCCATTCTAAGCATTTGTTTTTTTTTAGGCATATGGGCCTGACTATGCGGTTTGGACGTCTGTTTTCTAGGCGTGGGTCGAGTACCGCAGGTTCCATAGGCATACCGGACTCCGAATGGGTCTCGGTAGAGGCCTGCGAATCTGAAGTAGCGGGTATCTGGTGCTGTGAAAGTGCCTGAGTACCAGCGAACTGGCGACGAGCTTAACGGAAGAGTCATTGGCAGTTTTGGACCTATGCCGTCTGTCTCTGTCTTTATCCTTAAGTTTTTTCGGAATATCAGTAGTCGGATGGCTTACCAAAGCCATTTCTGAATAGTTACACTGAGTACCAAAATAATTAGCTGCAAAAATAGACCAACGACGAATAGTTCATGGTTTGAACTCAGCCTAGCTATTAATTACTTCAACTTTCAACTTTACAAAACTTAAACGGTATCTTGCCTGAAACATCTCTATATTAAAATAAAATTTACTATACTTACAGTGCTTAGTGAATCATACATACCAATCTCATTTAAGAAATAAGTGCTCATTCACATGCTTGTTTCTCAAATAAAGAAAGAACACTTCAATAAAACAACTCTCTGAGCAATAAGTACTCTAACGACTTCTACCACCATAATCCCTGCTTGCACTTTCACTCTTTACACAAGTTATTTAAAAAAAAGGTTGCACTAGATAATGAACATAGTCTAGAAAAGCAGTCCTACAATCCGTCACCCTTAAAGATAATGCAACATTCAATTATTCTTTCAGTTTACCTGTCATCAAAATAAAATGCCTCATTTACATTTTGAAAAATGGGACTGGTTTACTTCCACATGCGTATCAGGAGCCTTAAAGATACTGATTGTCAAAATACACCTATCTACAAATTAGTATTGGTGACACCTAAACACACCACATGGTTTGACCACACTGCTCTATTTTCAAATAGTCAAAACTGATCACAGTCTCTCACAGGGAGCTTTACTCACATAATAAGCAAGAATTAACATCTAAATTTCTTTTGCACCTTGGAGACATGTATCAATATGTTGCAAAATTTGTAACACTGCACATATGTCTACTCAACTTCTTGTGCATTTATATATTATACAATAAAAAATATAAGTCATGCACTCACCACAAGGATCCATGTGTATTGTCCATCATCGCCTTCATTCTTACTAAGTTGGGTTCTGATCCGATCCTCAGATCAGTCTCGGTCTTTACTTTCAAGCTAGAGGTATGCACTGAACTATCCCCAGATCTTGTTTGCCCTAAATTTATACAGGTATGGCTAACTCTAAGGAAGGGATTCAGAGGTTGATGAAAAAGGGGAGAGATCAAGGGGATCCAATTTGATTAGACCCGGTCTTACAAAAGTGAAAGAAAGGAAAGGGGAAAGGACGGTGGGATACAAGAATGAAGGCAAAGATGGACCACACACAAGGAATGTTATGGTGAGTACATAACTTCTTTATGTGATGTTGTCCTATTTTGCCTTCATTCTACAGGTTTGGGACAGCGTCCTTAGCACATTGATTCTTGGGTGGCTCACGGGAGAATATTCCTCAGGACCATGAATCCAAAGGATGCTCTATTCCTGGAGGACAAATCAACTTTGTAATGAGTGAGGAAAGTATGTGGTTTAGCCCATGTTGCTGCAGCACAAATAGTGTCAACTGGTACCTTAAGCTAGAAAGGCTGAAGTAGCAATGGCTCTTGCAGAACGGGCCTTAACATTTTTCGTAAGTTCTTTATTTTCTGACTTGTAAAAAAGTTATACAATCTGATAGCCACTTAGAAAATGTAACTTTAGAGAAAGAGGAGCTTTTCTTTGAATCTGAAAAAGAAATAACTGATCAGATTTTCAGAATTCTGCAGTTACATGTAGGCAAAAACGTAATTATGTACATCCAGTTGATGCAACATGTACTCTACTTCATAATTTGGATAGAAAACTGGTAACAATACTTTGATTCAAATTGGTCTATAAAACCACCTTAGGTAAAAAGGAGGGTTTGTTTGCAAAGACACCTTGTCTCTATGGAAAAACAAATATTTGGGCTTTATGGACTATGCTTGCAACTTTGAAACCCTTCTGACAGAGGGGATTGCTACCAGGAAAATGGTTTTCCCCAAGTCAAAAATTTTAATTCGCAAGATGATGATGGTTCAAAGGGAGGAAAAACTATACAAGACCGAATAAAATTTAGATCCCATGTCACTGGAGGGTCTCTGATAGGCAGTCTTAATAATATAGTACCTTTGAGTAAGGCTTTGCATAACTTAAGAGATATTAGTGCCAGTCTCCCAAAGGAAAGTTCGAGATCGCTGATAGTTGAACGCTCATAGTAGCTGCAGCTGCATCCTCCTCGAAATGTTTTGCTAGAAAGTCCAGAATGAAACTAATAGGAGCAGAAAAGGGATCAATATGGTTATATAGATAGCCCATAAACAGAAAAGTTTCAGTTTGCTGTTATAAATCTTCCTCGTTAAAGCCTTGTGAGAAGACATTAGAATGTGTAACCCTAGAGGAGAGGGTTGGAAATCTGGCTATCATTGGAAATGGAGCAGTCGCACTGTCAGATTGAGGGTCCGAATGGATGGGTGGAGCGTTCCTGACAAAGTCAGAAGGCCCGGAATCAGGTCCAGAATTCATAGCTCCTCATGAAGATGAGGCCACAGGAACGGGAACCAAATTTGGTGAGGCTAGCATGGAGCAATGAGTATCAAGTCCCTTCCCAAACAACTGGCTTCCTGAAGGACTTTGGGAATTAGTGGAAAATGTAGAGGAGGCCCTGGGGCCAATTGTGTAAAAGTGCATCCCTTGGTGACTCCCCCCCCCCCCCCCCGGGGGGGGGGCAAAGTAGCTGCTGCATTTGGCATTCATGGATGTTACAGAAAAGTCGCAGCAAGGCTGGCCCCAATTTCAGAATTTTTTTTCCACTACTTCCCGTTTCAGGGACCACTTGTGAGGCATCAGAATTGCTCTGCAGAGTCTGTCCACTATCACACTGATTTCCCCACAATGTGTGTTGCTATCAGAAAACTTTGGGAGGAGGTTGTCCATTGCCATACTCTCAGGGCCTCTCGACAAAGGGGGTAAGGATCAGGTTGCTCCTTGTTTATTTATATACCATACAACTAACATGTCTGTCTGGACTGCAATGGTTCCGGGGGGGGGGGGGGTCTCAAATGCTTGCAACACTAAAAACACCGCTCTCATCTCCAGGACATTTATGTGCAAGTAAGTCTTGTGATTCTGCCAGGTGCCTTGGACAGTCTTTCCCAGATAATGTCCCCCCACCCTATCCAAGAGGTGTCCATGGGTCATTGTAGCCACTGGTTGGGAGTGAACAAATGGTCAACCTAGAGTCACTTAAGTGGAGTGTACCCACCAACGAAGATTCTTCTCGCAAGTTTCTGTTATGACTATTTTGTCAGACATTGGCAGTTTTTGCATCGACCACTGAGTGGATAGCAACCACTGAAGAATACTCATATGCAGATGTGCTGGGGGATCAAAACCATCACTGCTGCCATGATCTCAAGAGCTTTCAGGACCATCTTTACTGGGGCTTTCTTCTTAAAAGATCTCACCTGGTACCTTAGAGATTGGACCTTTTCTGGTGGAAGTCTCGTCGTCATTTGTGTTGAGTTAAATTTTGCCCCTGTGAAAACCACATGCTGAGAAGACACTAAGGCATATTTTTTGTAGTCTATGATAATCCCTAGGTAGGAGCAGAGTTGAAAGGTTGCATTTCTGGCCTTATTTAACAGATGCCTGGCCATGGCAGGTAAGAGTCACTCATCTAAATATGCAAATACCCGGAATCCTAGACTACTCAAGTGAGCCACCACCAATGCCATACATTTCAACACTCTGGAAACTGTACTGAGGCCAAAGGGCAGAGCTCAAAACTGGTAGTGAATGGCTCCCAGCCAAAAGCTCAAGTGCCTCTTGAATCGCCTTTCCATTTTTATGTGGTAGTATGCATCCTGGAATCTACAGAGCACATCCACTCATCTTTTCCAGGAATGTGAGTATCGACTGCACTGTCACAAACTGGAACTTGCTCTTCTTTACTGATGTGTTTAGAAAGCGGAGATCCAGAATTGTTCTCCAGTCCACTGTTTTCTTTGGAACTAAAAAGAATCTCGCGTAAGTTCTGGATCCTACTTGGTCTATGGGGACTTCTTGGATGACTCTTGTCTAGCAACTTTTGAATTTCAAGAGTTGCCTCTTCCTTTTGACTGGGTGGAACATCCGGAACCTTTTTCATCTTTGGGGCGAGAAGGGAAAACGGGATGTCATAACCTGTAGATAAGATGCTTTGTACCCATTTGCATTTGTTAGATGTAGCCAGGCTTCTGGGTAACAAAGATAAGCGACCCCCAACTGCCTCCATAGCTGGACAGTCAGGCCTCCATTCAGGAGTGCTGAAAGGGCCTACCAAAGAAGGATTCTCTGTCATCCTGATTTTGCAGATCCCCTCTGCCACGAGGTCAGCATTTGCCATTGCTACTTCCACCTCTGCGAGAAGTTTCACCACGTGTGTCCTGAAAAGATCTGACTTTTGGAACCACATCTTACCACTACCCCTCTGACTCTTGTGATAAGGTCTTGTAGACATGGAAAAATGGACTCCTATGGCAGACGGTCTTTCCTTCCTGCTCACACCTGGTGTGTCCTTTACCTTAGGCCCAAATAAGGATGAGCCGTCAAATAGAGCATTTACAAAGGAAGACTTAAAGGGTTCAGTGAAGTCACAAGCGCATCCAAGAATGCCTCCTTAGGGAAATTCCAGAACCTGCTGCGCTACTCACTCAAAATGCATAACAGACGAGCCTCATGAACGCGTTAACAACTGAGTTTAAGGTAGAGAGCTGAGAAATTACTTCGCTGGCAACCCCTTCAGCTACTGAACCTTGGAGGGCATCTCCGAGCTATTTCAGGAAATTCCTCTGTGGTCTCGTAAAATGGGTAAGATAGTTCAGCAATCTGACAGAAAAAGCGGCTGATAAAAAAATGCACTTTCCATACCTGTCCCTAGTCCTGGATTCTTTGCTCAGAGTGCAAAGACGAGGGGATCTCAACACTTCTTTCTTAGTGGCCACCACCACAACCATGCATCAACTGTGACTCCTTTCATTAAAAAAAGATCTCTTAGAGGGGGATGTAATAAATTTGTTTGGCCTCTTAGGAATAGGCTCCAAGGAATCCAGGGACTCCCACGCCTTTCGAGAAACCAGCTCAAGGAGCTCATCGAAAGGCAGAATCACCCAAGAGGTGGAAGGGTGAGACCCAAAGGCCTTCAGGCATAAGGACTCCTCTGAAGGGTTAGAGGACTTATAGCCACCTCTCTGCTTTAGCATTTCCAGCATGTCTCCAAAGGTGACACCATCAGGAGGTGACCATAGGGACACTTCTGCCTCATTGAGGTCCATATGAGAAGTGCTGGACTCCTTTGGGGAGTCTAAGCGCTTCTTACACAGTCTCTTCAGAGGGACCTCCGCAGAAGGGTACTCTGGGGAGGTTTTGGAAAAGTGGGGGGTGTCCTGTGGGACATCCTGAGGCCTAGGATCTCTGCATTACAGTGGATGCAAGGTTAAAGAGGCAGGCACAGATGCTCTGGCAGTAGGAATATCCGAAGAGGACTGCGGACCTGTCTGTGGAAATAGCACCCTCATTACCTCAAAAGCCGGCCCCCCTCAGCTGTCCGATCCGACTCGCCTCCCTGTCGACCAAAGTGTCGTCTCCTAGACTCCTCCAGCTGTGATGGAACAGAGGACATTCGAGCCATGGTCGGATCCATGGAAACACTGGTGGGTCTCAGATCAGACAGTTCCACTAATACCAACTCCGGACCTTCAGACTCCAAAGCCAGACGGTGGATTGGAGGAGGGCATGGAAAGTACAGTTTTGTACCTACCATAAATGTAGATGTCCGACAGATATGCAACTGCAGTCCTTACATATGGGTTTGGCCTGCCTCAGGCAGCCCTCGGTCGACCGGATTCCAAAGTCTGGGTCCGGCATCGGCTGATGTCGCCTCCTCCCCGACGTCAGAGCGGCTGGGGTATAAAAGCATCAGCCGACGCCATCTTCCTCAGTGTTTCTTGCCCCAGATGCCAGGTGCCCTCCAAGGAAGGCTAAATTTAGAACTGGACAAAAAAGCCCAAACATACACAATAGCAATAAACAGATACACCATAACAGATATCCCCAGCTAAGTATAAAAGGAGGGAAGTGGACCCAATACACAGAGGGGTAGGAGGGAGGGAAAACCTGACTGCAGTTGCATATCTATCGGACATCTACATTTATGGTAGGTACAAAACTGTACTATGTCCTTCAAGAATGCAACTGCAGTGCTTACATACGGGTTGAATACCATAGCCAAGCTGGGGGTGGTAGGATCTAAGATAAGGATGGTGTAGTTAACATGCCCTGCAGGACTGCTGAAGCAAAGCCTGCTCGGGATCTGGAATATAAAGGCAGGTTGTAGTGCTTGGAAAATGTATGCACGGAGCTCCATGTAGAAGCTTCTAGAATGTCCTTTGTAGCCACCCCTCTTTAAGAAGGCTGTGGAGGTGGCTGTAGCTCTGGTGGAGTGTGGCCTGATATTGGCTGGCACACCCTTTCCATGAAAAGAATAACAGAATCTGAAGCAATGTCCAATCCATTTTGAAATTGTTTGTTTGGAAATTGCCTTTCCTTGCACTGCAGGAGCGTATGCTACAAAAAGTTGGTCTGACTTTCTGTTGGCCTTTGTTCTGTCCAAGTAGTAGCGTAGTTGTCTGTGTACGTCCAAAGTGTAAAGCAGCCTTTCCCCTTTATTTTGAGGATTGGGGAAGAAAGTAGGCAGGTGAATTGCTTGATTTAGAGACACCCTGGATATCACTTTTGGCATAAAAGAAGGATTGGTTCTTAAAGAAACCCTGTCCTGATGAAAAAAGAGAAATGGAGGTACTGCCATGAGGGCCTGTATCTCTGAAAAGTACAGTTTTGTACCTACCATAAATGTAGATGTTCGAAGATCCACATTGCTGCAGTCCTTACTTATGGGTAGTCCGCTGTCCTCGGTCGGCCCGAAAACCAAAGTATTAGGCTGACGTCGGTCATGGGTGCCTAGATCTGACATCAGAGCGTCAGGGTATAAAGGCGCATGACCGACGTCATATCCTCAGTCTTTTCTTGCCCCAGATGTCAGAAGGCCAAACCAGAAAGGCCACAGCCAAAAACAGAATACCTCCCAAAAACATGCCCAACAACAACCAACACCTAAAGCATAGCACCAAGTCAAACTACAGTGGGGAAGGAGGGAGGGTAAATTGGACTGCAGCAATGTGGATCTTGAACATCTACATTTATGGTAGGTACAAAACTGTACTATGTTCTTCATCTCACATTGCTGCAGTCCTTACTTATGGGTAGAATCCCAAAGCAACGGGAAAGGGAGGATGGTAAAAATCATAAAGCATTAGGGGCCGCTAAAATGCCCTGTAAAATAGCAGTGGCAAATCCAGCCCTAGACTTAGAATAAAGAGGAAGGTGGTAATGTTTAGAAAAGGTATGCACTGAACTCCAAGTAGCTGCCTCCAAAATGTCTTTTGTAGCTACCCCTTAGAAAGGCCGTAGAAGTAGCAGTAGCCCTAGTGGAATGAGGCCTGATTCCAGCAGGAATCTCCTTACCATGATGGGAATAACAGAAAGAAATACAAAACCCAATCCATTTAGAAATAGTTTGTTTTGAAACAGGTTTACCCTGTGAACCCAAAGCAAAAGAAACAAACAATTGCTGAGACTGTCTGAACTCCTTGGTTCTGCTCAAATAATAACGCAACTGCCTGTGAATATCCAAAGTATGCAAAATTTTCTCCCCTTTATTTTGGGGGTTTGCATAAAAAGTAGGCAAATGAATAGTTTGATTTAAGGCCACACTAGAAACCACTTTAGGCATAAAGGAAGGGTTAGTGCAAAGATACCCTATCTTTATGAAAAATCAGGAAAGGCTCCACTGCCATGAGGGCCTGTAATTCAGAAACCCTTCTTGCAGAGGTAATGGCCAACAAAAAGGCAGTTTTCCATGACAAATACTTTAACTCGGCAGTAGCTGCAGGCTCAAAAGGTTGTAGAGTAAGTTTTTCCAACACAAAATTGAGATCCCAAGCAGGAGTAGGAGCTCTACGTGGGGGTCTTATATTCTTTGCCCTCTAAGAAATTGCTTAAACCAAGGATGAGAGAATAAAGGAGGGTCACAATCATAGTGAGCAGAAATGGCTGCAGCATGGACCTTTATTGAGGAGAAAGACAAACCCTTGTCCAATAACTCAGTAAGATATTGAAGAGCAACACTTAATCAGGTTTGGAGACATCAAAGTCCTTTCCTTTGCTCCAAATAAAAAATCTCCTCCATTTATCAGCGTAAACCTTCCTGGTACTAGGCCTCCTGACCTCCAAAATAACATTCAAAACTTGTTGTGGAAGCTGAGACCCTCCAGAGTCTAAAACAGAATATGCCAGGCTGTTAGATGCAGAGACTGAATCTTGACATTGAGGAAGTGACTGTCCTCTTGAGACAAAAGGTGCGGAATCAAAGGCAGAGGCCATAGAGGTTCTCGTACTAAACTCCTCAGTAGTGGGTACCAGTGTTGTCGAGGCCAATCCGGTGCTATCAAAATCATGGTTGGCTTGTCTTGTCTGGCCTTCAAAAGTACCTTGGGAAGAAGAGGCAGAGGTGGAAAGGCATATACATGCAGATTGTTCCAACTGAATGATAGAGCGTCCACCTTCCCAGCTGTGTGATGAAACATTTTTGTGCAAAACTTTGGCAACTGGTAATTTAGTGGAGAAGCGAACAGATCTATGTCTGGAGTTCCCCATAACACTGTCAACTGTTGAAATACATGAGGATCCAATTTCCACTCGTGAGGATCCACTATTTGTCTGTTCAATACATCTGCTAAGGAGTTCTGTGCTCCTGGTAGAAACCTTGCCTGAAGATTGAGGTGTAGATTGAGAGCAGTTTCCCACAGAATCATCGCTTGCCTGCAAAGAGGGTAAGAATGGGTTCCCCCCTGCTTGTTGATGTACCACATGACAGTAGTGTTGTCTGTTTGAATCAACACCTGCCCTGGGTGAAGTAAATCTTTGAAAGCCATCAATGCAAACTGGACTGCTAACATTTCCTTCAAGTTGAAATGCAAATGTTGGAGTTTGACAGGCCACGTGTTTTGCACCCATTTTCCATTGAGGTGTGCTCCCCAAGCCTTGTCCGAGGCATCTGTCGTTAGAATCTGACTCGCCTCTGGCGGGTCACAGAGTCCCTTGTTTAGGTGACATTCCTGAGCCCACCACAAAAACTCCTTCTGAATGCAAGGTATTATCTGAATGACAGTGTCTAGATCTTGGCAGTGCTGTGTCCATACATTTTGAGATACCATTGAAGCTTCCTCATATGCAATTTGGCATTGGGAAGCACCAGAATACAAGATGCCATGAACCCCAAGGCTTGAAGGACTGTCCTTGCAGTCAGCCTGGACCGTAGAGACATTTGATGGAAATAAAGAGATAGGCTTCTTTGTTTGTCCGGGGTCAAAATGCCATCTGGGAAGCTGTATTCAGTCTCACACGCAGAAAGCACATGTCCTGAGAGGGTACTAGACTGGACTTTGTTTAGTTCACAGAATACCCTAGGCATCTTAACACTGCCATCACATACTGTAGATGATGAAGAAGTTCGTCCTTTTCTTGTGCAATAATCAGGCAGTCGTCCAAATAAGGATAAATCTGTATTCCTCTTAGTCTGAAAAATGCTATCACTGGAGCCAGAACCTTTGTGAACACTCTGGGCGCAGTAGATAAGCCAAAGGGCAATGCAGAGAACTGATAATGTAAATTTCCAGCCCGAAAACGCAGGTACCTCCTGCAACTGGGCCTGATAGGAACATGAAGGTAAGCCTCTTTGAGATCCAGAGTAACCATCCAGTGATCTTTTCCCAACAGAGGAAAAGCTGTTGTAAAGTCAGCATCTTGAACTTTGGGATGTCCAGGTAAGTGTGGAGGATAGATAAATCCAAAATTGGTCTCCACGTGTTCCCTTTCTTCGGAACTAGAAACAGGCGAGAATAAAATCCTAGGCCCATTTCTGACAGAGGAACTGGCTGTATAGCTCCTATTTGAAGAAGTAAAGAAATTTGTCTGTGAGCCTCTATCCTTTGCCGAAGAGGGACGTCTGGCATGCCTTTGAAAGGAGGCATGGTATGGAAATAGAACTTGTAACCTCGGTTTATAATGTCCAATACCCATTTGTCCTGGGTGACTAAATGCCAATTTTGCTTGAAAAGAGCCAACTTTCCTCCCAAAGGAGCTGCCAGGCAAGAAGAATCTGGCAGCTGAAAATGCAGGTCAATGGGCCTGTTTACGAAAGGACTGGCCCCTGCCCTCACCAGCAGATTGAGCAGGCGAACTCCATTGTCTCGGCCTGAAGGTACTCTGAGCTCTGCCCCTACCACGCCTAGATCTACCCCTAGACTGAGAATCAGAAGGGTACGTCCACCCCTTAGTAGGCCAATTTCTACTAAACTTTGGAGGTTGTACCTGCAAAAAATCTTTAACAGTCTGCATAGACTTAGCCTTGTCTTCCATTTTCTTTAAGACTGACTCCACAGGAGGACCAAACAAAACTTCAGACTGTAAAGGAGCATCCAGAATTCTAGACTTAACATGCTCAGACAAATTCTGATCCTTAAGCCAGGAGTGCCTACGAATAACTGAACCAGTGGCAGCCACCCTAGAAGAAGCCTGTAAAGCATCAACACCACATTGCAAAGAGTGCTTACCCACCTGTTCAGAAACATGCACTAAATCTTGCAATTCTTTACACTCTATGCCCTCTGCCAAAGCATCCACTTTAGATCTTAGCTGAGAAAGGAGGAAATTCTGATACTTCAACATATGAAACTGGCAGTTCAAAGCTCTCATTGCTAAAGTAGAAGAGGTATACACCTTCTTACCCCATCTATCCAAAGCTCTAGCTTCCTTATCCAGAGGAACCGGATTCTTAACAACAGAGGCTCTAACACCCTTAGGCCCCTGACTAATAGTTTCTGGGTCCGCCCTAGGACTCTTATATAGATATTTATGAGCCTCAGGCACCCTGTAATACCTGTCCGGTTTAACTGGGGCAGGAGGCACAGAATCTGGATTAAGGGAAGCTTCGAGAAAACATCTGAAACAACATCCAAAACCGGAGGTATAGCTAAGGGTCTATGCTGTGGTAAAAACAAGAACTCCCTAAGTCTCTTCCGTGAATCAGAGTAATCCTGTCCCTCTCACTTAAAATGCTCCCTCATGGAATGCAGAGTTTCTGAAAATGAAAAATCCTCTGGAGGAGAAGCAGAAGGAGTGGAATCCTCTGCATCAGAATCAGAATAAGGAGGGAAATCTTGAATGTCTTCAGCAGAAGACTCTGAATCATCTGAGGCCTGCTCCAAACTTTCCAACTCTGGCTCCATCCTGGGCCTCTTATCAGGAGGGGCATAGAACCTCTAATTAAAGTAATCAAATCCTCTGCCATTTTAAGCATGTGCTTTTAGGCACAGACCCTGAAGAACCAGAACTGACACCAGAGGAAGGCAAGACAGACCTGCCCTTAGAAGGAGCCTTAGAAACAGTAGCAGAAGGCCTAACCACCTTAGGCAAAGAAGGGAGAATAGTAACCTGAGAGGCCCCTTCAGCCTGACCTGCCTCCTGAGAGGCCACATCCTGTAAAATCAAAGTTTCCCCTGGGACTCAACAGAAACTTCAGCCGGATCCACCTGTTCAGCTGTAGCTTCTAAAGGTCCGGCGTCCAAAGCGGACGAATCATCCTGCCTAGGCTTTAAAGATTTGTCTTTGCGCTTCTTAGTAGAAGCAGGCGTCGGAACATCCGACTGCATATTATAATTACACCTCTTGCCAAAGACTAACCTAGCGCAATCTAACCTCCGGTTTATAGTGCGCTTATTAAACCTAGCACAAAACCGACACCAGACTACGTCGTGCTCTGGTCCCAAACAAGGAATACAAAGCGAGTGGTAATCCCTATCCGGTATCTGTTTCCCACAAGAAATACAATTATTCACTTTTTCTGACATCCGGTAAGTAACTGAGGCAAGAAAAACAAAAATATTCCCCAACGGGGTACTTAGCCCAACTTGGTATCGGTCTGAAACTCCGAAGACGAAAAATTTCAGAACGCCGAACGGCACTTGCAACGCTGCTTCTGCATCGGACCATGCGGCAAAAAAGACTGAGGATATGACGTCTGTCATGCGCCTTTATACCCTGACGCTCTGATGTCAGATCTAGGCGCCCATGACCGATGTCAGCCTAATACTTTGGTATTCGGGCCGACCGAGGACAGCGGACTACCCATAAGTAAGGACTGCAGCAATGTGAGATGAAGAACATCTCTTCTTGCTGAGGTAATTGCCAACAGGAAAACTGTTTTCCAGGAAAGAAATTGAAAGTCTGAAGATGTTGCTGGTTCAAAAGGAGGAAGAGTTAATTTCTCTAACACGAAGTTGAGGTCCCATGCAGGGACTGGTGGTTTTCTGGGAGGTTTGATATTCTTTATCCCTCTTAGAAATTGTCTTAGCAAAGGATGTGAAAACACAGGTGGATCAGTGTTGTATTTTGCTGAGATTGCGGAAGCGTGTATTTTTATGGAAGAATAGGAAAGTCCATTATGCAGCATTTCTGCCAAGTATTCCAGTATCTGTGGGATGCTCATTACTGATGCATCCTGTCCCTTGTTGGTATTCCAGATGTTGAATCTCTTCCATTTGGCTGAGTAAGTCTTTCTGGTGGAAGGTCTGCGTGCTTCCAGTAATATCTGTTGAACTTCCTTGGAGAGAAAGATATGGGGAGAAATCAAGGAACCCTCCAAGCTGTCAGCTGCAGAGTTTGCAGGTTGGGGTGAA